>NW_022631011.1:24740374-25282828 GCF_010015895.1 Lontra canadensis
CCTTTGGCTATTCGCGGTCTTTTCTGGTTCCATATAAATTTTAGGATCATTTGTTCCATTTCTTTGAAAAAAATGGATGGTACTTTGATAAGAATTGCATTAAATGTGTAGATTCTTTAGGTAGCATAGACATTTTCACAATATTTATTCTTCCAATCCAGGAGCATGGAACATTTTTCCATTTCTTTGTGTCTTCCTCAATTTCTTTCATGAGTACTTTATAGTTTTCTGTGTATAGATTCTTAGTCTCTTTGGTGAGGTTTATTCCTAGGTATCTTATAGTTTTGGGTGCAATTGTAAATGGGATGGACTCCTTAATTTCTCTTTCTTCTGTCTTGTTGTTGGTGTAGAGAAATGCGACTGATTTCTGTGCATTGATTTTATATCCTGACACTTTACTGAATTCCTGTACAAGTTCTAGCAGTTTTGGAGTGGAGTCCTTTGGCTTTTCCACATATAGTATCATATCATCTGCAAAGAGTGATAGTTTGACTTCTTCTTTGCCGATTTGGATGCCTTTAATTTCTTTTTGTTGTCTGATTGCTGAGGCTAGGACTTCTAGTACTATGTTGAATAGCAGTGGTGATAACGGACATCCCTGCCGTGTTCCTGACCTTAGCGGAAAAGCTTTCAGTTTTTCTCCATTGAGAATGATATTTGCGATGGGTTTTTCATAGATGGCTTTGATAATATTGAGGTATGTGCCCTCTATCCCTACACTTTGAAGAGTTTTGATCAGGAAGGGATGCTGTACTTTGTCAAATGCTTTTTCAGCATCTATGGAGAGTATCATATGGTTCCTGTTCTTTCTTTTATTAATGTGTTGTATCACACTGATTTGCGGATGTTGAACCATCCTTGCAGCCCTGGAATAAATCCTACTTGGTCGTGGTGAATAATCCTTTTAATGTACTGTTGAATCCTATTGGCTAGTATTTTGGTGAGAATTTTGGCATCTGTGTTCATCAAGGATATTGGTCTGTAGTTCTCTTTTTTGATGGGATCCTTGTCTGGTTTGGGGATCAAGGTGATGCTGGCCTCATAAAATGAGTTTGGAAGTTTTCCTTCCATTTCTATTTTTTGGAACAGTCTCAGGAGAATAGGAATTAGTTCTTCTTTAAATGTTTGGTAGAATTCCCCCGGGAAGCCATCTGGCCCTGGGCTTTTGTTTGTTTGGAGATTTTTGATGACTGTTTCAATCTCCTTACTGGTTATGGGTCTGTTCAGGCTTTCTATTTCTTCCTGGTTCAGTTGTGGTAGTTTATATGTCTCTAGGAATGCATCCATTTCTTCCAGATTGTCAAATTTGTTGGCATAGAGTTGCTCATAATATGTTCTTATAATTGTCTGTATTTCTTGGGTGTTAGTTGTGATCTCTCCTCTTTCATTCATGATTTTATTGATTTGGGTCCTTTCTCTTTTCTTTTTGATAAGTCTGGCCAGGGGCTTATCAATCTTATTAATTCTTTCAAAGAACCAGCTCCTAGTTTCGTTGATTTGTTCTATTGTTTTTTTGGTTTCTATTTCATTGATTTCTTCTCTGATCTTTATGATTTCTCTTCTCCTGCTGGGTTTAGGGTTTCTTTCTTGTTCTTTCTCCAGCTCCTTTAGGTGTAGGGTTAGGTTGTGTACCTGAGACCTTTCTTGTTTCTTGAGAAAGGCTTGTACCGCTATATATTTTCCTCTCAGGACTGCCTTTGTTGTGTCCCACAGATTTTGAACTGTGGTATTTTCATTATCATTGGTTTCCATGAATTTTTTCAATTCTTCTTTAATTTCCTGGTTGACCCATTCATTCTTTAGAAGGATGCTGTTTAGTCGCCATATATTTGGGTTCTTTCCAAATTTCCTCTTGCGATTGAGTTCTAGCTTCAGAGCATTGTGGTCTGAAAATATGCAGGGAATGATCCCAATCTTTTGATACCGGTTGAGACCTAATTTAGAACCAAGGATGTGATCTATTCTGGAGAATGTTCCATGGGCACTAGAGAAGAATGTGTATTCTGTTGCTTTGGGATGAAATGTTCTGAATATATCTGTGATGTCCATCTGGTCCAGTGTGTCATTTAAGGCCTTTATTTCCTTGTTGATCTTTTGCTTGGATGATCTATCCATTTCAGTGAGGGGAGTGTTAAAGTCCCCTACTATTATTGTATTGTTGTCGATGTGTTTCTTTGATTTTGTTATTAATTGGTTTATATAGTTGGCTGCTCCCACGTTAGGGGCATAGATATTTAAAATTGTTAGATCTTCTTGTTGGACAGATCCTTTGAGTATGATATAGTGTCCTTCTTCATCTCTTATTATAGTCTTTGGTTTAAAATCTAATTGATCTGATATAAGGATTGCCACGCCTGCTTTCTTCTGATGTCCATTAGCATGGTAAATTCTTTTCCACCCCCTCACCTTAAATCTGGAGGTGTCTTCGTGTTTAAAGTGAGTTTCTTGTAGGCAACATATAGATGGGTTTTGTTTTTTTATCCATTCTGATACCCTGTGTCTTTTGATTGGGGCATTTAGCCCATTAACATTCAGGGTAACTATTGAGAGATATGAATTTAGTGCCATTGTATTGCCTGTAAGGTGACTGTTATTGTATATTGTTTCTGTTCCTTTCTGATCTACTACTTTTAGGCTCTCTCTTTGCTTAGAGGACCCCTTTCAATATTTCCTGTAGAGCTGGCTTGGTGTTTGCAAATTCTTTCAGTTTTTGTTTGTCCTGGAAGCTTTTAATCTCTCCTTCTATTTTCAATGATAGCCTAGCTGGATATAGTATTCTTGGCTGAATGTTTTTCTCGTTTAGTGCTCTGAATATATCATGCCAGCTCTTTCTGGCCTGCCAGGTCTCTGTGGATAAGTCTGCTGCCAATCTAATATTTTTACCATTGTATGTTACAGACTTCTTCTCCTGGGCTGCTTTCAGGATTTTCTCTTTGTCACTAAGACTTGTAAATTTGACTATTAGGTGACGGGGTGTGGACCTAATCTTATTGATTTTGAGTGGGGTTCTCTGAACCTCCTGGATTTTGATGCTTGTTCCCTTTGCCATATTGGGGAAATTCTCTCCAATAATTCTCTCCAATATACCTTCTGCTCCCCTCTCTCTTTCTTCTTCTTCTGGAATCCCAATTATTCTAATGTTGTTTCGTCTTATGGTGTCACTTATCTCTCTAATTCTGCCCTCGTGGTCCAGTAGCTGTTTGTCCCTCTTGCTCAGCTTCTTTATTCTCTGTCATTTGGTCTTCTATATCGCTAATTCTTTCTTCTGCCTCATTTATCCTAGCAGTGAGAGCCTCCATTTTTGATTGCACCTCATTAATAGCTTTTTTGATTTCAACTTGATTAGATTTTAGTTCTTTTATTTCTCCAGAAAGGGCTTTTATATTTCCCGAGAGGGTTTCTCTAATATCTTCCATGCCTTTTTCGAGCCCGGCTAGAACCTTGAGAATCGTCATTCTGAACTCTAGATCTGACATATTACCAATGTCTGTATTGATTAGGTCCCTAGCCTTTGGTACTGCCTCTTGTTCTTTTTTTTGTGGTGAATTTTTCTGCCTTGTCATTTTGTCCAGATAAGAGTATATGAAGGAGTAAGTAAAATACTAAAAAGGTGGCAGCAACCCCAGGAAAATATGCTTTAGCCAAATCAGAAGAGATCCCAAATCATGAGGGGGGGGGGGAAGGGGATAAAAAGAGGTTCAGAAAGAAAAGAAAAAAAAAAAAAGAAAAAAGAAAAAAGAAACAAATAAAAAAAGAAAACCAATAATGAAAAAAATATAAAAATGAAAAAAATATATATATATATTAGATAAACTAGTTAAAAAAACGTTAAAAAAGAAAAGTAAAAGTTAAAAAAATTTAGCAGAAGAAGAGAAAAAAAATTGCAAAAAGAAAAAAAAAATTAAATTAACTGCAAGGCTAAAGAATCATGGGGAGAAAGCCATGAGTTCCGTGCTTTGCTTTCTCCTCCTCTGGAATTCCGCTGCTCTCCTTGGTATTGAAACTGCACTCCTCGTAAGTGAACCTGGTCCTGGCTGGGTTTCTTGTTGATCTTCTGGGGGAGGGGCCTGTTGTAGTGATTCTCAAGTGTCTTTGCCCCAGGCGGAGTCGCACCGCCCTTACCAGGGGCCGGGCTGAGTAATCCGCTCGGGTTTGCTTTCGGGAGCTTTTGTTCCCTGAGCGCTTTCCGTAGAGTTCCGGAGGCCGGGAATGAAGATGGCGGCCTCCCAGTCTCCGGCCCGGAGGAGCCGAGAGCTCGGGGCCCCACTCCTCAGTGCGCCCTCAGAGAACAGCACCCAATTACTCCCGTCTGCCTGGCCTCCGGCCGCGCTCCGAGCTCACCGAGCCTGCGACCGGTTCAAGGTAAGCCCGAGCTGTGAGCTCACTCCTCGGCTCCGTCTCTGTAGCCGGCTTCCCCGTTCTAATACCTGCAAGCTCTGCGACACTCAGATACCCCCGATCCTTCTGTGACCCTGCGGGACCTGAGGCCACACTGGCCCCGCGTGGGCTTCACCCCAGTTAAGCCTCTGGGGTGATGTCCCTCAGCGGAACAGACTTTTAAAAGTCCTGATTTTGTGCTGTGTTGCTCCGCCGCTTGCCGGGAGCCGGCCCCTCCCCCCGCGGTCTATCTTCCCGTCCCTTTGGGTTCACTTCTCCGCCAGTCCTACCTTTCAGAAAGTGGTTGATTTTCTGTTTCTAGAGTTGCTGTTCTTCTTCTCTTCGATCTTCCATTGGATTTTTAGGTGTTTGCAATCTTTAGATAAGCTATCTAGCTGATCTCCCGCAACCTGAAGTAGTCTCAGCTGCTACTTCTCCGCCATCTTGACTCCTCCCTATTAATTGCAAATTCTTGTTCATTGCTGGTGTATAGGAAAAGGACTGGCTCTTGTATATTAATATTGTCTCCTGCAACAATACTATAATTATTTATTAGTTCTTGGAGTTTTTTAGCTGATTCTTTTGAATATTCTACGTGATGATCATGTCATTTGAAAAAAATAATTTTGTTTCTTCTTTCCCAATCTATATACTTTTTATTTCCTTTTTTAAAATCTTATTACATTGACTAGAATATCCAGTATATCACTGAAAGGAGCTGTCAGAGGGGATATCCTTGCTTTGTTTCTGATGTTAGTAGGAAAGATTTCAGTTTCTCACTATTAAGTATGCTGTTAGCCCAATGGATTTTACAGATTTGTTTTTTTAATCAAGTTGAGGAAGTTCTTTCTATTTCTAGTTTACTGAGAGTTGTATGTGTTTTTTTTTTTTTCTTTTTTACTGTGAATGGGTATGGGCTTTTGTCAAATGATATATTGATACATCAGTGTGATTTTTCTTCTTTAGGTTTTTGATGTGATGTATCACATTACTTAGTTTTTGAATATTGAACCTGACTTGAATACCTGGGATAAATCCACTTAGTTGTGGTGTACAATTGTATTTGTACATTGTTAGATTTGATTTTCCGGTGTTTTGTTTAAGATTTTTGCAACTATGTTCATCAGATATATTGGTCTATACTTTTTTGGGGGGGGTAATGTTTTTGTCTGGTTTTGGTATTAAGGTAATGCTGGTCTCTTTCAATGGGTTAGGAAGTAGTCACTCCTCTATTTCTTAAATCTGATAAGGATTGTAGAGAATTGTTATGATTTATTTTAACATTATTTGATAGACTTGACCAGTGAACTTATCTAGACATGATGCATTTGTTTTGGAAGATTATGAATTATTTATTCAACTTATTTAATAGATATATGCCTGTTTGGGCTGTCTATTTCTTCTTGTGTGGAGTTTTGTCAGATTATGTTTTTTGATAAATTGGTCCATTTCATTAAGTATGGACATTGAGTTGTTCATGGTGTTTTTTATTATCCTTTTTTAAAAAGACTTCATTTATTTATTTGAAAGAGAGAGAGAAGGAGAGAGAGAGAGGGAGAAGGGGGAGGAGCAGAGGGAGAGGAACAAGCAGACTCCCCACTGAGTGTGGAGCCAGACATGGGGCTTGATCTCATGACCCTGAGATCAGGACCTGAGCTGAAATCAAGAGTTGGTGGCTTAACCAACTGGGCACACCCCAAAACACTTATTATCCTTTTAATGTCCATGGCATATGTAGTAATGTCCCCTCTTTCAATTCTGGTATTGATAATTTATGTTAGATGCTGATAGAATTTACTAATTTTTTTCCTCCAAAGAATCAGCTTTTGGTTTTGTTTTTTTCCCCCCATTGATTTCGTTTTAGTTTCCTTGATTTCTATTTTCATTATTGGATAACATATTTTTCCCCCCTTCTCTGGCTTCTGTCAAGATATTCTCTTTATTTATGTTTTTTTTTCCACTTTGCAAATAATATGCCTAGGTGTAGAATTTAGAGTTTTTATTATGCTTGATGACCTAAGTTTCCTAGATCTGTGGTTTGGTATCTATCATTAATTTTGTCAAATTTTCAGTCATCATTACTTCAAATATTTCTTCTGTTCCTTTCTCTCTTTGATCTTCTTCTGGTATTTTCATTTTACATGTTACAGATTTTATAATTGTCCCATAGTTCTTAGATATTTTATTCTATATTTTTCATTCTTTTTTGTCTTTTTTATCTTGGGATTTTGTATTGATACTTCAAGTTCATTGTTTTCTCTCTTCAGCTGTGCTCAGTCTATGATGAGGCATTCTTCAAACCTGTTGTAGTGTTTTTGATTTCTAGCGTTTTCTTTGATTCAAGCATTTTCTTTTAATTTCAACATCTCTGCCAAATATAAGTCTGGTTTTGGTGCTTGTTCTATCTCTTCAAAGTATCACTTTGTCTTTTATTATTTCCTAAATTTTTTCTTTAAAGCTCATCATGAAGCACTGTGTAGAAGAAACTGTAGTATTTGGTCTTTAATGTGAGGTTTTATGTTTATCTGGCAAGGTCATAGGCTCTGTTTATTGTTTCTTCTAGGTATAGGATTTAGAGGCTAAAATTTCCTCTGGTGTCCTTTTTTTGATCTCCATTGCAGTCTTAGGAATTCCCTAAAGACTTCTTTTTTTAAGGCCCAAGATGTGCTGTTCTTTAGTTGTATATCCTGTTATTTTATAGATCCCTATTTTTGTGGTGGTAAGGTGTGGGAGAAGGGGAAACATCCTGTGGTCCAATGATTAGGTCTCTGTCCTTTATGGAGCCTTTAGGGAGGCAGCTTCTCTTCTAAATACCTACCCATCCTGCCTTAGATGAGGCAGGAAAGCTAGAATGGTTCCATCTAGGCATATCTCTTCCCCAAATAGAAGGGTAGTATAAGCTGAAGTTGGATATTTACCTTCTTTCAGATTGGGTAGGCTTTGGTAAAACCACAGTCAAAAGGTTCTGGTAAAATAGTTTTCTTTGAAGGAAAGCCTTATGAGAAGAATACTGTAAGCTTATTTCAAATGGCTACATGTCCCTTTCCCTTACCAGAAACATGTGGGTATTATTCTACATTCTGCTTGTGAGAACCTGATAGGACTTCTGGAGGAGACAGAACTCAGTGTGAGGCCTCCCTAAGATGGTCTCCCTGGAGTTTTTAACCCTGAGACTTGTTCACACTAATTCTCCAGTAACTTTTTAATATGATAATATGATTTCAATTATCTGATGTATCTCAGAAGAGTTGTTGATTATCAGTTCATTTGGGTTTTTTCCTTGTTGTGTGAATGGGAGTAATGACCTCCAAGCTTCTTACATGATTACATGTATGTGTATGTATATATATACATACACATACATATAGATATCAGTTATTTAAATTTGTTGGTCTGGATTATCATTGGATCTACTACTGTTGTCTATTTTTCTTTTCATGGTTGGTCATATTTTCTTGCTTATTCATATATCTAATCATTTTTTATCATAGCACAGGCATTGTGTGTAAAAGAATTATTAAGGCTCAGGTGACCTTATTATCCACCAGAGAGTTGTCTCACTTTTCTGTGCTAGGCATTGAGGATTTAGGATTAATCACTTCAAGTCCATCAAGGATCGACAGGAGTTAAGAGGGGTTACAGTTTTAGTAAAGTTCAGTTTACTTGTGTTTGTTTCATGTTCTTCACAGAACTTTCCCAGCTTTTGATTGTCTTTAAAGTGTTTATATTTACATTTTTCAAACTGTTCAGGAGGTTTAGTTTTGTCTTTCTGATTTTCCCAGACCCAAACTCCAGAATCCAACCCCTTGCCACTTCAAAATATGGCAAATTCCTTGAGGGGAGACTGGCTTTTGTTGAGGCTTTTCTCAACACATCTTTGTTTCATCTGTACTGTGAGACTTTAAGAAATTTATTGTTATCTTTAGAAGTTTTATTCTTAACTCTTTGGCCTCAAATATAGCTCCAAAATTCAGCAGATGTCTTTTGGGATAAACAGTGCATTTGAGGGCTCTCAAGATTAGAATTTATTATTCTAGCTCAGCATGGTCACTAAAGTCTTGATGCTTTTCTTTTACTTCCAGCAGAGACATTTTGCTTGGGCTAAACCTGATCCTCAGTCCTCTCTCAGCATTGGTAAATGCCCGTAGGTGATTGTAAACTGATCTAAGAAATGTTCTGTCTTTGGAATTTTAGTTTATTAGATTTTTCTAGTTGTCTTTGCAGAAGCATTAGCATGTTTTGGCTTACTACATTCACTGAAGATGTGGAAATATCTAACCTCCCACATTTTGATTGTGGGATGTATTGACTAAATATAATGTGTTCTTACTGAACATACCATTTTCTTGCAAGCTTCCTTTTTTTTTTTTTTTTTTTTTTTTTTTTTTTTTAGGAATTGTAGTCTCTGAGTCATGATGATTAGAGGTACTAATGAAGTAAATAGGAAAATGATGGTCCTCCTAAAAACTCCATGTAGTGTGGAGATGGATGTCAAGTTTTGTAATTGGTACATATTTTGTGTTTATTAAACAAGGCAATAGAAAATGCAGGATAAATGAAAAATATTTTACTTATTTTAAAGTGATGATAACATATTGTTTCCAATATCATAACATTAACTAGCCACTGATTGTATTTTTAAGCAATTTCTATAAACCTAGTAGCTATCTGGAATTATTAACACATTGACAAAAATTCAGTTATTGGCAAAGGTTAGTTTTTTTGGTATAGGAGGGATGCCGGAGTTGGTTTATATCTTTTTTATCAACAGTGAGTCAAAGTCTGCTATCTAGGCATTAAAACAGTGATGCCATGTGTTTTATGTATTCTCTTTTCCACCATATTCCTATCTTCTGGCATAGTTCCTGGTATAAGGTAGGTGTTTAATACATATTTATTGAATGAATATATGAAAAAAAATAATGAATTATAACTTGGTGACAGAAATAAGAAAAGTTGAATGTGGCATAGGAGTGTTGATCTGGTTTTAGAGAATAGGAAAAACCACTTTCTTGGTGAGAAGTGACATGACACAATGGTGCCTGGCTGGCTCAGTTTGTGAAGCATGCTACTCTTGATCTCAGGATTATGAGTTCGAGCCCCATATTAGTTGTAGAGATTACTTAAAAGAGAGAGAGAGAGAGAGAGAGAGAAGAGATTTGATATAGGTTGATGGTGTTTGGAGGTAGTCACCTTTCCATTGAGCTTGCTCTTTCAACTTCATTCTGGATGGGTAATATAAGATTCCAACCCTCCCACCACTGGGTAATTGGGGCTAATATTTGTTGGTCCACATGAACATATAGCATCATGCAAATTTTAATACTCTGTTCTCTGAATTCAGAGTTTTCTTACTATGGTTTAGTCTTAAGTAAATCATTGTCAAATTAACCATTGTTCTCTTATGCATCTTGGTCCTAAGCCTCTGACAGAGAATAATGGGAAGAGGTTGAATGCAGACATATGGGTTTATATATTCTACCAGAAATAATTTCAAATATTTGTAGAGCATACATGTATCTTACAGGTTACTAAATATTGTTATCTACCAGGGAAAAAATTTTCCCAGGTGTATGAATGTAGCAATAAAGAATGACCCATAGCTGTTTTGATGCTGGCTGTTTTAAATGGTCTGTTTTTGACAACACCTGATAGCTGGTAAGAGATTTATTCTGTTCCTTTTGCCTCTTCGTTTTCCAAAGAGCATGTTTGTTGGTTCTCACTGTTACCATCTTCCTTACTGATTCTCACCAGGAACTATCTGTTGATACTGTGATTCAGCTTTTTTTATGGCAATATTTGCTAAACGTTCCCTGTGTTTTCTACTTGAGGTTAAGGTATACTGCCTCATACTCTGTTCTAATGTGTTCTTGACCTATGTCTGTCATTCTTTTCTAGTATGCATTTTGTTAGGATTTCAATTTATTGAATTATGCACATCCATGTACTTTGCATGGGCAGAGTGTTTCTAAGAAATTTAGGAACCTACTTGTACTGGAATTATATTATGGACTTGAAAATGAAGCTTATAATTATTTGCCACAAGGAGAGGCTTATAGGTATTACTTATAAGTATAGGTCTGGTGTTATAACCTTAAAAACCAGGGTCTTCAAAAAATACTTTTTTTTTTCCCTGCAAGCAAATCAACAGAGAAGAGGAAGAAAAGAGTGATTTTGTCATTCTCAGCATTGAAATTAGTGAAGAGGCAAGTGTAGCTGTAACTGACTCACTATTGCAATCAGGTTTTAGTGTGAGAAAAACATATCAGTTCAATTTAATGTAGAAAGGGATTCAATAAAAGGAATTAAGTGTATAAAAGGATTTATAAGAGCAGATCATCAAGTTGTAAAACAAACAGAAATTGTGTGACCCACTCTTGCCTCCACAATTACTGCTCTCTCAACTGCTTTCACACTTGCAAAACTGGTGCCTGGACACTAAGTCACTTATTCCAGTCATCAGAGCTGTCTTATCCTTCATGTCACTGTGACCTGTTTTGCCAGTAACAATAGTTTCTATTTTCAAATCTCATTTGAGGGTATCCAAGTAAAGATACCTAATTTACATCTAGAACCTTAGCTGCGGGGTTGGGGGGGAGGTCCTGAGCAATGTGGTATATAGAATTCTAGGCTTTTCCAAAGAGAAAAGGTGAGGACATGTTAAAAGAATAATCCACATTATCTTGAGGGACCTGTCTGCATCTACACACACACACACACACACACACACACACACACACAGGGAATCTACATTACCTACCAGACCATTATGCCTAGGCAACCTGAATCTACAAATAATTATTAAAATAATTAGTTAGATTGACTCCAACTGGATTCAGCCAGAGGTACAATAGGTTTTCAATATATAAGTCATTTGTATGCACAAAGATGCAATTTATCTCCTTGATGCAAAATGTAAGCCCATGCTTCTTGTGTTATTATCCTTTACTTACCATGCATACCTCTCCTAAACCTCCTTGCAGGCCTCCTTCAAGGTAGAGTGATGTAGACTAGGTGTCTCTAATCTCTTTTTATAAAGGGCTAGAAAGTGAGTATTTTAGGTCTTGTGGGCTACATATTGTTTCCTTTTGCTCCTTCTCTTCCTTTTTGTTTTGTTTTTACAATCTTTAAAAAAAATGTAAAAACCATTTTTAGCTTGGGAGCTACACAAAAAGTGGTTGTGGTCAGTAATTCAATCCCAGATAAATATTGCTCTATCTTGGATTAATAGTTTGTTTGTTTAAGTCTTTTCTCATCATCAAATCCTTATTGTGAGGAGGTAGTACTGTTACTAGAATAACCAAGAATTAGGCTTCTGTGGTTTACTGTAAGCTGAATTCTTTGCTCCATTGTCAATTTCCAACTTCATTCCTTGCTTACCTCACAGAGAGTCACAAGAAAGTAAATATTTTGCAGTTTTCATGTCCTTAAACTGTTTGTCCCTCTATAATGTTCTAGAGACTTGGAAATATTCACAAGCTTAATACATTCTATTTCAACAACCTAATCCTGATACATCTCTCTTTAAATACAGGAGATTTATTTTCTAATCAACATTACACAATATCCTACCTCTCAAATAACCTGTAATAAAAATCATCATGGACTGAGGTGAGATTATTACTATAGAGAATGAAATAGCTGAACACTCTTACTGACTTGAAAGTAGATATGGCAAAAAAGAGAAAATATACTTTTATTGCCCCTTAAAATTTGCAGAGTAAAATATACTCTAAGGCAAAAATATGTTTAGGTTGTGGTTTATCTCCTTTGTTGTAACAGTATCACCAATATTAAAATATGGAACCCAATACAGGCATACCCTGGAGATACTGCTGGTTCTGTTCCAGACCACCACAAAAAAGCAAGTCAAAATTTTTTTTTGTTTCTCAGTAGATATAAAATTATGTTTATACCATATTGTAATCTATTCAGCGTGTAATAGCACTATGTAAAAAAAAAAAACCCAATGTAGATACCTTCACTAAAAATACTTTATTTAGAAAGTATTTTAGTTATATATAAAGTAGAAATACTTTAGTTAGAAAGTGCTAACTATAATCTGAGCTTTAGCAAGTCAATTTTTTTGCTGATGGGGGATCTTGCCTTCATGTTGATGGCTGCTGACTGATCAGGATGAGATTGCTGAAGTTTGGGGTGGCTGTGGCAGTAGAAAAAATAAGACAACAATGAATTTTGCCATATTGATTGACTCTTCCTTTAACAAATGATTTTTCTGTAGCATGCGACACTGTTTGATAGCATTTTGCCCACAGTAGAACTTCTTTCAAAATTGGGCTCAAGTTTCTCAAACCCTGCCAATGCTTTGCCAAGTAAGTTCATATAATATTCTAAATCTGATGTTATCATTTCAACAGTTTTCACCAGGCGTAGATTCCATCTCAAAAAACCACTTTCTTTGCTCATCCTTAATAAGAAAACTCTCATACATTTAAGTTTCATCATGAGATTGCAGCAATTCAGTCATATCTTCAGGTTTCACTTCTAATTCTAGTTATTCTTGCTATTTCCACCATATCTGTAGATACTTCCTCCAAGTCATCCATGAAGTTTGGAATCAACTTCTTTCAAACTCCTGTTAATGGTTAATAGTATTTTGACCTTTTCTCATGGTTCATGAATGTTCTTAATGGTACTTAGAATGGTGAATCTTTTCCAGAAGGTTTTTAATTGACTTTGCCCAGATCCATCAGAAGAATCACTATCTGTGGCAGTTTTAGTCTTATGAAATGTATTTCTTAAATCATAAGGCCTGAAAGTCAAAATTACTCCTTGATTCCTGGGCTGCAGAATGAATGTTTTGCCAGTAGGTGAGAAAACAACCTTCATTTCCTTGTACATTGCCATCAGAGCTCTTGAGTGACAGTAGGTGCTTCATCACTGAGCAGTACTATTTTGAAAGAAATCTTTTCTGAACAGTAGGTCTCAACAGTGGCCTTAACATATTCAGTAACCCATGCTGTCATCCAGGCTTTGATGTTCCATTTCTAGAGCATAGGCAGAGTAGATTTAGCATAATTCTTAAGGGCTCTAGGATTTTTGGAATGGTAGATGAGCATTGGTTTCAACTTAAAGTCACCAGCTGCATTAACCTCTAACAAGATAGTCAGTCTGTCCATAGAAGCTTTGAAGCCAGGCATTCTCCTCTCTGGCTGTGAAAGTCCTAATTGGCAACTTCTTACAACAGAAGGCCATTTTATCTACATTGAAAATATCTTGTTTAGTGAAGTCATCCTTATTAATGATCTTAACTGAATCATCTGGGTCACTTGCTTCAGCTTCTCCACCAGCACTTGCTGCTTCACCTTGCACTTTGATGTTAGGGATACAGCTTCCATTAAGCGTGGTAAACCACACTCTGCAAACTTCAGACTTTTCTCCTGCAGCTTCCTTACCTATCCCAGCCTTCACAGAATTGAAGAGAGTTAGGGCCTGGTTCTGGATCCTCAAACTTTCTCCATCTCAGCGGTAAGTCTGTTTTACTTTTTTATTACTAGTGTGTTCACTGAAGTAGCATTTTTTTTTTTGAAGTAGCATTTTAAATTTTCTTGAAGAACTTTCCCTTTGTAGTCACAAAATGGCTAACTGTTGGACACATGAGGCCTAGGTTTTATTGACATGCCTTCCTCTCTAAGGTTAATCATTTCTAGTTTTTTATTTAAAGTGAGAGACATGTAGCTCTTTCTTCTACTTGGAACACTTAGAGGCCATTTTAGGGTTATTAATTAACCTAATTTCGAGATTGTTTTTCCTCAGGGAATAAGGAAGCCTGAAGAGAGAGAAATGATGGGGGATGGTTGGTTGGCTGGTTAGAACACACACAACATTTACCCATTGTTTGTGGTCTTATATGGGCATGGTTTTTGGTGCTCCAAGAGATCACCAATCACAGATGACCATAAACAAATATAGTGATAATGATAAAGTTAGAAATATTGTGAGAATTGCCAAATGTGACATGAGACACAAAGCGAGCACATGCCTTTGGAAAAATGATGCCAACAGACTTGCCAATGCAGAGTTAACCACAGACCTTCAATTTGTAAAAAACACAGTATCTGTGAAACGAGATAAAAGAAAATGCAATAAAATGAGATATGCCAGTATGTAGTTATTAGGAAAAGAGATGATGTCCATATCCATACAGTTTAGATATAAATTAATTATTGAGGTATCAGTGACTATAAATAGCATATAAATTTCTAAAAGTTACAGAATAATCGATAAGTCCTATTAAACTCTCATTTCTTGGAATATTGCACAATTACATGTTTAAACTGATATCATAAAAGTTTTATAAAGCTCAGTTTAATCTCACAGCATGATGATGAATGATCTTTGGGTTTAATGAGGTCTCAAGACCTGGACCAGTATGAGCATCTTAACTAGTTACTTAGGCAGTTACTCCTTTGCTAACATGATCTGAGAAAGAAATTATGGTTTTATTCACAGGCAACCCACAAATTCTGCTCTCCCATCCAATTTATTTTTATTAACATGTAATGTATTATTAGCCGCAGGGGTACAGGTCTGTGAATCCTCAGGCTTACACATTTCACAGCACTCACCATAGCACATACTCCTATCAGATTTTCAAAATTGCAGAAACTCAGGGGGTATTCAAATCTTGCCTGGCGTCACCCCTGTTAGGGAGCTTCACTGACTCGAAACACTCAGCTCACTCTTAGCCATGTGGGAAGGCACAAATCTCTACAGGCTATCTTAGGTTTGGAATAATTTTTCCTCTTAAAAATAACATACTAAACCAATTAACTTTCCTAAATTGAATTAACCTAATAGCATTCAAAAACTGACAAACATAATCTGCTTGTTTTAAGACAGAAGTGGATTAGTCAACAGAATCATATCTCTAGTCAAGTCCAAATCAGGTTATAAATTCTAACCAAATAGTGAGTGCTGGAATAAGCCATATTATTAGTATGCATAGTCATACTTGTCTTCACTGTAAGCAACATAGGCCTTCTCAGTAGGAAGATACAAAAATTTATGGTTGAAGAATGTCTTTTCATGTTGTGGTAAAGAGATTGTTTTCCTTTGACCTCCGTGACTCCCTCAAGCTTTGGTCCTTTTGTTATATTTTTGAAGTCACAGGAAGGAATCGATTTCTTTATTTTTCTGTCCCACCTTTTAGGCATGCTATTGTTTAATGCTTTTTTTCCCCTGCCTACTGCTTCTTAGAATATGTACCAAAACAAAATATATACAAGTTAAATGTGTCAAATGTTTTTTTTAAAAAACAAACTTTTTATTGAAGTATGTGAGAAATGCTTATTACTTTTGTTCTTTAGTCATTTTAAGAAGGAATAGTGATTGATAATACTGGCATGAATGAGGATTTAGGAATTATCTATACATTTCATTTATTTGAACACTTTACAAATACAAAAAATTAAAAGTCAAATACATTTTCGTTTGCTAATATTATCATTGTGAGACATCATCCTATAAAATCTGTTGAAGTGTCTGTTTATTTTCCCTACAAACTTCCTGAGCACTAACCACTTGAAATATAATTTAAAAATTCCACTAATTCAATTGTAATATCACTATTGTTAAACAAATAGTATTAATCTAGCTGGTTCCCATAGATAGCCCACCCTTCAGCATGCTTCCCGTGAGCACCCTCCAGCATGCTCATGCTCTTACACAGTCCCCTTTGCTTGAACGTGGACTGGCTTTGTTTTTAGCTTGTTTTTAACCAGTGAATGTGGTGGAAGTTATGCTACCTGACCTCTGACCAAGGTCATAAGAATTCTTGTAGCCTTTCACTGAGGTGTCTTGGACGAATGCCCTGGGAGAAGTCAGCTGCTATCATGCTGTGAGTAAATGCCCAGTGTAGCCAAGCAGTGAGGCCTCATGGAGAAAGAGAGATGCACAGACATTTTCCAACTATTCCAGTCAACTATCTGAGGTGAAGACATGTGAGTGAAAATGTTTTCTTCAATGTCTAGGCTGGTTATGTCTTTAGATAGTTCCAACCCAGCTATTCAGGTGAATCCACTGAAAGACCTCAAGTAAGAACCACTCTGTGGAACCCAATCAATACACAGAACTATGAGAGATAATATTAAAGCGCTGGTTTTAGCCACCTAGTTTTGGGATCTTTGTTATACAGCAATAGGTAACCAAAACACAGATGAAGGCTATTTGCTTTTTGGTTTCATTTTTTTAAATCCTAACATTCCATTGCTTCTAAATAAAATTTGCTTTTAAAATATTTTAGATTTATTGACATTTCTGCTGTCTTTGTTTTGTATATACCACTCTCTGCTTAGAAAGTGCGTTTGTGTGTGCGTGCGTGTGTGAGTGTTTCACTCTATTATATGAGTGGGTCTTAAAGAACAACTAAATTGTTTTTTTAAGAAAGAGGGAAATTCTTCTGAATATTTTAAGTAAATACTTTGATCTCCAACAACTCTGCTATACACCTGGAAATTTAATATAATTTTGAGCCTGCATGCACTGAAATATGTAAAGGCAATAAAGCCTGGCTTTCAGAGAGAAAAAGAGGAACAAAGAAAACTAAAAATAGACTCCATAAGAAAAACATTTAGCAAGGTAAGATTTGGTGAGAGGTATATTGCTCTAGGACTAGTACTTCTTTAGACAACTGATATTTAATGTTGCCTCTCAATCAGCAGATATTTTAGGACAGTTAATCTAATTTGTGGGAAGAATAGGAAATTCCTGTGTGTTAATAAGCCTGACTGATGTGTGTAGCTCAATAAAATGGAGAGGCTCCTCTCTTTAAATTTCACAGAACTGGGGGAAAAATAGTGTTAACTTCATTAGTACTTGATGTTCATTTCAGGGCTCACCAGGCAAGATGCTCCAGCCATTGAACTGGGTGTTTTAACTTGTGATACTAAGAGTCCCTAGATAAATTTGAAATAAGTTGTACTTTGTGTCATATTTAATTTATGTAATTTAGACATTGTGAAGAATTGGATTTAGTAACTACTAAATGTCAGTGTTCACATATGGTTAGTAGCTAATAATTCTTTGTTCTTTGAGAGGATGGGTACGGGTCTTGGAAAAACTAAATGAAAGAGTAATGTTCAGTATTCTCATTGCAAAGTCATTCATAAAAAAAAGCTACAATGGGGCCAAAATGTCTCTTTTATGTATTACCAAATATTCTATCTGAATATGTAATATAGCACTTATCATATGATGATATAAAATTAGTTTCTTATTATCTGCTTCCTTCACTGGTTTGTAAGTTTGGAGGTTAGAGACAATATGGCATTTATGTTAGGATCCCTTTTCCTAGTTCAGGCTCTGGCATAAGCAGGCACTCAATAATTACAACAAATAAATGAAGCAATTAGCAAGTGCAAAAAATCCCATCTCATAACCCTGAACTATAGCAATCTGGTTTAGATATTTATATATATTTTAGGTTCCTCATTAAATTGTAAGATCTTTTAGGGAAGGAATTTTGCCTTATTTTTCTTCTTTAAATGGTGCTTGACACAACTCTATAAATGGTGATTGAATGGGTAGCAAACTATAGTTTACTTTTTTAAATCAATCAAAGACTAATTTAAGCCTTATAAGCTTTTATGATGTGCTGAAATATTACAATAAATAATCTTGAAGCCAGTATGATTCTGCATTAGAAATATGAGGTTGCCATATTTCTGTTTTCCTGGTTGCCTAGAAACAAAGACGTGAAGTTATATGAGCCTTTAAGAGCTTGTACCAATAAGATTATCTATGCAAAGTTCAGCCTAAGTCTCCGGATTTGGAAGGCATCAGTTCTGAAGACCTTTAGACAACAATGTGGTCCTCATAGTTTCCAACTGGCAAAGTTTGGCTTTCTTTAATTGTGGTAACTACCTGTACACTTAGCTGAAAGAAATAATTCTTCATGTAAAGTAACCACACTAGACCAGTAATATGACTACTCTATACTTACTGATATATCATAGATATTTGCAGACTTTAAACAATGATATCAACATTGGAGTAGAGAGGGGAAGAAAAGGAAAAGGAGAAAGTTGGTATTTGACAAACTGGTATTGTCAAGATACAGGATTAAGGAAATTTTGACCTCTTAACAAGTAACCAATGAATAAGTAGCGGTGGTGTGGCAACACTAGGTAGTGGGACATTGAGTTTCTACTTGAAGTACGTTTTTCCCCTGTTCTAGCCATCTGTGAGTAGGTACATGCAGTATGGCATAACAAGAGTGAGGTGTTGGGAGTCAGGGGTCCTAGGCTGTATTTCTGGCCTTAGGCATTTACACACGTAAGTCAAGATAATTCTGTTTCCGTGGAAAGAAAGGCAGTTCTGCTGATTTGATCTTGTTTTGTTTTGTTTTGTTTTTGTAACTGCTTCAGGAGAAGAAGGGGCTAGAAGGAAGAGAGGAAGAAGGTTAAAATTAGGTTCTGAAATAAGAGCAGGAAAACTGGAGGATCTGTTCTGGGGAAATCGATGAACATTTAGCAACTGTTTTGGACACAGCTGGGAGCAGCTTCCCAGCAAGAGTCTGTTTTCTTTAAGAGCAATTTCTCATGTGTCAACTCATTTTAACATTCACCACAGTGCCTGAGGTAGTCAGGCTACATGGTATATTACTAGTGAGCAACTTGAGGCTCTGAGAGATTAAGTGACAACATAACATGTCCCCTACCCCACTCCCAAAAAGCTGGCTTATAAACCAGGGCTCAACATCAATCCTGGTACAGTTTCATTGCAACATGTTGCTGCATTTGTTAGTGCGAGCGATCTTAATTATAATCTCAAGGAGAAGTCCAAGTCTGATTATGGTCATTTGGAATTTATTATGAACTGTTTGATGTGTACTTTTTTGTGCATGTTCCACCATATCATGAGAATCTGGATGACACTATTTCATAGTACTCAGCATTTGGTAGGTTTAGTAGAAATTGATTAATTGCTTTATATAAGCACTAATGCCATATACAATCAACAGTTTTAAAAATAATTAGCAAGAATTGTTACAGAACCATACATTTATGACATCATTGGGAAGCAAGGATTAATTGTCCATATTTTTTATGAAAGTCTCATTCTCAAGCCTTTCATTAAAAAAGTTTGTTAAAATTATCATTTAAAAAGTATCATATATTTGACATACTTGATATGTCAAATATCAACTTTCTCCTTTTCTTTTTTCCCCCCTCTATACTTCCATGTTTAAACTCCATTGTTTAAAGTCTACAAGTATATATGATACATCAAAACTAAGGAATTTATTTAGTTATTTCACATATTTATGTCAAGATGATCTACCTTTAGTTTGCCGTGGATGTGTTTTATAAAGCCTAGATAACAAACAGTCTGAAATATTGTTTTTCAGCTAATATAAGTGAGTGTACTTTGGGTTCCAATTTTATATTATGAACTGCACATGAGAGGGAGGGACTTTGTAAGAAAACTATTAATTTAGATTCCTGGTGCCAGAAACTATACTAAACCCTTGAAATAATCAATCTCATTTAATTCTAACAACATTGCTGTGTCATAGATACTGATCAGGATATTTAGAGAAGTGAAGATGTCCTAAGTCTTACAGCTAGTTAGTTCTGGGATTTCTGAGTTTGACTGAGTCTTTTAGACTCCACAGCCAGTGTGTTTGTTTATGTGTGTGTGTCTGTGTGTGTAACTCTAGAGATATATAGAGGATAGGACATCTGTACATTAACCATTGAGATTTAATGAGTATTAATATTTGGTCTTTTGCTCCGAGCTTTCAGTTCACTAAATTTTTTTTTTTAAATAAAGAATTTTGTCAGTACTATCCGTATTGCTAATTAATATACTATGGGTTTTTTTTTTTTTGTTTATCAATTTAGACATTATACATGACTTCTTGCTGTGATGGAATAAGATTTAACTTAGTTATATCAGTCCCTTTTCACCCATATAATTATGTCATCTTTTTTGTTTTCCCCAATATTACTTTAACTCACTTTGAATAATTTATTAAGCATCTAGTAAATATTATTTCTAAACCTCCATTTATTTAATTATGGTTATAACTCTTGCCTCTTTACAATGTAAGACAATGGTTTAGTATCTTTACCCTTCCTTCCATTTCATATCGCCCTTTGCTAACAACTTGCTAACTTCTGTCATTTTTACTTTTACCTTACCAAAATTTATATTTTTATTTCTTGCAGCCATAATTAAGCCATTTATGCTTTGTATATAGGCTGATTCTAAAAGTTGAAATGATGAACAATGTTTAAATTATCATCATGATGTGTTACTACTACTGAGATGTTTAATGTGCTATTACAATTCCCACCTACATTTCTACTGTAGATTTCACTCAGTATTTTTTCTCCTTTGCATATCCAAAAGAAAGTACTCTTAGCATCCTGTTCAAAGGATGAACCTCTTCATACTCATTCAATTGCTTAAAATCATGATATAATTTTTTGTTGCTATATAATTTAACTATGTATTTCTTTACCTTTTTTGTGTTCTTATAATTTCTCACTATTGCTTTTCCCTATTGTTGATAGGAGAAACATATATTTCCTAATTCATATCTATTTTGTGCATTTCATGTATCCCATTTCATTCCACTTGATTCTTATTGACGTTTTGCTTCATATTGGGACATATAAGAATACTATGAATTACTTTCACAGCCTTTTTTTTTTTTTTTTTCTTTTTTGCCTGAAGTTCAAATAGCCTTTTTTTTCCTTGCATTTTTTTGGCCTTTTTTTCATTCTTAGCATTTCTAGTCTCTCCTACACAGTAACTACTGTATGGTTTCCTTTTTGTTTTCCAGAGATATTTCTCTTGGAATTTTGCATCATACTGTTCCATTATGGACTGGTTGCTTTCTTGTTCTACCATTCAGCTATATATAGTCTAGGAACTTTTGTTCACTCCACTCCTGTGTGTTGAACTACTGTTTCCTGATTCTCATGTCTTCATTATTCTTGTTTTCTCTGTTTGTTAGAATGTACCCTCAAGTAACTTCCTAGGAGAGTGAATGAGGATGGTAAATTTTCTAAACCCTTGATTGCTGAAAATGTATGGAATTTATCTTTCTGCTAGTAGTTGATTATTGTGCTAGGTTTATTTCTTTAGGTTGAAAGTCATTTCCCTCAGAACATTATGTTCTTCAAGCATTGTGTATTGGTCTAACACCAATTTGATTCTGGATTTTTTTAAGAACATAAAAAAATTCCATTTTCTCTGGAAATCATAAGGGGACTTGATATAAAAATATTTTACAATTATAGGTCTAAGTACATTTGATTTGATCAATACTTGATCACTGTCTAAATTTGAGGACTTACTGCTTCATTTAATTCTGGAAGATTTTCTGTACTGCCTTTCCTAATTTCCTTCCATTTTCTTTTTAGAATTTCTATTAATTTGATATTAGAATTCTTGTTTTATATATTTACTATATGTTTATTGCATTTTCCTTTTCTTATATATCTATTTTTATCCTTTTGTCATATTTACTTTGGAAGATTTTATTGATTTTTTAGTATTCCAATTCTGGAAATTTTAATTTTTTTTATTTTCTATTTTTTTGGAAATTTCAATTTTTTTGGGCAACTACAAGTTCTGCCTTGTTTTCTCTTCCTTATTCATGACATCCTTTTCTTATTTTAGGGATAAAACATTTTGGATATTTGTGTGGTTTTAACTAGAATTGTAATTTAATGTTTTTTATCTTTCCTAATAATTACTCAATTCTTGGGCCATTTTCTGCAGGTTTTCCTCAAAGACTTAATGTATAGTTGCCTATTCAAACTTAAGAGTGAATGTTTAAGATGTGTAATTGATTATTTATTCTGGGCATGAGAACAAGATTTGTTTTGGCCTGAAAGGGCATTCAACTTATCAGAATGCTAAAATTTTACTCTGGTTACCAACAACTAAATTAGTTCTTGTTCTCTTTAGAGAGTTTGCTCAATTTTATATTAAAAAAAGAGCTGTTCTTTTTGGAACCTAGACATGAATGTCTGGCCAGAAATCATTCTGTATATCGAGGCAGGAGAGGGTCTTGAGGAACTTAAGTGAGCAACATATAGACCTTCAGAAAATATTTCTTTCTTTAGTCTTATGTTACATGGGACATCTTTCCATTCATTACCACTTCTGTGTCTTCTTCAGTGGTTTCTTTTAGATTCTTCTTAGTAGATATTTCCTTTTATAGTAAAATCTCCTCTGCAAATATTTCTGGCCACTTAACATTAACTGGAAATTTCTTGAGGTTTCTTTTTCACTGATGGCTCTCCCCCTATTTGCTTAGTTATTATAGTTCTATGACTTAAGTTTCTTACCTTTAGTGGGGATTTAAAAGAGAAAATATATAAAAATATGCGCTTTATCTATTGTATTAGTTTCCTATGGCTGCCATAACAAATTTCCATAAATTTGTTAGCTTAAAACAACAGAAATTTATTCTCTTATGGTTCTGGAGGACAGCAGTCTAAAATAGGTATCACTGACCAGAAATCAAGGTGTCAACTGGATCATGCTCCCTCTAGAGGGTCTAGTTGTGAATTTACTTCCTGGCCTTCACAGCGCTTAGAATTACTTCCTTTGTATTCTTTGGCTCCTGTCCCCTTTATTCATCTTTGAAGACAGAGGTATAATGCCTTCTTCCTCTGATTCTACTTCCCTCTCCTTCTGTTCTGCCATCTTTTTCTATTCTGTGTTATGTCTTTCTCTTCCTTTTTCTTATGTGGATACATGTGATGACACTTAGGGCTCACAAGTATCCATATATGGGAGGATAATCCAGGATAATCTCCCCATCTCAGAATCCTTAACATAATCACATATGCAACTTCTCTTTTTCTCTTGCCATATAATGTAATATTTACAGATTCCAAGGATTGGGACATGAATCTTTTGTGGGGCCATTTTTCAGTCTACCACATCTATTTTGAATCCAGTATATATTGCTTTTTAAAAAATGCTTAGGAGATCAGAAAAGGGAGAATTAATTTCGCAGTGGTGAGAAATCTTTCCTATGTAGAGTATCATAAAATATTTAGATTTTGAGAGTTGGGTTAATCTTTCTTACATCAAAAATGATTCTCAAAGTTATTTTCTCATGACCTGTGGGCAAAAGAATCCTTTACATTGCCATCCTTCCTGAGGTAATATTCAATTTTCACTACATAAAACACCAATGTTTTTATATTATGAGTTATTACTCCTATAAATTTGTTGCCTGTCCTATTCATCTAATTCTTTATTATGTATTATTTTATGATACCATCTATATTATTTATCTTCATATTTTGGGTCTCTAAGCTAAACTTGACCACATTTTTTACAATATCCCTTAAATACGTTTCCATATGTTCTGTATGATCCACCAATTCTTTCTCTAATACAAATGATAACAGATGTAATTAATCAGTTCCTTCTAATTTGTAGTCATTTCATATTTACTATCTATTATGAATCTCATAAACTCTATGTGGTCATCATTTATTATTATCCCCATTTACAGATTGAGAAACAGACTCTGTAATAAGAAGTGATTTGTTTAGAACCACATAGTTTGTGAATGGCAGACCCAGATTTTAAATTACTTCTAACTAGTGTCAGAATTTGTATTGTTTCAATTATATATCACTAAGGGACTAATTGTGAACAAAATGTGTTATAGGTTTGACTCACAAAATTCTGCATATTTGTGGATACATTTTAGTAATGTAACTCTAAAAACAGCTTTTACAGTAGCAAAACTAAAAAAACAAAACATTAAAAAAGTCAGAGAATTTGTGAGCTACTGGAAAGATAGCTTCAGCAACCTCTTTCATGTGTTAAATAATTTATAAAATGCCTATGTTTAGAAAGATTTCATTCTTCTTTCTCTGTTTGTTGCAGGCATCTCTCTTTTGTCATATAGACTGCATTGCTTTGGCAAAATATATTAGAGCAAAATTTAAAAGCTTATCTAAAAACATGTTCATCTTGTGGTAAGAAGTAAAATTTTAGAAGTTCGACAGTTGGGCATCCAGATTGGAAGAAGAAAAAAATAGTAAGCATGCCAACATTTCACTCTGATTTAAAAAACACAATCCAAAATTAGGAAAAGGTGACAATCAATATGGAAAATCACTTATGAGCAGATATATAATAACATGCTTTGAAATTTATTTTTAATATGTAACATTTCATAGGGCTCTAAGTAAGGATCTGAAATAGATACAATGGTCCAAGTAGTCTCTATCTTTCTTGCCAAAAAATATTCTGAATTAGCATACATTTAGGAAATATTTCCAGTGAAAATATTTCTGATATGACTGAGAAACTAGTGTATTTTTTATTTGAGTTGACAAAATGATTAGAATTTTAGATATACTTAAAAAGGAAGGGAAAACAAGCTGCTTATTTATATCCTACATAAATTTTGATATTTTACATTATTTTTTTCTCCCCCCTGGAAATCTCTCACTGCTTTTTTTTTTTTTTTAAAGATGTATGTATTTATTTATTTGTCAGAGAGACAGAGAGAAAGAGTAAGGGGAGCAGCAGGCAGAGAGAGAAGCAGGCTCCTTGCTGAGCTAGGAGCCTGACAGTACTTGATCCCAGGATGTGGGATCATGATCTGAACCAAAGGCAGATGCTTCACCCACTGAGCCATCCAGGTATCCCTCCTACTGCTTTTTTTTTTTTTTCTTCCCACTTCAGATCCTTTTCATCCTCTATTTAGCTAATGTTGGTCATGTGCTAAATTATGTCAGGCATTATGTTCAGGTGGCTGCATCTCATTTTATCTTTCAAAGAACTCTCTGACATAAGTAAGTACTTTCATTTCCTTTCAGAGAGGCGATGGCCAAGAATCAAGAGATGAAATGATATACCTAAAATCATACCACTGGGAAGTAGTGGAGGCCAGAATCAAAACAACATCTAATTACAGGTTGGTTAGGACTTGAATTTAAACACTTCAACATACAATGTTCTTCTTCACTGATTTCTGGTATATTTATAGTGTTTTCTTTGTGACTTAACCCTTGTTTATTAAAGTTATCATCCCAAATAGCACATGAAGTCTTTAAGGTTAGAGACCTTGTGTCTTGTCTTTACCATGTCCTCCACAGGGTCTTATACAATGATAGATATACAGTAGGAGCTCAATAAATCACTGAGCAGTTCTAGATATACTCTAACATATTCTTGGGTGATGGGAAGATATTCATTTGTTGGTGAGTGTGAAGCTTCTTTTTGGGACTGTCACTTATCTTTTTCAAACTAAGAGAGACAGCACCTGCTCATGGCTATATATAGACATAAGGATCTTACTGTTTCATGGACTTTCATGAGAATGCTCACATATGAGCCACTGGGGATGACTCACATGCAGATCCCCCCAGATGGCTCACAGGCATTGTAAAGATTCTGCACATCTAATCTAACCCCTCCCTCCATCCTGTGATTAACTCCCTATTTGTGCCCCTGATGGCAGTGAGTATGAGCCTATGCAGATAACTTGTGAACATATGTAATACGTTAGCCCAACACTGTGGGATTGGGAGAGAGTACATACAAATTTGAGCATTTGGCACCATCCTAGGAAAAGAAAATTGGAAGCTATCAATACCTAACCTGGCTTTATAGAATTGAGAGAAGGTTAAAAATTTTCAGAATTACCTCTCAAGAGGGAATAAGAAGTGGACCTGGTGTGTCCAGAGAAAAGATATAAGATAGCCTCAAAGTCCCTAGAACGACCGACAGAAGAAATTCCTCTCCTGAAGGCAATCAGTAAAGACTGGAGGAGGTGACTGCTTATTCAAATGTGAAGAGAGCAATGGCAAACATTAAAGAACATGAGAAATCAAAGAAACATGACACCACCAAAGGTATACAATAATTTTCTAATAACTGATCCCAAAGTAATGGATATCTGTGTTTCCATGATAAAGAATTCAATATAGTTGTTTTAAGGCACTTCAGTAATTTATCATAAAACTAATATGCAAACAAAATGGGAAGTGTAAAGATAGAAATCATAAAAAAAGAAATGAACAGAAACTCTGGATCTGAAGAACACAATGAATGAAATGGAAAAAAATGCAATAGAGAGACTCATCAACAATCTTGATCAACCAGAAGAAAGAATTTGCAAAGTTGATTACAGGTCATTTAAAACAACCAGTTAGAGAAGAACAAAGAAAAAAAGGATGAAGAAGAGTGAATAAAACCTATGTGATCTATGGAAAACTATTAAGAGGAAATAATGTATTACTGGAGTCTTAGGAGGAGTATAAAAGAGGAATAAGACAGAAAGCTTATTAAAGAAATACTAGTTGAGAACTTCCCAAATCTGCAAAGAGTTTTCGATATCCAAGTTCATGAAGCTCAAAGTTCCCCCCCAAACATCAACCCCAAAAGATAATAAAAGAAAATAAAACTGTCTAAAATCAGAGACAGAAAAAATAATTTTGAAAGCAGCAAGAGAAAATAGTTCACACACAAGGGGACACCTATAAGAATATCAGCAAAATCCACAACAGAAACCTTGCTAGAGCAGAGAGAGTAGATGATATATTCAAAGAAAAAATCCTTAAAGAAAAAATGGCAACCAAGCATTTTTTTACCTGCAAAATTGTCTTTTATAAAGGAAGTAAAGATAAACACTGTCCCAGACATGCTGAAGGAGTTCATCAAGACTAGACCTGCCTTACAAGAGCTGAAAGGAGTTCTTGAAGTTGAAATAAAAGGACACTAATTGGAAACATATCAACGTATGAAAAACATATGAGAATATAAAATATACTGATAAAGGAAAGTATATAATTCTAATTCAGAATATTGTAATGCTGCATAATAGGATGGTGTTCTAATAACTCTGGTACAACGGCTAAGAACACAAATATTAAAAATAACTACAGGTATAATAATTTATTAATGTATTCATTAACAAGTACAAAATGTGTAATTTTGGGCATCTGGGTGGCTCACTTGGTTGAGCATTGGACTCTTGATCTCAGTTCAGGTCTTGATCTTGGGGTTGGTCATGAATTCAAGCCCACATTGGGCTTTATACTGGGCATGGAGCCTCTTAGAAAAAAGTAATAAATTGTGAAATCAATAATATAAATGTGGAGAATGGAGTAAAAGTGTTAATTTTTTAATATGATTGAGGTTATCATTAGTTTAAAATAAACCGTTATAAGTAAAAGATATTTTATGAGTCACATGGTAACCATAAAGCAAAAACCTACAGTAAATTCACAAAGATAAAGAGATGGGAATCAAAACATACCAGTATGTTTTGAAAAAAACATGATTTTCAAAAAAATATTGAAAATCATCAATTCACAAAGGAAGGCAGTGCGAGAGGAAGAAGGAAACATGGGGACAATAAAAAACCAGAAGTCTTTATCAGTGTATAGTTACTCTAAATGTAAATAGGTTGACTTCTCCAGTCAAAAGACAGAGAGTGACTGAATGGATGAAAAATAAATGACCCAGTGTATGTTGCTTACAATATAGACACTTCAGTTTTAAGGACAGATAGACTTAAAATGAAAGGATGGGGAAAAAGATATTTCAAGCAAATGGATAATAAAATAAAGTAGGGGTAGCTTGAATTATATCAGACAAAATAGACTTTAAGTCAAAAACTGTAATAAGAGAAAAGAAGGTCATTATATAATGATAAAAGGGTAAATTCAACAACAATAATTATAGTAGAAGATTTCTTTACCCCATTGTCAACATGGATAAGTCATCCAGATCAAAAATCAAAATGGAAACATGGGGTTAGAACTATACTTAAGACCAAATAAACTTTACACATTACAGAACATTCCATCAAACAGCAGCAGAATACACCTTCTTTTGAAATATGTGCAACATTCTCCAGGATATATCATATAATAAGGCAAAAAAATAAGTCTTCACAAATTTAAGAAAATTGATGTCACATCAAATATCTTTTCTAACCACAATGGCATGAAATTAGAAATCAATGACAGGAAGAAACCTGGAAAATTCACAGATATGGTAAAAATTAAACAACATATTTCTGAACAATGAGTCAAAGAAAAAATTAAAAGAAATAAAAAATAAATGATAAACGGAAACACATTAAGAAAAAAGAAAGCTCTCAAACACCTAACTTTACATCTTAAGGAATTAGAAAAAGAACAAACTAAAAGCGAGCAGAAGGAAGGAAATAACAAAGAACAGAAATAATGTGAGATATTCATATTATTCCATTCACAGTATATATGTTCATATTAGAATGATGAAATAGGGACAAAAAAAAAACAAGAGAAAAGATCAATGAAATGAAGATCTGTTTTTTTAAAAATATAAACAAAATTGATGAACAATTAGCTGGACTAAAAAAAAGAGAGTCAAATAAAATCAGAAGTGAAAGAAGAGATATTACAAATGATCTGCAGAAATGCATAAGGAATAAAAAACTACTACAATTATATGCCAAAAGTTTGGATAACCCAGCAGTGAATAAATTCCTAGAGACATGCAACCTAGAAAGACCAAATCATGAAGAAATAGAAAATCTGAATATTTCCACCACCCATACACCAAAGGAAACTATGTGAAGTGATGGATATGTTAATTAACCAGATTTTGGTCATCACTTTATAAAGTATATGCAAGTCAAATCATGTTGTACACTTCAAATACATTTAATTTTATTTGTTAATTATACCACAATAAAGTTGAAATAATAACTGGCTCTACCTTCAGACACTGGTAAAAGAACAAATGAAATAGTAAAGATTAAACAGGAAATTCATGAAATCAAAAGGAGAAAACATAGAGAATATCAGTTAACTGAATTTGATTTTTTGAAAAGATCAACAAAATTGAGAAATCTTTAGCTAAATTGACAGAGAAAAATTGAGAAGTCTCACATTTCTGAAATCAGGAATGAAGAGTTTAAATTACTACCCATCTTACAAAAATAATAGAAGATTATAAGTTAATGCTGTGAACAACTCTATGATAACATATTAGATAATTTAAATGACACAGAGAAGTTCCTAGAAGGACACAAATTAATGAAATTTATACAAGAAGAAATAGAAAATCTGAATACATCTTCACCAAGTAGAGGTTAAATTTGTAGCTAAAAATCTTCCTTCAAAGAAAAGCCCAGCCAAGATTTTCCAGTCAATGTTACTAAATATTTAAAGAACAATTAAAACTAACTCTTCAAAAACTTCCAAAAATAGAAGAGGTGAGAGTACATTTAGTTTCATTCTGTGAGTCCAGTATTACCCTGATGCCAAAATCAGACAAACACAAAAAAAGATACAGACCAAAATTTTCTATGATTGTAAGAAAGAAAAAATCCTTAACAAATATTAGCAAACCCAACTTGAAAACAAACTAATTATACACCTTGTCCAAGTGGGATGTATCCCAGGAATGCAATATTAGTTTAATGTCTGAAAATTAAAATAGTATATCATATGAATAGCATAATGGATATATCAAATGATGATTTTAACATACCAAAAAAACCCCACTTGACTAACTTCAGCATACTTCTATGGAAAAACATTTATTAAACTAGAAATAGGAAAAAACTTTCCTTAACCCTAAAGGGAATCTATGAAAATCTGACAGCTTAAAACATACTTAATGATGAACTAGAATGCTTCCTGCATAAGTTCAGGAACAAGGTAAGGATGTCTACACTCACTGCTGCTATTCAACATTGCACTAGAGATTCTAGCTAGGGCAGTTAGGCTAGAAAAAATAATGTTATTCCAGTTGGGAAGAAGTAAAATGATCTCTATTAGTAGATGACATAACCCTGCATATAGAAAATACTAAAGAATAAAGTAAAAACCTTTAGAAAAAATGAGTGATTTTAACAAATTTATAGGGTATAAGATCTGTACCCAAAAATAAACTGCACATCTGTACATTAGCAATAGACAATTCTAAAATGAATGAACAATAGTATCAACATTTGCAATAGTCACAAGGAACAAAAATTTAGAGATAAATATAACCAAAGAGGTGCAAGATTTGTATACTGAAAACTAAAAAAAAATTGCTGAAAGGAAGTAAAGAAGACCTATACAAATGGAAAGCATGCCATATTGATGAATCATAAATCTCAATATTGTTAAAATGACAATACTTTGAAAGTTGATCTACAAATGGCAAATTCATCACAATTGCTACCAAAATTAAAGCTGTACACTATCTTTTTGCAGAAATTGAGAAGAATACCCTAAAATTCACATAAAAATGCAAGCAGCCCATTCTCTTAGTTATCTAAAAGAATCTTGAGAAAGAAGAAAAAGGAGTCACAGTTACTGATTTCAAAGCTTAATGGGAATGTAGAGTGGTCAAGACAGTGCTGTACTGTATTAAGGATAGAGATATATATCAATGGAATATAATTAAGTGTCCAAAAATAAACCCTCACATTTAAAGTCAATAGGTTTTCAACAAGGGTACCAAGACAGTTTATTGTGGGAAAGAATGATGCTGGGACAGCTGGATATCACATCCAAAATAATAAAGATGGAACTGTTTTAACACCATATACAAAAATTAGCTTCTAATAAATCATTGTTCTAAATATAAGAGCTAGGGACACCTAGGTGGCTCAGTCAGTTAAGCATCTGCCTTCATTTCAGGTCATGATCTTGGGGTCTTGGGATTGAGCCCTGTGTAGGGCTCCCTGCTCAGTGGGGAGTCTGTTTGTTCCTCTCCCTCTGTCCCTCCCCTCCACTTGTGCCTTCTCTCTCAAATAAATAAGTAAAATCTTTTTTAAAAAGTACAAAATAAATATAAGAGCTAAAACTAAGGAAATTTTTGAACAAATGAGAGGAGTGAATCTTAGTGATTTTAAGCAAAACTTCTGATATATGATCACAAAGCACAAGTGACAAAAGACAAAAATTGATAACCTGGATTACAATAATTTTCAAAATTTTTGTACTTCAGAGGAAATCATTAAGGGAAGAGACAACCCTAAAGAATGGAAGAAAATATTTTTGAATCTTATATCTGATCAAGGATTTGTAACTTCAATATAAAAAGAATTCTTTTAACATATCATTTTTTTATAAAAAAGTAACTAAAAAATGAGCAAAAGATATGAAAAGATATTCTGCTGAAGATGATATATAAATGGCCAATAAGCATCTGAAATGCTCAACCTCATTAGCCAATGCAATTCAAAATTACATTGTGACATCATGATAAAATAGAAAAGATGAATAATAACAAGTGTTGGAGAGTTTGTGGAGAAGTTGTAACCCTCATAAATTGCTGGTGAGAATGTAAAAGGAACAGGTGCTTTACAGAACAGATCAGCAGTTCTCAAAATGTCAAACTTTGAGTTGCATGTGCCTAGCAATTTCACTCTTATGTATGTACCCAAGGGAAATGTAAAACGTGCCTACACAAAAACTAGTATAAGTGGGGTGCCTGGGTGGCTCAGTGGGTTAAGCCTCTGCCTTCAGCTCAGGTCATGGTCTCAGGGTCCTGGGATCGAGCACTGCATTGGGAATCTCTGCTCAGCAAGGGGCCTGCTCCTGCCCCCCCATCTCTCTCTCTGCCTGCCTCTCTGCCTACTTGTGATCTCTGCCTATTAAATAAATAAATAAAATCTTAAAAAAAAAAAAAACTAGTACAAGAATGGTTATAGCACCATTATTCCCAATAAATAATCAAAAAGTGGAAGCAATCCAAATTCCATCAACCAATGAATGGATAAATAGAATGTTGTGTCTATACTGTGGAGTAATATTAAGCAATACAAAGGATGGAGTCCTTGCATATGCTACAATGTGAATGAAGATTAAAGATATTATGTGAACTGAGTGAAAGTAGTCCAAAAGACCACATATGATAGTACAAAATAGGCAAATCTATAAAAACAGAAGGTAGATTAGTGGCTGTCTAGGTTTGGGGAGAGGGGGTTAATGGGCTGCTAATGGGTACATGGTTTCATTTTGGAGTGATAAATGTTTTAAAGTTAGATTGTGGTAATGGTTGCACAACTCTGTGAACATCCAAAAAGACATTGAGTTGTGCATTTTAAATGGCTGGATTTTATGGTATGTGAGTAATATCTCCAAACTGTTTTTATTAACATATAATGTATTATTAACCCCAGGGGTACAGGTCTGTGAATCGCCAGGTTTACAGACTTCACAGCACTCACGATAGCACACACCCTCCCCAATGTCTATAACCCAACCACACTCTCCATACCCCCCTTCCCCTGGCAACCCTCAGTTTGTTTTATGAGTTTAAGAGTCTTCTATGGTTTGTCTCCCTCCCGATCCCATCTTGTTTCATTTATTCCTTTCTTTTTTTTGTTTTTAAATTTAACAGCTTACATAAATATTTAATGTAATAATGCTTACATTAAAGGCTTCCCTATCTCAGTTTGCAACATTTTTTTAAATTTTATTTTTTATAAACATATATTTTTATCCCCAGGGGTACAGGTCTGTGAATCGCCAGGTTTACAGACCTCACAGCACTCACCATAGCACATACCCTCCCCAATGTCCATAACCATTTATTCCTTTCTTATCCCCCAAACCCCCTATGTTGCCTCTCAACTTCCTTATATCAGGGATATCAGGGAGATCATATGATAATTGTCTTTCTGTGATTGACTTATTTCACTAAGCATAATACCCTCTAGTTCCATCCACGTCATCGCAAATGGCAAGATTTCATTTCTTTTGATGGCTGCATAGTATTCCATTGTGTGTATGTATATGTATGTGTATATATATATATATATATATATATATATACCACATCTTCTTTATCCATCTTCTTTATCTGTTGATGTACACCTAGGTTCTTTCCATCGTTTGGCTATTGTGGACATTGCTGCTATAAACATTCGGGTGCACGTGCCCCTTCTGATCACTACATTTGTATCTTTAGGGTAAATACCCTGTAGTGCAATTGCTGGGTTGTAGGGTAGCTCTATTTTCAACTTTTTGAGGAGCCTCCATGCTGTCCAAACTGTTTTTTAAAGACCATGTATAGAGGGAAAGTTGGAATCAAAAGCCAAGTTTTTATTCCAAAGGAAATACTAGTCTAAAGTGATTAACCAGATAGACTTCAGCCAAAGACAATGAACACAACCCAGTGGTTTGGAATATATCTTAGGGACTTAAAGAGTGTTCTGTAAGAAGGTAGCAAAACTGAATTCCCAAAGACTAGATTGTTAGATATATAGCAAATTATGGGCTTACTGAGTTTTACTAAGATTAGCACAAAGATAAGTCATGAGCAACAGTGTGTCTGGGAGTCCTGACTCTTTCAATCTCATGTCTTAGATCTCTTTTTCCATATTGAGATGCAGTTTAGTTTTGGGTGAGTAGTGGCAACTGCATTCAAGGGACATTAGTAGAGAGAAATCATTGAGATTGGGGATCTCTTACTTTTATTTTTATGTCTTGTTAGCCCATATCTACGTCTGGTCAAATGACTAATGTGCATTATCCAGCCTGGCTGCAGCACATAAACTACAGAATAATTTATAACAAATAATCTAGACAGACCAGGTATAGCCAGCTAAAACTGTCCTAGATAAGAAATCATTAGAAAGCAACTTCCTAGGTCTCCTATTCATCCTGTAGCTAGTAAATTCCATCAGCCAGTATTTGGAGGGAGTCCTGGTTAGGATCAAAAATGCTTTAGGAACCTTTGAGGATACACGCGTTGTGACTCATATTGACCCTTTTCTTCCCCAAAGTCATAAAACCTATTTATTTAGGATGACTACAACTCTCCTGGTTGGTGGAAAAGAGATTTGACCAGTATAGAGAATCATACAGGCTTTGGTCTTCTATCCAATCTTTATTTAAATTTCACACATATATATGTATCTCAAATAATAACCATTTGAGGATTACCTTCACTGGCTTTATATTATTTTTTAAGATGTTCAGATGGGAGCAATCATGATGACGAGAGAACTTAAATCCATGACATGTGAGGCAAGACTTAAAAAAACTGAAGGGTATTTACAATGTGGCATGAAAAATGTTGGCTTCAGAAGAGAAAATGTGGTTGCTAAGGAGGGAACAAGATACGTATCTCCAAATATCTGAAGGGCCTGTCTATGGAAGGGGTTAAATTCTTGTATCTGAATTCAGGAAATAAAGGGTAGTGCTAGCAGGGAGTATTTCCAGTTGTCACAACATCTAAGGCATTGTCTTGTGAGATAAGGAATTTTTTACTATGCAGGTAATGAGGTGGAGATTCATTTCTAATCACTTACCAGGAACATTGTAGATATATACAGCAATGGATATGTGGTAGAGTGATCATACCTCCCAATTTGCCCGGGAGAGTGACCGTTTACTCTTTAATTCAGGTGTAATTATTAATGGGGGATCTTCTTTTTTCTCTCAAAAGTGCTTCAATTAATGATATGGTTGGTCACTTACTTAGAATAACGTTATCTCACTCCTGGTTAAATATTGGAGGAACTCTAATCACTTTTCAAAAGTATGGATGCCTAGATGGTGCCCCACATCAACTAAAATCAGAATCCTGATGATGAAATTCAGGCATCAGTAGTTTTAAAATCTTCGCAGGTGATTCTAATGTGTAACAGGGCTGAGAATCCCTTGCCTGGAGGATCATTTCTTCCATTCCAATCTTAAATAAATCCCATAACTCTATTTTCTGAAAATATATGTCGTACTCCACAAAGAAAGCAATGCTTGGAAGGCTGCTACTATTATGAATACAGTAGGAAATAAAACAAATAAATATATAAAATTTCCTTCTTTTTTCTAGTTCTATTGATAGGTTTTTATTTTTGTTTTTTATTTGATCTTTATTTTCTTTTAAAGTCCTTTTTTTACTTTCCAAAAAAACCTGATGGCACTTTTATGCTTAATGTTTTCTCTTAGCAAGTGGAAAATAGATTATATAAAGGTTTTATTTTCCTTGGGAAAAATCTGAGTCCATGAAGATTTCTAACTACACTTACATGCTTCCTCTAATGAGGTAATTATTTTGTCAAGTGTTGGGCTAAGAGGTTCACCATGTGTGCAACATTGAATTAAATTGGTGCATAGTAGATATGGCACTCATTTAGCTTTCTTATTAGTTTATTAGATTTGATCCTCTGAAATATTTTACCACTTAGCCATGAGCCTTTAAATTCACTTTAATGAGTATAGCCCTTTATCAGAAGCTTCTTAAAAATGGCTACACTTCTTACCCTGGTTGTCAAATGATTGTGAGCTACATGTTAATAATGCATTTTTCTTTTGGTAATTCCTGGGAAGAAAAACAAAACCAAGACTTGACATTGTTAGAGATAAGATTTTTAGAGATAAAATTCACTCAAGATTTTTGAAGTGTTCACAGAGAGGAATACATTTCGTGAAGTTGATACTATTTCACAACCATTTTAAAAGATATGAAGTGCCTCTTTTCGTTTTTTTTTTTTTTAAACATATTAGAAAGTGGGGGCTAAAATTATTGGATTTTAAAAGAAGATTTTTTTTAAAGGAGATTAACTATTTAGTCTGTTTCCCCATCATGCACAGGAATCATTGTTCCCAAATTCAGAGGCTTGGTCTGAAATGCTGAAAATCCTTCACTTATTAACATTTGGCTTGAAGAATGAGTAGCAACACAGAAACCAACTCTGCTTTCAATTTCTGATTTACATTATCTGTTCCTGCCTTCAGAAATAGCAGGCAGCTGCCACACCTCATTTTCTTTCTCTGTGTGGTCTAATGTACCTCACTTGTCCCAAAGCCTCAGAAAACACGTAAGCAGAGAGGACATCATACAGTATGATCATTTAACAAACAGAACAAAATTAGTCACCAAAACAACTCATACTAAATAACTCCATGTAGGAAATGGATTTCTTCCATATTTGTCTTTCAAATGTCTAATCCTTTTCTGGCTCCCTCTGGCTCATCTGATGACAGAGTGGGATCTTTTCCTGTAAAACACACACACACACACACACACACACACACACACACACACACAAGATGAAAAGATTTGTTAACTGTAAAACAGAGGGAAATAAATCATGTCCATACTAAAATCCTGTTTTGCTAGTTGGTCCAAATCAGTTGCTATTACAGTTTTTGTGCTTAATAAAGTCAGGTCTTGGTAGAAAAGCAATATTAGCATGACCAGAAAAATCATGATTATTTATAATTATTTCTATTTTAGTTGGCCCAATAGTATTATGTTGGTTCTTTAGTTTGTAGAACCTCTGGCAGGTAATCCAATATATTTTTGTCCAGAAATCTCTTAGAGGAGGAACTGCCTTCCTTCTAAACTAGCCCTGGAATAAGTAACAAATACCACTCTTGTTTCCTACTGATAACCAATTTTCACAAACTTCTCTTAAATTTGCCCTGACATAGAAACACAGAGGAGCTGTCTTTAATCTTTCAACATTTTCCTTTCTAGTCTTCCAGCTAACCCATTTGTGTTTATGTATGTGTCTATATATGCATGTATATGCACTTATTTAGGGTTTTGGTCATCTCCGCCCCCCACCCCAGCTTGAAGGTTGGATAATAGGTGCCTTGTGAGACTACAGGAAATACACCAAAATATAGAAGATATATACCAAATATAGAAGAAGAAATATACCAAAATTACAGAACTTAATAATGATAGTGAAAGGATAAATAAAAGAAAATGTGGGATATAGGGAAGCAATCCAAGATGGTGGTGCAGGAAGATCCTGAGCTCACTTCTTCCATGGACATACTGAATATACAGCTACATATGAAACAATTTTCTCTGAAAAAAGACCTGAAATAGAATTAGTAAAAGGGCCATATCAAGATGGATAGGAGAGGCAGAGATGCAGTCTCACCATAAATCCCACCCCTGGTGCAGTCACCTGGACTGGGAGGATCTCACAAGTCTAGAGCTTCTCCCTGTGGAGTGAAGGGTTCAAGCTCCACATCAGGCATCCCCACCCTTGATGTGGTGGTTTTAGAATGTTGGTAAGGTCTGGAGCCAATGGCCAAAAAAGAATTCTTGAGAGGTCTTTGTTGCAAAGAAAAAAAAAAAAAGGTAATTGTATTAAAATACAGGGACAGGACCGGTGGGAAGAAAGAGCTGCTGCACTGGGGTTGTGAGTGATGACTGACTATATACTTGGGAGTTGGGGGAGGTAAGGGAAAAAGGAGGTGTCCAAAAGGACTCTGATATGCTAAAGAAGACTCTCAGGATACTGGAGGCCTTGCTATTGTCTAGCTAGCATTGTTTCTCCTTCTAGTAAGGCATTAACGTTAAGACAGTTGGGAGCTTCCTGGAGGAGTGTTATACTCTGCCTATCTCAGGTCCTTGTCAATGGGCTGCAGGTCATAAAGAAATTTAACTTTGTTTACATTCCCTTCTGCTTTTGTTTCCCACATCATTTATGGAGGGAAGGGTGATGTTAGGGCTACAGGAAATTGAGTTATGGGTCTCTGAAATCTAGGCTGTGTGATGTGAATGCTTTTTCCTTGTAAATCACTAAGACATTGGGAAACTGACAGACTCATGTCTTGCAGGACTGTAATATTTATCAGTTAACCATTTGTTTTTCCCTTACCTTAATTTTAGGGCATTCTCATAAGACCCGTACATGTTTGCATACTTCAAAAGCTGTTGCTTGAGGGTGTGGTTTCTAATCAGCCTGAAATTAGGTGCTCACTGAGATCGCTCCCTTTGGAGCACTGATCGTCTTGGCACACCCTCCACAACTGGGACTTATCATTAATAAATCAAGGCTGCTTAAATAATTACGAAGGTTTAAGAGACAACCAAGAGCTAGGGCAAAATTGAAAGACAAGGTTCATCTCCCACACACTGCCATTCTAGAGGTAGCTTTTTTTTTTTTTTTTCCTTAATACATAGAGAAAAAGAGTCAAACAAGCAGAGAAATATGTTTCAAATGAAAGAACAAGATAAAACATCAGTGGGAAAAAAAAAAGCCTTGGTGAAATGAAAATAAATAATTTACCTGGTAAGCAGTTAAAAAAAAAACAAAACCCAAAACACCTAATATTATGTCAATTATGCTTAAACAAAAGAGAAAATATGGAACATGGATTGGAGATTACAGGGGTCCTGATATGCACAACCTAATAACCTATACACTTGTTAAAGATTGAGCTATTAATTTGACCCTAAGGAGCTAACATAAAAACAAACTTATTTAGTTATACAATTCACTAATTCCTCAGGTGATGCACAGATAACTTTGACACTGAGATCAATCAATCATTTCCTCTTGGATTTTGTTTTGTTTTGTTTTGTTTTAAAAAAGGATGTCTGCTCATGGCTTGCTTGGGTGCAGATTTTGGAGAACTTTTAAATGAAAGAGTAGAGTTGGGTTGGCTACAAGGCATGACCAGAGTTTTAGACAAAGGATTAAACTTTCATGTTTGGAGAAGTGAAGACAGACCTTTTGTTACTCTGAAGATTCGAAGGCATTTATGATAGTAGCAGTCATGCAGCTGACCAGCTGAAAGGCAGCTGGATGGATGCTCGTGGGGTAGAAGATTAAACAACTTCCAATTTTAATAAATTTCTGTAAATCATCTGATCTGTTGTGCTTATTCAATGTAATGAGATGAACAAGGAAGGAAAATCAGACAGATCTTGATTTATCAATTGTTCTAAGTGGGAATAGAGTATGTACAAGTCATTAAGACCCCATGCCTGCTTTTATTTTTTTTTAATTTTTAAAATTTTTTATTAATATTTAATATGTTATTAACCCCAGGGGGACAGGTCTGTGAATCGCTTACACTTCATAGCACTCACCATAGCACATACCTTTTCCGATGTCCATAACCCCGCCACCCTCTCCCAACCCCCCTCCCCCCAGCAACCCTCAGTTTGTTTTGTGAGATTAAGAGTCTCTTATGATTTGTCTCCCTCCCGAGCCCATCTTGTTTCATTTATTCCTTTCTTACCCCCCAACCCCCCCATGTTGCCTCTCAACTTCCTCATATCAAGGAGATCATATGATAATTGTCTTTCTCTGCCCATGCCTGTTTTTGTTCTTTTTGTTTGTTCATTTGTTTGTTTGTTTTTTTTAGATTCTAGTTAGAAAATAAATAAGTCATGGTGTGAAAATACAGCATGGGGAATACAGCCAATAATATTGTAATAATATTGTAATAATGTTGTAACATGACAGATGGTAACTACACTTATTGTGGTGAGCACAACTTAATGTACAGAATTGTTGAATCACTGTGTTGTTCACTTGAAGCAGATATAACATTATTTGTCAACTATATGTCAATAAAAGCAGACCCAGGACATTAATTTCATTAATAATATAGCCAATTGGCATTTTCATGTGTATTTTATAGGATGTCTTAGATTTGAAAGTACAGTATATGCCAAGGAATAAACTAGAGCCCTTCTCATATTAAAAAAAAAAAAAAAAAAGCTATGGTGCAGGCTAATAAATAACATTTTGGGACATTGCATCTGTAGATAAATTTATTTGTTTTACTCTCTGACTCAAGAGTTTCTGGGTATTGATTTATAAGTAGTTGTTAATATTGATAATGATACTTCAACATATCTTAATAATACTTTGATTTTTACTCATATATCCATGTGTAAATTAAATAACAATATATAAAAATCAAAGAAAGCTCAAATATGTGGGGTTTTTTTGTCAGAGTAAATTCCTTTCATCCTACCCACATACTGAAGATCCCTGTGACATCTCTGCATACAATGTTTATTGATATCTTTAATAGGCCATATCAAAATGTTTGTTATTTGTATTAAAATGATATACAGGTATGAGAAATCCCTACCTTTCTTAACTTTGTTTCTAACTTTTAGTTTATATCATACTTAACCATATTTAGAAAGGTCAGATCCTTTCCCCAAACAAAAAATGCAATGTCAGTGGGATTTTCTGGTATGTCAGATGCTGGTTATGAGAGAAAGAATCTAAGGGCACTCTAAGTGTTTGACCTGAGTGATGAGGAAGATGGAGTTTCCATTAGTGGAGGTAGGGACAACTGTAGGAGTAGGGAGAGCTGATTTTTCAGGGAAGATTGAGAGTCAGTTTTGGATAAATCACATTGAATACATCTCTGTGACATCTAAGTGGAAAGCTTGAGATGGTATTTGGATATGAGAGTCTGGAATTCAGGAAAATAGGTTGGGAGTTATAAATTTAGGAGTCCCAAAGTATAAATAGTATTTAAAGCTATTGACTGAATAAATTGGTATAAGACAAAGAAGGGAATTGGGCCAAGGGTTGACTCCTCAAGCATGCCACTTTTAGGAGGTTGGAACAATGCAGACAAATCAGCAAATGGGATTGAGAAATGACCAGTAACGCAAAAACAAAACCAGAAGAGTGAAGTGTCTTAGAAACCAAATGTTAAGGGTGTTCTAGGGAGGATAAGTGATCAACTGTGTTAGTATATTTCAACAGTTCAGTAGGAGAATTTAGAATTAATCATTAGATTAACAACATGGAGGTCACCGGTGACATTGGCCAAAACAGTTTGAGTGGAGTGGTGGGGGAAAGACTGACTGTAGTGAGGATAAGAGAAAAAAAAAAAAATGGCAAGAGAGAAATTTGAGCTAGGATGTCCAATCTTGGAGCAAGTTATATTACAGAGAGGAGCAGAAAGATGGAGTTATAGCTGGGGAGGGAAAAGAGGATAAGCAAAAAACAGATTAAAGATAGAAGTCACAGCATATTTTATGCTGATAGGAAGTTATGGTAGAGAGGCACAATTGATAGAGGGAATTTCTGGAGATTATCTTTGAGTAAGTAAGAGGGGATTGGTCTAGTAGAGGCACTGGCTCTAGTGATATTCAGTCAGTTTATCTATGGTGCAGTGAGAGAGAGCACAGTGGGACTGGTGCTTGTAGGTATGAGCTGTGATGAAATAGGAAATTAAGACATCAGCTGAGAGTGAAGACTGGGGAGGAAGTTTGCATGTTGGAGATGATAAGAGAAGATATGTAATAGTTATCTAAGGGAATATATCATGATTGCCAGGTTTCCTTGAGAACCCAATTCAAATTAATACTCACAAATTTCAAGTGAGACACCATAGTTAGCATCCTTGAATGTCCTGCTCCAGCCATGTCAGCTGTCTGTGGAGAGGGCTCTGGCATAGAAAGCAGTTAAGCCTAACTGGTGTTAGGCTTTCTACGTATTTATTATTTTACATTTAAGATTATCATCTAAAAAAACTTCAAAAGTGATATAAACATTACACACTATGCTTTGCATGACATTTTCTTATTCATTCATACATTCAATACTAGTGCTGGGCTCCATGGCTAGTAAAACAGACATGATTCCGGTTCTCAGGGAGTTCACACATAGTTTATGCTAACTAAAGTGTTTCTGGAAGGAAAGGCAACAGGCCCAGATGACATAGCTTTGGCACATGGAAGGCCAGGACAATCTATTTACACTGGAAAATGAGTAACTGTTTTGAAAATATTATGCATAGTTACAAAGAAATTATATGGAACTTGATTCTTTCCAGTATCTTCAGTCAAAAGTAGTCAAATGTTGGTCTCAGGACCCTTTCATACTCTTAAAAAAAAAAAGAATTTTATTTATTTTTTGATAGAGAGAGAGAGAACATGAGCACAAGTTGCGGGGATGGAAGAGGCAGAGGAAGAGGGCTAAGCAGACTCCCCACTGAGCATAGAGCCTGGAACATGGCTCAATACCACGGCCCTAGGATCATGACCTGAGTTGAAGGCAGATGCTTAACTGGCCGAGCCACCCAGGCACCCCGATCCTCTTATACTCTTAAAAAATTTTGAGAACACCTTACAGTTTTGTTTTTTTTTAACATGCATTATGTCTATAGATATTTATATATTAGAAATTAAAACCAAGACTTTTGAAAAATATTTAATTCATTTAGGTAACAATAAATGCATTATGTGCTTACATAATTAAAATATTTCTTATGAGAAATAACTATATTTCCCAAACAAAATATGCTCAAAGTAGCATTGTTTTACTTTTTTACCTATCTTTGACTTAATAGATGCATCTGGATTCTCATACTTACTTGGGCATTTAATCTGTTGGGGTACTATGAGTCACATACCTTCTGGAAAACTTCACTGTACACTTGCCAGAGAATGAGAGTAAACAAGGCTTAGTATTTTTATACAATAATTTTGACCTTCTGGACTCCCTCAATGGATCTTGGGCGTCCCAGGGTCTCAAAAGCACACTTTGAAAATGGCTTCTCTCAGTGAAAGCTAATTAAAACCTGACACAAACATGGCCATCAGCTATATAAGTAGCATGTGGGTGTTGCATAGGAAAACAATATTGGCTGACAGTTTATTGTTTTTTTAAAGATTTTATTTATTTGACAGAGAGAGAGATCTCAAGTAGGCAGAGAGGGGGAAGCAGGCTCCCTGCTGAGTAGAGAGCCAGATGTGGGGCTTAATCCCAGGACCCTGAGATCAAGACCTGAGCCAAAGGCAGCTTAACCCATTGATCCACCTAGGTACCCCTTGGCTGACAGTTTAATTAGAATGAAGAAGCATTGATTGATAATTTTTCTCTTTTTGGGTTTTATGTTGCTTTTTCTTTAACTCTGTGTCTCATAAACACATAGAGTTGATGAAATTTAAGGGAATCTAGAATTCAACTATTTCAATTTTTTACTATGCAACCAGGGAAGCTGAGGTCCAGAAAGTCACAGTGTGTTGTCTCAGTGATGGTTAGGGATGGCTGTTTCAAAATTTAAAAAAAAAAAAAAAAAAAAAGTAAATTGACTAATTTGAATTATCAAAACAATTACATGCAATTAGTATAAAAATTGAGTACTTCAAATACTATTTCATCTAGATTTGGTGAACTATCCATTCTGAAACTATTCTAATTTCTTGTTGGGCCCTTCAACTCACACACAACTAATTATCCAGAACTGCCTAGAGACTAGGCAGAAGGTCTGGAAAGGATTAAGTTACTCTTGGGTTTTCTTTGTAATTTCAAATCCTTTAAGTCACAGAGACCACATCTTATGTTAGTCACTTGCTTCAAGACCATCAAAGGCAAAAAGGAAAGAAAAGAAAGGAAATGAATAGAAACCCATTACAGTGTTTAGAGTTTTCTAAGATCTATTTTCTTTACTGTCCATAGCTATAAACACCCTTTTGACAAAAAATGTTATTTAATGGGTAACACTTGGAGCTGCTATAAATCTTCTCTACCCATTGTGTACTTTAATTACAAACTAAGAAACAGCATAAATCAGAACTGTACCTTTAAAAGAAGGGAAAATTCAATATATTACCAGATATTAGAGGCAACTGATACATATCTCTATGTCTATGTCTGTCTGTCTATCTACCTATCTATCATCTAATTATTTTCCCCCTCACATTTCAGGAGTATTATCTGAGGGAGGAACAAATATTATCTGCTGTGTTAAACAGAAAGTTCATTCATTAATCTGAATATTTTTGTGGTGGAGGTAATATATACTCAGTAAGCCAGCTATAAATAGGAATTAGGAAAAAACAAGACAACATGGCTTCAGTATTCTTTTCCCTCTAACTTTTAAAGATAGACAACTTTTCTTATTTTTAAGATGGTAGAACTTACTTACATGAGAGAGAAAAGGAATGACGAACTGTACTCAACATTGTTCAGCCTTGAGCTCCTTGTCTATTACCATTTGTTTCTTCGAAAGTACAGTAGAGTAACATATCTCATTAAATGGCCACCTTCTGTAAGTTTCTAGGCTTTCATTAAGGTTAAACAAGGTGAAAGTTGTATATAAATGAAACATTAAGAAATGCCTTGGAAACATTTAGGAACTTGGAAATGCCTTGTACAACAAACAACATTCATTCAACAAATATTTGAGCACCTAATACGGTGATTGTCAACCCTGACTACACATTAATTCTATCAGAGAAGATTTTGAAGAAACCCACAATGCCCTGGTGGCACCCCAGATTAATTCGGTCCGTGTCTGTAGGGTAAGACTCAGCAATAAGTATTGTTTTTAACTCCCCCCTGTAATTCTAATATGCTAGAAACTACTCTATTTACTGACGATGGATAAAGCATAGTCCTTCTTCGAGGAGCTCACAGACTAATATAGAATGCAAATATATATGTAGAAATTTGCACTATATAGATGAAATACATGGTAAGTTTTTAAAGTTATTACTGTGTTTTGGAACTATACATACATACATTTCTAATCCATAAACCCTGCAAGTTTGTCACTATTATCATTTTAGAGATGTTGAAATTAAATTTCAAAAAGGTTAGTAAATTAAGCAAGATTATTGCAGATAAATTGGATAATGGTTCAGTTTATATTTCTCTGAGTTGAAAGTTTGGACTCCTTCCACAGTAGCACACTGACTCTCTTGTGGCTTTTCAGAAGTAATAGCACCTGAGTAGACTCTGGGAATGAGTAGACTTGAGTCTTAGGGAAGGAAGTAAGAGGATTCCACATTGTTCCATTGGCACAGAGCCAAGAAAGAGCATGACTTGTCTGAAAATGATGTATGTTCCCTGTAACTACCTAGCATAGTCACTAATATTGCTTTGGTTAATGATGGAAGGTGTAATTATAAATGTAAGCAAGCATTATATTATAGATGTTAAATTGTCTTATTTAAACATTAAAATGGTAAGGAGATATAAAGTAAATTGACAGTGACTTGGAGTGGATGACCATTATTTTGTCTTCCCAGTGAGTTCTTTTGTCCTGGGACTGTTACTCAGCCATTTTGAAGATATGCCCTTCTCTCTTGTCTGTCTATGATGCCTGACCACTCTATATTGCTCAGGAGGGTACTTGTGACAATCAAAGTCCTTCCCCAAGGTTTTCTGACTCAGAGGTGATGAAGAATGTTAGTCTCCTTCTGTTGACAGAGGCTGGGGGATTGAGGCCCGGGAGCTGCTGGCACCCATTTTGCTGTTAAATGAAGGGCAAGAGAAAGAAAAGTGGAAATGTGGTAAAGTGGAGATGGGAACTGAGACAGAGTCCCCGATTCTGACTGTCCTTCAGATCCATCTGTATTCCCAACCATAATAATAAGGATGGTCTGTGATTTTTGGTGCAATTAACAGTTCCCAAACCTCAGTGGTTTCCATAATGCAGACTTGTTTCTTGACCCTGCTCATACTCATCCTGGATGAGTGGAGCACTTTGTTCATCACAAGCATGTAAGGTCCAGGTTTATGGAGCAGACTCATGTCAAATGTTGTTGTTCACCATACCAGAGGGAAACGAGCTAGCTCTGAAGGGTTTCTCACTAATAATTAAATGTTCAAGCCCAGAAATGTCACATATCACTCTTGGGTATAAATCATCCACCAGGGGGAGTTATGGAAGGGGGCCATGAAGTACATACCGTATGTCCAAATTAGGGGAGAACAAGGAAATAGCTGATCTAATAGTCTGAATGATTTATCATATTAACCTTCCCACAGATTGTTTTTTCAATCCTTCACATGCTGTGAGATGTGCTTTTATCTCCTTCCTATAATACCCCTTTTGATTTTAATTTAGTACATTAATTTTTTACTTTTGTGAAGTAATAAATGTCTATAAACTAAATGAAACTAAAGGATTTTAAGAAAAGCAGGGAGTGGTCCTATTACTCAGGTCCTAATCCCAAGAGACAATTGCATTCAAGCCATTAAGGTGCTTCTTTCCTTTGCTATGTCAGTTCCTTCTCTGCTACTGACCTTCACTCTGCCCCAAATGTGCTGATATCTCTTATGTGAAATACTCTCAGGAGCTGGGATTTTTCTGCTATGGATATTTCTAGCAACAAACATTAAATGTATATTATTGTCTCCTTTCCAACTTATACTGTCTTTGAGAATTTATTAAAAAATTCTTTATGATTATATTTTCTTAAAAAAAGTCTTTACTATTATGGGGTTGCAGAACTGTGCCATGTATGTTTACATTTCTGATTTTCTGACTTGCATTCAGTTCTTTTTGGGTTTCACTCAGTTGAGATTAAAGCAGTCTCCCCAAATGGAACTCTTTAACCTGTTGCTATGGGTTAAAATTTACTTGATGGTGAATATCAAAAAAATTATTTCTGGGAATTGTGGTATATTTTCTTGTTGCACTAGAAAAGCCAAACTTGAATTTATAGGGAGAAAATTTGATTTGGAGACTCTATGAAGTACTCTCAGATTACGTTTGCTTGTATTGTTATCATTTCCTGGATCCTTACCACCTAACTCAAGAATTTATAAAAAAAAAAAAAAAAAGAGAGAGAGAGAAAGAGAGAGAGAGAGAGAGAGAAGTATTGTAAAAGGTAACCTAGCACTGCGACTCAACTGTGAGAAACAAAATTTTTAGTCTTGTCAGGTCAATGATTTTATGATACTGATTTATATTTCCCTAGGCTTCAGAAATCTTTCCAACTTTTATCCCTCTTTTCCTCTATTTTGTTTTGAAAATCCTTCTGGGGGATCTTTATAGATTTTTTTTTTTTTCAACAAGTGTTAGAAGCTGCTGAGAATCTTTTAAGAGCACATTAGAATGACAGAATAAAGGACAGAGTTTGTTCTCAGAACAGTACGCACTCTATTCTGTATATGGAAACCATTATTTAGAGTTTTATAGCTATTTGTGGATATTTCACAAATGATAATTAAGAGAAATGTTATCCTTTTATAATATCCACAGTGACTCAGAGAGAAAAAGCCTTCATTATTGACTGTTCCCAGTTCTCAGAGAAAATTTTATAGGACTGGGAATATATTTTTGTATTTTTAATTAGGAACTTTGTTATGTTGATATAGTATGTATTCCTTTCCTGTTTCCATTAGAAGGCTGGAGGCATCTCAAATGTAAATATTTATTGCACTATAGGACTTCCTTCTTTTTTTTTTTTCCTTTCTTTTTAAATTTAAGCTCAAGTTAGTTAAGTATAGTGTAGTATTGGTTTCAGGAGTAGCGTTTAGTGATTCATCACTTCAGGTAATACCCAGTGTACATCACAATAAATGTCCTCCTTAATGCCCACCAGCCATTAACCCCATTGCCCCGCCCTCCTCCCCTCCAGCAACCCTGTTTGATCTCCAAAGTTAAGAGTCTCTTATGCTTCGCCTCCCTCTCTGTTTTTAACTTGTTTTATTTTTCCTTCCCTTCCCCTATGTTCATCTGTTTTTTTTCTTAAATTCTACATATGAGTGAAATCATATGATATTGGTCTTTCTCTAACTTATTTCGATTAGCATAATACTCTCTAGTTCCATCCACATTGTTGTAAATGGCAAGATTTCATTCTTTTTTTTTAAATTTTTTATTTTTTATAAACATAAACATATAATATATTTTTATCCCCGGGGTACAGGTCTGTGAATTGCCAGGTTTACACACTTCACAGCACTCACCATAGCACATACCCTCCCCAATGTCCATAACCCCACCCCCCTCTCCCAAACCCCCTCCCCCCAGCAACCCTCAGTTTGTTTTGTGAGATTAAGAGTCATTTATGGTTTGTCTCCCTCCCAATCCCAACTTGTTTCATTTATTCTTCTCCTACCCCCTTAACCCCCCATGTTGCATCTCCACTTCCTCATATCAGGGAGATCATATGATAGTTGTCTTTCTCCAATTGACTTATTTTGCTAAGCATAATACCCTCTAGTTCCATCCACGTTGTCGCAAATGGCAAGATTTCATTTCTTTTGATGGCTGCGTAGTATTCCATTGTCTATATATACCACCTCTTCTTTATCCATTCATCTGTTGATGGACATCTAGGTTTTTTCCATAGTTTGGCTATTGTAGACATTGCTGCTATAAACATTCGGGTGCATGTGCCCTTTCAGATCACTACGTTTGTATCTTTAGGGTAAATACCCAGTAGTGGAATTGCTGGGTCATAGGGTAGTTCTATATTCAACATTTTGAGGAACCTGCATGCTGTTTTCCAGAGTGGTTGCACCAGCTTGCATTCCCACCAGCAGTGTAGGAGGGTTCCCCTTTCTCCACATCCTCACCAGCATCTGACATTTCTTGACTTGTTAATTTTAGTCATTCTGACTGATGTTAGGTGATCTCTCATTGTGGTTTTGATTTGTATTTCCCTGATGCCGAGTGATGTGGAGCACTTTTTCATGTGTCTGTTGGCCATCTGGATGTCTTCTTTGCAGAAATGTCTGTTCATGTCTTCTGCCCATTTCTTGATTGGATTATTTGTTCTTTGGGTGTTGAGTTTGCTAAGTTCTTTATAGATATTGGACACTAGTCCTTTATCTGATATGTCGTTCTTAAATATCTTCTCCCATTCTGTCAGTTGTCTTTTGGTTTTGTTAACTGTTTCCTTTTTTGTCCAAAAGCTTTTGATCTTGATGAAATCCCAATAGTTCATTTTTGCCCTTGCTTCCCTTGCCTTTGGCGATGTTCCTAGGAAGATGTTGCTGCGGCTGAGGTCGAAGAGGTTGCTGCCTGTGTTCTCCTCAAGGATTTTGATGGATTCCTTTCTCACATTGAGGTCCTTCATCCATTTTGAGTCTATTTTCGTGTGTGGTGTAAGGAAATGGTCTAATTTCATTTTTCTGCATGTGGCTGTCCAATTTTCCCAACACCATTTATTGAAGAGGCTGCCTTTTTCCATTGGACATTCTTTCCTGCTTTGTCGAAGATTAGTTGACCATAGAGTTGAGGGTCTATTTCTGGGCTCTCTATTCTGTTCCATTGTTCTATGTGTCTGTTTTTGTGCCAGTACCATGCGGTCTTGATGATGACAGCTTTGTAATAGAGCTTGAAGTCTGGAATGGTGATGCCACCAACTTTGGCTTTCTTTTTCAATATTCCTTTGGCTATTCGAGGTCTTTTCTGGTTTCATATAAATTTTAGGATTATTTGTTCCATTTCTTTGAAAAAAATGGATGGTATTTTGATAGGAATTGCATTAAATGTGTAGATTGCTTTAGGTAGCATAGACATTTTCACAATATTTATTCTTCCAATCCAGGAGCATGGAACATTTTTCCATTTCTTTGTGTCTTCCTCAATTTCTTTCATGAGTACTTTAGAGTTTTCTGAGTATAGATTCTTAGCCTCTTTGGTTAGGTTTATTCCTAGGTATCTTATAGTTTTGGGTGCAATTGTAAATGGGATGGACTCCTTAATTTCTCTTTCTTCTGTCTTGTTGTTGGTGTAGAGATGCAACTGATTTCTGTGCATTGATTTTATATCCTGACTCTTTACTGAACTCCTGTGTAAGTTCTAGCAGTTTTGGAGTGGAGTCTTTTAGGTTTTCCACATATAGTATCATATCATCTGCAAAGGGTGATAGTTTGACTTCTTCTTTGCCGATTTGGATGCCTTTAATTTCCTTTTGTTGTCTGATTGCTGAGGCTAGGACTTCTAGTACTATGTCGAATAGCAGTGGTGATAATGGACATCCCTGCCGTGTTCCTGACCTTAGCAGAAAAGCTTTCAGTTTTTCTCCATTGAGAATGATATTTGCAGTGGGTTTTTCATAGATGGCTTTGATGATATTGAGGTATGTACCCTCTATCCCTACACTCTGAAGAGTTTTGATCAAGAAGGGATGCTGTACTTTGTCAAATGCTTTTTCAGCATCTATGGAGAGTATCATATGGTTCTTGTTCTTTCTTTTATTAATGTGTTGTATCACATTGATTGATTTGCGGATGTTGAACCAACCTTGCAGCCCTGGAATAAATCCCACTTGGTCGTGGTGAATAATCCTTTTAATGTACTGTTGAATCCTATTGGCTAGTATTTTGGTGAGAATTTTTGCATCTGTGTTCATCAAGGATATTAGTCTGTAGTTCTCTTTTTTGATGGGATCCTTGTCTGGTTTGGGGATCAAGGTGATGCTGGCCTCATAAAATGAGTTTGGAAGTTTTCCTTCCATTTCTATTTTTTGGAACAGTCTCAGGAGAATAGGAATTAGTTCTTCTTTAAATGTTTTATAGAATTCTCCCGGGAAGCCGTCTGGCCTTGGGCTTTTGTTTATTTGGAGATTTTTGATGACTGTTTCAATCTCCTTACTGGTTATGGGTCTGTTCAGGTTTTCTATTTCTTTCTGCTTCAGTTGTGGTAGTTTATATGTCTCTAGGAATGCATCCATTTCTTCCAGATTGTCAAATTTGTTTGCGTAGAGTTGCTTATAGTATGTTCTTATAATTGTTTGTATTTCTTTGGTGTTAGTTGTGATCTCTCCTCTTTCATTCATGATTTTATTTATTTGGGTCCTTTCTCTTTTCTTTTTGATAAGTCTGGCCAGGGGTTTATCATTCTTATTAATTTTTTCAAAGAACCAGCTCCTAGTTTCATTGATTTGCTCTATTGTTTTTTTAGTTTCTATTTCATTGATTTCTGCTCTGATCTTTATGATTTCTCTTCTCCTGCTGGCTTTAGGGTTTCTTTCTTGTTCTTTCTCCAGCTCCTTTAGGTGTAGGGTTAGGTTGTGTACCTGCGACCTTTCTTGTTTCTTGAGAAAGGCTTGTACCGCTATATATTTTCCTCTCAGGACTGCCTTTGCTGTGTCCCACAGATTTTGAACCGTTGTGTTTTCATTATCATTTGTTTCCATGAATTTTTTCAATTCTTCTTTAATTTCCTGGTTGACCCATTCATTCTTTAGAAGGATGCTGTTTAGTCTCCATGTATTTGGCTTCTTTCCAAATTTCCTCTTGTGATTGAGTTCTAGCTTCAGAGCACTGTGGTCTGAAAATATGCAGGGAATGATCCCAATCTTTTGATACTGGTTGAGACCTGATTTAGGACCGAGGATGTGATCTATTCTGGAGAATGTTCCATGTGCACTAGAGAAGAATGTGTATTCTGTTGCTTTGGGATGAAATGTTCTGAATATATCTGTGATGTCCATCTGGTCCAGTGTGTCATTTAAGGCCTTTATTTCCTTGTTGATCTTTTGCTTGGATGATCCGTCCATTTCAGTGAGGGGAGTATTAAAGTTAACCTTCCTCCCGAGAGGGTTTCTCTAATATCTTCCATGCCTTTTTTGAGCCTGGCTAGAACCTTGAGAATCATCATTCTGAACTCTAGATCTGACATATTACCAATGTCTGTATTGATTAGGTCCCTAGCCTTCGGTACTGCCTCTTGTTCTTTTTTTTGTGGTGAATTTTTCCGCCTTGTCATTTTGTCCAGATAAGAGTAGATGAAGGAGCAAGTAAAATACTAAAAGGGTGGCAAAGACCCCAGGAAAATACGCTTTAACCAAATCAGAAGAGATTCCAAATCATGGGGGGGAGAAAGGGGATAAAAAGAGGTTCAGTAAAAAAAAAGAAACAATTTAAAAAAAAAACGAATAAGTAAAAGTATAAAAAAGAAAAAAATATATATATATTAGATAAACTAGTTAAAAAACATTAAAAAAGAAAAGGGTAAAAGTTAAAAAAAATTTAGCAGAAGAAGAAAAAAAAATTGAATAAAAAATTAAATTAACTGCAAGAGTAAAGAATCATGGGGAGAAAGCCATGAGTTCCATGCTTTGCTTTCTCCTCCTCTGGAATTCCACTGATGTCCTTGGTATTGAACCTGCACTCCTTGGTAGGTGAACTTGGTCCTGGCTGGATTTCTTGTTGATCTTCTGGGGGAGGTGCCTGTTGTAGTGATGCTCAAGTGTCTTTGCCCCAGGCAGAATTGCACCACCCTTACCAGGGTCCGGGCTGAGTAATCCACTGGGGTTTGCTTTCAGGAGCTTTTGTTCCCTGAACACTTTCTGAGGAGTTCTGGAGGACGGGAATGAAAATGGCGGCTTCCCAGTCTCCGGCCTGGAGGAGCCGAGAGCTCGGTGCCCCACTCCTCAGTGCGCCCTCAGAGAAGAGTGCCCAATTACTTCCGTCTCCCTGGCCTCTGGCCACTCTCCAAGCTCACTGAGCCTGTGGCTGGTTCAAGGTAACCCCGAGCTGAGAGCTCACTCCTTGGCTCTGTCTCTCTAGCCGGCTTCCCTGTTCTAATACCTGCAAGCTCTGCGACACTCAGATGCCCCCAATCCTTCTGTGACCCTGCGGGACCTGAGGCCACGCTGACCCCACGTGGGCTTCACCCCGGTTTAGCCTCTGGAGCGATGTCCCTCAGTGGAACAGACTTTTAAATGTCCTGATTTAGTGCTCCGGTGCTCCGCTGTTTGCCGGGAGCCGGCCCCTCCCACCGTGGTCTATCTTCCCGTCCCTTTGGATTCACTTCTCCGCCAGTCCTACCTTTCAGAAAGTGGTTGATTTTCTGTTTCTAGAATTGCTGTTCTTCTTCTCTTCGATCTCCCGTTGGATTTGTAGGTGTTTGCAATCTTTAGATAAGCTATCTAGCTGATCTCCTGCTACCTGATGTAGTCTCAGCCTGCTACTTCTCCACCATCTTGACTCAAGATTTCATTCTTTTGATGTTTGAGTAATATTCCCTTGTATATACCCACTTCATCTTCTTTATCCATTCATCATTCGATGGACATTTGGGTTCTTCCCATAATTTGGCTATTGTTGATAGTATAAACACTGGGGTGCATATGCCCCTTCAAATCAGCATATTTGTATTCTTTGCATAAATACATACTGTGCAATTGCTAGGTCTTAGGGTAGTGCTCTTTTAAATTTTTTGAGGAAGCTCCATAGTGTCTTTCAGAGTGGCTGCACCAGTTTGCATTCCCACCAACAGTGCAAGTTTTCCCCTTTTTATGCATCTGTTGTTTGCTGAGTTGTTAATTAGCCTTTCTGATGAGTATGAGGTGATACCTCATTGTGGTTTTCATTTATATTTCCCTGATGAGTAATGTTGAACATTTTTTTTTGATGTGTCTGCTAGCCATTTGTATGCCTCCTTCGAAGAAATGTCTGTTCATATCTTCTGCCCATTTCTTGCCTGAATAATTTATGGTTTTGGTGTTGATTTTGATGAGTTTTGTTTTTTTTTAATAGATTCTGGATACTAGCCCTTTAACCAATATGTCATTTGCAAATATTTTTTTCCACTCCCTCAATTACTTTTGAGTTTGGTTGACTGTTTTCTTTGTGGTGCAGAAGCCTTTTACCTTGATAGGTCCCATTAGTTCATTTTTGCTTTTGTTTCCCTTGCCTCCAGCAACATGTCCAATAAAAAGTTGCTATGGCTGAGGGCAAAGAGGTTGCTGGTCTGTGTTCTCTTCTAGGATTTTGATAATTTACTATGTAACATTTAGGTCTTTCATCCATTTCGAGTTTATTTTTGTCCATGGTGTGAGAATGTGGTCCAGTTTGTCTGGTTTTCCCAACACCATTTGCTGAAGAGACTGTCTTTTTTTCCCTTTGGATATTCTTTCTTGCTTTGTCAAAGATTAGTTGACCATATAGTTGTGGGTCTATTTCTGGGTTTTCTATTCTGTTCCATTGATCTGTGTATCTGTTTTTGTGCTAGTACCATACTCCTTTTTTTTTTTAGATTTCATTTACTTATTTGAGAGAGAGTGAGAGAGCACAAAGAGGGGAAAGGGGCAAAGGCAGAAGCAGACTCCCCACTGATCAGGGAACCCAGTGTAAGGTTTCATCCCAGGACACCAAGATCATGACCCTAGCTGAAGGCAGATTCTTTACCAACTGAGCCACCCAGGCACCCCAGTATCATACTGTCTTAATGATTACAGCTTTGTAACTTGAGGTCCAGAATTGTGATGCCTCCAGCTTTGCCTTTCTTTTTCAACATTACTTTGGCTGTTTAGGTCTTTTCTCATTCCATACAAATTTTAGGATTGTTTGTTTTAGCTCTGTGAAAAATGCTGGTGTTATTTTGATCAGAATTGCATTGAATGCATAGATTGCTTTGGGCAGTATAGACATTTTAATAATATTTGTTCTTCCAATCCATGAGCATGGAATGTTTTTCCATTTCTTTTTTTCTTCTTCAATATCTTTCATAAATGTTCTATAGTTTTCAGAGTACAGATCTTTCACCTCTTTGGTTGGGTTTACTCCTAGGTATCTTATGGGTTTTGGTGCAATTGTAAATATGACCAATTCCTTGATTTCTCTTTCTGCTGCTTCATTATTGGTGTATAGAAATGCAACAGATTTCTGAGCATTGATTTTATATCCTGTGACTTTGCTGAATTCATGTGTCAGTTCTAGCAGTTTCTTGGTGGAGTCTTTCGGGTTTTCTACATGGAGAGTGAGAGTTTGACTTCTTTCTTGCTGATCTGGATGTCTTTTATTTCTTTTTGCTGTCTTATTTCTGAGACTAGGACTTCCAGCACTATGCTGAACAATAGTGGTGAGAGTGAATATCCATGTCCTTTTCCTGGCTATAGGGGAAAAGCTCTCAGTTTTCCCCCATTGAGGATGATGTTAACTGTGTGTCTTTCACATATGGCCTTTATGACATGGAGGTATGTTCCTTCTATCCCTAGGGTTTTTGATTTATGTTTGTTTGTTTGTTTGTTTTAATCAAGAATGGATACTGTATTTTTTCAAATGCTTTTCCTGCAGCTATTCAGGAGATCATATAGTTCTATCCTTTCTTTTACTAATGTGGTGTATCACGTTGATTGATTTGCAGATATTGAATGACCCCTAAAATGCAGGAATAAATCTGACTTGATCATGATGAATAATCCTTTTAATGTACAACTGGGTTTGATTAGCTGGTATCTTGATAATTTTGGCATCCATATTCATCAGGGATATTGGCCTATAATTCTCTTTTATAGTGGAGTTTTTGTCTAATTTTGGAATAAGGTAATCCTGGCCTCATAGAATGAGTTGGAAAATTTCCTTCCATTTCTTTCTTTTTATTTATTTATTTATTTATTTATTTATTTATTTCCATTTCTATTTTTTTGGAATAGATTCAGAAGAAAAGGTGTTAATTCTTCTTTAAATGTTTGATAGAACTCACCTGGGCAGCCATCTGGCCCTGGACTTATGTTTCTTGGGAGATTTTTGATTACTGATTCCATTTCTTTGCTGGTTATGGGTCTGTTCAGGTTTTCTATTCTTTGTGTTTCAGGTTTGATAGTTTATATGTTTTTAGGAATTTATCTGTTTCTTTCAGATTGCCCAATTTGTTGGCATATTATTTTTTCTCATAATATAATATTTTATATCATATATTATATATAATTTATATAATATATAATAGAAATAATAATGTTTTTATATATAATATTTTATATATTTCTCAAAATATTATATATTCTTCTCATAATAATTCTCATAATATTCTTTTATAATTTTTTTAAAAGATTTTATTTATTTATTTGACAGAGAGAGAGATCACAAGTAGGCAGAGAGGCAGGCAGAGAGAGAGGGAAGCAGTCTCCCTCCTGGGCAGAGAGCCCAATGCAGGGCTTGATCCCAGGACCCTGAGATTATGACCTGAGCCAAAGGCAGAGGCTTAACCCTCTGAGCCACCCAGGTGCCCCCTATAATTGTTTTTATTTCTGCAATGTTGGTTGGGATTGCTTCTCTTTCATTTGTGATTTTATTTATTTGGGTCCTTTCTCTTTTCTTTTTGATAAGTCTGGCTAGGGGTTTATTAATTTTATCAATTCTTTCAAAGAACCATCTCCTAGTTTTGTTGATATGTTCTACTCTCTTTTTTAGAAATTTCTACATCATTTATATCTTCTCTAATTTTAATTATTCCCTTTCTTCTGCTGGTTTTAGGCTTTATTTGCTGTTCTTTATTTGTTGTTCTTCAGGTGTAAGGTTGGGTTGTGTCTTTGAGACTTTTCTTGTTTCTTGAGGAAGGCCTATATTGCTATATACTTCCTTCTTATGAGTGCCTTTGTTGCATTCCAAAGGTTTTGGACTATGTCATGTTTTCAATTTCATTTGCTTCAAATTTTTTTTTTAAATTAAAATTAAAAAAAAAATTTCTTTAACTTCCTAATTAATCCATTCATCCTTTAGTAGGATATTCTTTACTCTTCATGTATTTGTGGTCTTTCCAAATGTTTTCTTGTGGTTGACTGATATAAGGTTTCATAGCATTGTGGTCTAAAAATATTCATGGTACAATCTCCATCTTTTTGTACTGGTTGAAGCCTGATTTGTGACCCAGTATGTGATCTGTTCTGGAGAATGGTCCATGTGCCCTTGAAAAGAATGGTGGATCTGCTGCTTAGCAGAGTGCATTTAGTGTTCATGAGTTCCATTAGCTTTTGTTTGTCTTGGAAAATCTTCATCACTCCTTCTGAATGATGATCTTGTGGTATATAGTTTCTTGGCTACATATTTTCCCCATTTAGCGCATTAACTATATGATGCCACTTTCTTCTGGCCTGTAGGTTTCTGTATACAGGTCTGCTGCTGAACTTCTGTGTCTACACTTGAAAGTTAATGTCCTTTTGTCCCTAGCTGCTTCTAGAATTCTCTTTTTATCTTTGTATTTTGCAAGTTTCACTATGATATGTCTTGATGTTGACGTGTTTTTGTTGATTTTGAGGGGAATATTTCCTTCCCCAGATTAGGGAAGTTCTCACCTCTAATTTGTTCAAATAAGCCTTCCACCCCCCTTTTCCCACTCTTTTTCTTCTGGGAGTGCTATGATACAGATATTAGTGTACTTTATGGAATCACTGAGTTCCTTATGTCTATATTCATAATCTAATAGTTTTCTTTCCCTCTTCTTTTCAGCTCCATTATTATTTTTTTTTACAGTTTTGAATATCACTTATTCAGTCCTCTGTTTCTTCCATCCTCATGGTGATTACATCCAGTCAGTTTTGCATCTCAGTGATAGCATTTTTTCTTTTGCCCAGACTAGTTTTTAGGTTTTTTATCTGTGCATCCAGGATTTCTCTGATATCTTCCATGCTTCTTTCAAGCCAAGCTAGTGTTCTTATGACTGTTGTTCTAAATTCTTGTTTAGATATGTTGCTTTATATCTGTTTTGAGCAAATACCTCACTGTGGTTTCTTCTTGGTCTTTCTTTTGGGGAGAATTCCTCCATCTGGTCATTAAGCCTAGTTTTCTATCTTTTGTTTGTTATGAAATCTTGTTTTGTTTCCTGCTCCTGAAAGTTATACACTATCCAAGACCTGGAGGTTCAGGAAATACTTCTGGTACGTTATGAGTACACTCTGTTTTTGTATTTTGGCTATTCTTTCCCACAGGTTAGTCCTCTGTCAAAGTTCCTCCTTGCTTTCAGTGTAGAGTATTTGGTATGTTTTTACTAGGTATGCTTTGATTCATTTGTCAAGATGGGCCTGATTAAAAAAAAAAAAAAAAAAAAAAAGCAAAACCAAAAAACAATGCCTCATCCAAGAAAAGAGAGAACAAAAAAGCAAACAAACAGGCAAAAAACTGTAAGCCTGATTCCAAAGAAAAAGAAGGAAAAAACAAAAGAAAAAATAATAAAAAACAAAAAAGAGATGCTTGGTCCAAAAATCAAGAAAAGGCACAAACAAACAAACCAACAAATGAACAAAAAACTATAAGCTTGATTCCAAAGGGGGATAAAAAAAAGCTAGTCCTATTTCCACCTGAACTGAAGCTGACACTTTGGAGCACTCCATTATCAGTAGACTTGGTACCTGCAGGGGGCCTATGTTGGTCTTCTGAGGGAGAGGTCTCACTCCACTGGCTCATACTCAGACCTGCCCTAGTAAAGTTGCCCCTGCTGGTGCAGGTCTGGAATTTGGGGGGAGAGCGGAGTTTGTGTGACTCCAGCCTCCACTGGAGGTACTATGTTTGTCTCTGAAGTCTGACCATGTTGGTAGGTGGGTGGGTGGGGTGGAGTGTGGAAGATGGCATCATCCCACCCTCTTGTTGGGGTGGGGAACTCTGGGCTGCCGCTGTTCAGGTGGTTCTCATTGGAAAATGAACAATCTCCCCTCCTCTGTCCTAGGTCCTTGTCAAATCTCTGCCCTCAATCTGTCTGTGCCTGGGCTGTTGGCTTGCCCAGCACTATAGTTCTCCTGTGTTTTATCTCTGTGGGCAGCTGAGATTCAAAACTCTAAACCTCAAAGGACCCAGTAAAACTTGGATCTGCTTCCCTCCCCAGGAGGAGACCCCAAAGTGCTGTGCCCAGAACTGTTCTGTCCCAGAAAAGCAGTCACATTGTAGTGCAGGTGGCTGGAGTCTATGGCAACGCTTAGCAAAAAGCTGCTACCAGGTTGTCTGTGGACACCAGTGTTCCATGCTGTTCAGTGGCTGCTCAGTGGTGCTTGGTGGGCCTTTTGTTCTTGGTGAGGCAATATACCTTTTTCAAAATGTACTTCAGGAAAGGTAACATTCTTTCCCAGTGCACCCCAGGGGATCCCCACACCATGACATCTTGCACAAATCCTATGCACTGCTCTCTGTCCCACTCTCTCCCTTTCTCCCTAACTTGTCTCCAGGAAATGGGCTTCCTCCCCAGTGGGACATCATGGCTTTTCTCTCCCCGAACTCACATCTCCAAATCTTGCATCTGCCATGTTTTCCTCCTCCAGTTGTGCAGATTGTTTTCTTAATCCTCAGATGGATTTCCTAGTTGTTCAAAATGGTTTGATGTTGATCTAAGTGTATTCAAGGGACAAGACAAGCTCAGGGTCCCCCTATTTTCTGCTACCTTAACACATCCCTAGGGTGTAGCTCTTCTTCTTAATCAATTTACAACTTCCTGCACTGAATTATACCTGTGATTGTACATATAATTAATTAATTAATTAATTTATTTTTAAGTGGGCTCCAAACCCAGTGTGGTCCCCATCATAGGGCTTGAACTCATGACCCTGAGATCAGGACCCAAGCTGAGATCAAGAGTCACGTCCTTATCCAACTGAGCCAACCAGGTGCCTTAAACATGCAACTTATTGAAGTCCTTGAAAGTTAAAATTAAATACATTTAGAGGACAAGAATTTCTTTGGTTATTTGATTAATCTGCCCACCCCTTCCTCCTCCAGGACCCAAGTTAGACGCTATTAATCTAGTACCTCATATTAATGGAGTTAAGGAGATTTCTTAAGAATGATGGAACTAGGGGCACCTGGGAGGCTCAGTGGGTTAAAGCTTCTGCCTTTGGCTCAGGTCATGATCCCAGGGTCCTGGGATTGAGCCCTGCATCGGGCTCTCTGCTCAGTGGGGAGCCTGCTTCCTCCTCTCTCTCTCTGCCTGCCTCTCTGCCTACTTGTGCTCTCTGTCTGTCAAATAAATAAATAAAATCTAAAAAAAAAAAAAAAAGATGGAGCTACTTTTCTTCTTTTGTTGGATGAATAAGGCTGATATATTACAGAGTTGTTATAAGTTTCAGAGTAAGGAAGTTGTATTTTAGGATACAAGTTGGATATTTAGTAAAATACAAGTTGTATTTTAGGATACAAGTTTAAGATAAAGTTGAGCAGTCATATAACCAACATCTATTTCTTGTCTTACAAAATCCACATTTATCTATATGAGTAGAGAACAGTTTTATGTGTGCTCCTTTGGGTCCTTCTTTGATCATCTACAAAGAAATAGGTACCATAATGAAATGCGCGCGCGCGCACACACACACACACACACACACACAGTTTCCTTTTTTTTTAGCTTAATTTAATTTATATTCTTTGATTCAAGTGTAATTAACATACATAACTAATATAACATACAGTGTTATATTAGTTTCAGGCATATGATATAATGGGTTCAGCAATTCTATACATTTTTAAATGCTCCTCAAGATAAGTGTACTTGTCTTCCCCTATCCACTTTCCCTGTGACAACAACCAGTTTGTTCTCTGTACTTAAGAGTCTGATTTTTTGTTTGTCACATTTATTCTTTGCTTTGTTTTTTTGTTTCTTAAATTACACACATGGGGAAAATTATATGGTGTTTGTCTTTCTCTGACTTGTTTCATTTAGAATTATATCCTGTAGGTCCAGTCTATACATGTGTTGCAAATGGTGAGATTTCAATCTTTTTTGTGGCTGAATAATATTTCATTGTGTGTGTGTATATATATGTATATTCTACATCTTCTTTATTGATTAATCTATCAATGGACACTTGGATTTTTTCCATAATTTGGTTATTTGTAAATAATGTTGTAATAAGTAAGGTTGCATATATCTTTTCAAATTAGTGTTTTGTTTTCTTTGGATAAATACCCAGTAGTGCAATTACTGAATCATATGGTAATTCTATTTTTAATTTTTTGGGGAAACGCCATATCTTCTTCCACAGTGGCTGTACCAATTTGCATTCCCACCAATAGTGCACAAGAGTTCCTTTTCCTCCACATCCTTGCTAACACTTGTTATTTCTCGTGTTTTTTTTTTTTTTAATTTTAGCCATTCTGAAAGCGTAAAATGGTATTCCATTGTAGTTTTAATTTGCATATTCCTGATTAGTGATACTGAGCTTCTTTTCATGTTTCTGTTGGTCATCTGTATGTCTTCTTAAAAAAAATCTATTTAAGACCTCTGTTATTTTTTAGGTGGATTATTTGGGGGTTTTTTTGGTGTCGAGTTGTATCAGTTGTATCAGTTCTTTATATATTTTATATATGATATATTTTATAAATATATAATATTTAATATTTTATATAAATTATATATATATCCCTTTGTTGGATATATCATTTATAAATATCTTCTCCCATTCACTAGGTTGCCTTTTTATTTTATTGATGGTTTTCTTCACTGTGAAAAATCTTTTTTATTTTGGTGTAGAATCAATAGTTTAGTTTTGTTTTTGTTTCCCTTGCCAGAGGACATATCTAGAAAAATGTTTCAACAACCAATGTCCAAGAGATTACTGCTGATATTTTCTTGTAGGAATTTTATGGTTTCAGATCTTTCATTCAAGTCTTTAATCCATTTTTAGTTTATTTTTACGTATGGTATAAGAAAGTAGTTCAGTTTTATTCTTTTACATGTTGCTGCCCAGTTTTCTCAACACTATTTGTTGAAGAGACTATCTTTTCTGCATTGTGTATTCTTGCCTCCTTTGTCAAAGATGAATTAATTATATAATCTTGAGTTTATTTCTACATTTTCTATTCTGTTCCTTTTGTTCTGTTCCTATTTTTGTATCAGTACCATACTGTTTTGATTACTACAGCTTTGTAATATGTTTTGAAATTTGGGGTTGTGATACATCCAGTTTTGTTGTTCTTTTTCAAGACTGCTTTGGCTATTGGCATCTTTTTTCATTCAATACAAATTTAGGATCATTTTTTCTAGTTCTGTGAAATATGTTGTTGGTAATTTGATAAGGAATGCCTTATATCTGTAGATTGCTCTTCATAGTATGGACATTTTAACAATATTTGTGCTTTTAATCCATGAACATGGAATGTCTATTGGCATCAACTTCAATTTCTTTTGTCAAGGTTTTATAGTTTTCAGAGTACAGGTCTTTTACCTTCTTGGTTAAGTTTATTCCTGGGTATTTTATTCTTTTTGATAGAATTGTAAATGGGATTTTTTTCTTAAATTTTTTTTCTGCTACTTCAATATTAGTGTATAGAAATGCAACAATTTTTGTATATTTTATACCTGTGACTTATTGAACTCATTTATTAATTCTCATAGTCTATTGGTAGAATTTTTAGGTTTTTCTCCATATGGTATTACTTCTTCCTTGCCAGTTTGGATGCATTTTATTCATTTTCTTGTCTGATTGCTTAGGCTAGGATTTCTGGTACTATGTTGAATAAAAGTGGTGAGAGTGGACATCTTTGCCTTGTTTGTCATCTTAATGGAAAAGGTCTCAGATTTTCATCATTGAGTATGATATTAGCTCTAGGTTTTCATAGATAACCTTTATTATGTTGAGGTACATTTCCTCTAAATCTACCTTATGAAAGTTTTTATCATGGGTGTTGTACTTTTTCAAATGCTTTTCCCACATCTATTGAGATGATAATATTTATTATTTCTCTTGTTTTTAAATTAAATTAAATTAATTTTTTTTAAGATTTTATTTATTTATTTGACAGAGAGAGAGAGAGAAAGAGAGTACAAGCAGAGAGAGAGAGAGTACAAAGAGGCAGAGGGTGAGGGAGAAGCAGACTCCCTGCTGAGCAGAGAGCTGGATGTGGGACTTGATCTGGGACCCTGAGATCATGACCTGAGCTGAAAGCAGCCACTTAAAAGTGACTGAGCCACTCAGGTGCTCCATTCTTTCTATTGTTAATGTGGTGTATCATGTTGAGTGATTTGTGAATATTGAACCACTTTGCATCCCTAGAACAAATCCTACTTGATCATGGTGAATGATTTTTTAAATGCATTGTTGGATTGGGTTTGCTAATACTTTGTTGAGGACTTTTGCATCTATGTTCATTGGAATTATTGGCCTGTAGTTTTATATTTTTTTTGTACTGTCTTTTCCTAGTTTTGGCATCAGGTTAATGATACTGGGTATCATAGGATGAATTTGGAAACAGGTTCCTCTTCTTTTTTTTTGGAATAGGTCCCTTTGATAACTTGTCATTTGAACCAAAACCCAAATGAAGTGAATCAAAAAGTTGCATTGATATATGGGGTAAAATGTTTCTGACCATGGTAATAACAAACGCAAAGTCACTGAGGTGTGTGTGTATGTGGTTGTAATACAGCAAAGAGGCCGGTGTGGCTGAAATGGGTATAGGGAAGGTAAATATTATTGATGAGACAGGGGATAAGGAAGGTGGCTAGAAAGGAAGTGTAATCATGTAGGCCAGGTAAGGCTTTGGATTGTATTTTGATCATTTAAATGAAATGAGTTTTACGGCTTCTGTATTTAGAAATATGTGGGCATCAATGTGATTTATAAGAAAAGTTTATAGCAATAAGAAAAAATATTGATGAGAGCGGGTTCAAGAGAGAATAAGATGAGGGGTGCCTGGGTGGCTCAGTCAGTTAAGTGTCTTACTCTTGCCTTTGGCTCAGGTCATGAGCCCTCATCAAGTCCCATGCTTAGTGGAGATCTTGAGATTCTGTCTCTCTTCCTCTCACTCTCACTGTCTCTTGTTCAGATAAATAAATCAATTTTTTTTTAAAAGAGAGAAAATGGGATGAAATTGAATAGAGAAAATGAATATAGATAATGCTTTGGAGAAATTTTGCCATGGATTTGTGTATTCTATGTATAATTAGAAAAGGTAGCAAGAGAGCTCACATAGGGATCTAAGTCCAGCTTCAAATCACTTCTGTTTCAATCTCTATTATTACATTAGAAGCTCTGGAGTTGCTACCTATAAGAATCAAATTTAAATTCCCTATGGAGGAAGATAATATCATATTATGCCTTACATTATTTCCCACAATGTCATATAACATGTCTGACACTTGACCAAAATACCCAGGCCCATGAAGAGACACAATAATGTGGGTAAAGGCAAAGAACAATAATACACAATTGGAAAAGATTCAGAAAGGATTCATACTACAGTGTTATCATAGTTAGACATTTTAAAAAATGCCAAATACTTTTTATTGGAATAAAAAGTTTTAGAAATCTTACAGAGGACAACAAATAGTAAAGATAGAGGAAAAAAGGAAATTCTAGAATTGCAAAATTTCATTACTTGAAATTCAGAATTTAATTGACCATTTTAATGACAGTAGAGTTAGTGAACTAAGTGATAGGTCAAAAGAAAATTATCAGTCTGAATCATGGAAGAGAAAGGGAGAAAATATAGAGAAAAAAGTAAGAGATATAGGAAATATTGTGAACCCTAGAAAGAGTTGAGAAAGTTTAAGCAATATTTGGAAAATTGGTGGTTGGGAACTTTTCAAATATGATGAAGAACATCAAATTACAAACTTGTATAGGCCTACAAATCCTGGTTAAAAAAGAAAAAGAAAACTACATCTAAATATATCACAGTTAAATTACAAAAGAAAGAGAGAGAAACACAGAAAGAAGGAAATAAAAAATATTAAAATAGGCAGAGGAAAATGGAACTGACAGCTATCTTCTCAAAAGAATAATAGAAGGCAGTTGACAATTGAATGATATCTTCAAATTACTGAGAGAAAATAATTGCCAAGCTTGAATGCTATACTCAGTTAAAATAACCTTCAAAATGATGGTGAAATAAATATATTTTGGGTCAAACAAAAATGGAGAAGCCATAAACAGCAGACAGTCCTCCAAGATGCTGTGAAGAAGGACATATGTCAGTAAACCTAAGCTCAAAACTACCACAAACAAAATCAAATGTCTTTTAAAATTTTAAATATATATGGAATTAAAATAAGTTACAATAAGTAGAAAGAAAGGGTAAATAATTAAAGAGTCCTAAGGCTCATACATTAGGAAGACATATAAATATTAATTTATATTAGACTCAAATAAGTCAAGGATGCATTTTACATGACCTTAAAGATAACAGATAAAGGATGAGTATAACTTCTATGGTAATGGGGCCGAGATAATAATAATCACAAGAAAAATAAGAAAAAGAAAATAAGAAAAAGAAAAAAAATTAGATGGACCAAATGCAAAACAAATAGGATGAGAGTAGGTTAAAAAATGTAATGTAGTTACATTAAATGTAAATTTAAAAAACAAATACTGTTAGGATAATAAAACCAAGTCCAACAATATGCTAGTTAGAAATATTTTAATATCTGCATATAAAAAGGTTGAAAGTAAAATGACAGAAAAGATATAGCATGCAAATATTACCCAAGGAAAGGTTTTTAAATCTATTTTAGTATCTTAATAATAGATTAAATGTATTTAAAGACAAAAATACCTTACTAACAAAACTATAGTACTCTGCATTAATGCTTAAAGGTTCAGTTCTAAATTTGAATGTACTTCATAACATAACCTCAAGATACATAAAACAAAAAAATACTGAAATCATTGTAGGGCATTTTATTAAGGCTCTCTCATTATTTAATAGAATAAACAGACCAAAAATGAATAAGGATATAGAATATTTGAATGAAATAATCAACAAAATTGATAGCATAGAACATTGTTTCCAACAACTATAGTATGCATGGAAAACCTACCAAAATTGATTGTATGCTGAGTCATAAAGTTGCAACAAAGGACTGAAAACATACAGAACATATATTCTCTGATCATATCAGAATTAAGCTAGAAACCAATCATATAGAGGTAAAGAGAAAATATATGTCTAAAAATTAAAAACAATACTTTATGTCTAAATAATTCATGAATCAATGTTAATTAGAAAATACTTTGAACTCAGTGATAAAAATCAAACTTCAAAACTTGTGGATGAAACTAAAGCAGTGCTTAAGAGTAAACGTGTTAGAAAGGAAGCAAGACTAAAAAAATCAATGATCTTAACTACATCAAAAACATTAGAGAAACACTAGAGGATAAAGATAGCCACCTGAATCCAAATCTTATATATCCTCTTCCCAAATCGTAAGATCAACAAGTGCAAATAAAACCTCACACAAGCCACACTTTGAACATTACCAGGAGGCAGAGACTACCATGACCTCCAATTTCCCATAAGCAGAGAAATAAACACCGAATTCCATGAGAGTTGGCATTATTGTTACAAACCCTTGGGTATGTTGAGTGGAAAAAGGATGCTTAGGGCACTTCAAGTAAGAGGAGAGGACAGAGGACATGGAAGAAACAAAGACAAACACAGACCAGTATGAGAAAGCTCAACGCTAAGAGTCAGATCCACAACAGAGATCTGGGACTTGGTAATTCATATCCCCAGCTATAGGGAATGGGCTGGAAAGTGAGCAGAGGTGGCAGTCCCAGAGAAACATTGCTTCTGGGGATAATTAGATACATAGGAAAGGTGTGGTGGCAGGGAGACTTATGTAAGGAAATTAATCTTGTTTTTAAGATTTTCTCTTTTTTTAAGGTTTTCTCTTTTTTTTAAGATTTTATTTTTTTTAAGATTTTATTTATTTTTTAAAGATTTTTTTTTTTAAGATTTTATTTATTTATTTAACAGAGAGAGAACACAAGTAGGCGGAGAGGCAGGCAGAGAGAGGGAAGCAGGCTCCCCGCTGAGCAGAGAGCCCAATATGGGGCTCTATCCCAGAATCCTGGGATCCCAGCTTGAAGGCAGAGGCTTAATCCACTGATCCACCCAGGCGCCCCCAAATTTTTAATTAATAAATAATAAATAATAAATAATAAAACACCAAATAGAGAAGCATGGCATGACATAATACACATAGCACAAATCAAGTAAGATGGCATAATCAAGTTGAGACCAAGTATATCAGTTATATCGATAAAAGTGATCAAGCTTAACTTGCCTATTAAAGGAAATGATTTTTAAATTGGCTTACCAGTGCCAGGCTATCCACAAGAGATCCAGCTAAAACACAGTGATTTAAATCCCTAAAAATAAAAGGATGGTCAAAGATACAGCAGAGAACTGGAAACAATAAGAAAACACACGTTCTGATCCTTATATCAGATAAAGTAGAATTTAGGCAAATAAATGTTAAATGGCACTTAGGATACATTCTAATATTAAAAGCTGCAATTTACTATGAAGTTATCTTATAGATACCTATGCACCAAAAACCACAGCAAGCCTTATAAGAAGGAGAATAATAAAAAAATTCCCAACTCAAAAAGCTACAAAAAGAAAAACAAAGGACATTTCAAGGAAACACAAAGAGGCAAATACAAAGATAATAGATGTTAAAGAGGAGGAGAATGAAAAAGCAGATGTAATCAGGGAGTCAAAATTCTGGGTCCTTAGAAAAATCAACAAAATTAATTATTAGTATATTTAATCAGGAGGAGAAGGGGAAATACATGAAATAATAAATAGCAAGCAGAAATGCTGATAGATATAGAGGAATTAAAAAAAAAATCACAAGATGCTACTCTACACATCTCTATACAAATAAAGCTGAAAACTTGGATAAAGTGGATTTTTTCTTTCTTTTTTTTTTTTTTTTTTTTTTTTTTGGAAGAGATAGATTACCAAAATCGATCTCAGTAAAAATAGAGAGCTTAAAGGGAATCACTTGTATAGAAGAAATAGAAGAGTTAGCAATGAACTACTACAATAAAGCAACAGGACCAGATGGTTTTACATTATCATATTGTATATGTAAAATGAATCCAATGTTTTATGTCAATTACATCACATTAAACCGGGAAAGAAAAGAAAAGAAGTGCATTTGCACATAGTGTGGATTAATCTCATTTGGTAAGATTTTGTTTCAGTTTTGCATAGTTAAATATGAACTGGGTCACAATATAAAGTGTATTTCTTACTGTGAGATTTAGTCAAAAAAGTTAGAAAAACACTACATGAGTAGGTAAAAAGAATATATTGGATTGATACTCTGTGGTAAGACTAGATCTCAGAAATGTAGTGTTGAGTGAAAAATCCAAGTTGCAGAATGTACAATATGGTACTCTTTTTGAAAAAGAAAATGGTGTCGTGTCATATTTTCCACAGTGTCATATTCTTGGTAGAACCATGTTTTCGTACAAAATATGCCTCAAAGAGTTGCACCAGGCTTCTATAGGAGGTGCTTTCTGGGGACTGGGGTGGTATTTAGAGAGGCCTGAGCTTCCTATGGCCTGCTTTAGTTTGTGAATAAAAAAGTAATTGTGAATGTTTAACTTGTCTATTTAAGTGATTAAAAAAAATGATTACACCTTACAGAAAGAACTTCCAGGGAACCTCTGAAAGCTCAGGTGGTTTTCCCGTGGTGGTTTTTGTGTTTTTGTAATTCATCTTCTGTTGTTGATCAGTTTACATTTTGAGTATCTTACAAATGTGTAATATGCTCTCGTTAACTTTGTTTTTCAGTTATTAGCTTAACATTGCACATAAAATCCCTTAAACATTGGGGGGGAAGAGGAGGTTACCTGTTAAGGTATTTTGAGGTCTGTGTTTTCTATAGCATTTTCCTCAGGCAATCACCTAGGACATTCTATACTGGGCTGAGAAAGCTTTAAGATCTTAGAGTGTTTCTTACTACATAGAGTCACCCTATGCCACATTTCCAGGGGAATCTTCTTTGTGCCCAAAAGCTCTCCTTTTCATATATCCACTCTTTCCACTTTAATATTCTGTCAGATAAAACATATGGTGAGTTGTGGTTCCAGTTATAGATTTATTCTAGATGAGGGCTTAAATATTCTATACTGATGTTAAATGTTAAATGGATTAGTTAATCCATTGTAGAAAACAATTGAATTGAAACATTTCATTTGTTAGGTTAAATAACTAATTAGCATACCCAAAATACTTATAAATCTTATAATTTATATGTATGTATGTGTGTATGTATGTATGTATTTACTTATTTATTTATTTGATTTTACTGTCTACCCCAACCTGGGACTTGAATTCATGACCGCGAGATGAAGAGTCATACGCTCTTCTGACTGAGCCAGCCAGACACTCCATAATTTGTTCTATTTAAGTCTTCTGAACAGAATCTATATAACCTTTTCTATTAGCCTTCTTAGTGTTTGGGTTAAAATTAGATCTGGGGAATTTTTGCAGATATTAATCCTCTGTTATTAAAAACAAAACAACATAAGCAGTTAGAATATGAAACTATTCTTCTGCTGTGTGGGGGTGATGAAGTAATTATGAAATCTAAGATAAGGGAGAGACCTATAACACATTAGATATTGGGGGGGGCATAGAGGTTTTCTTTTAATATTTAAAATATGTTTTGGAAAAGACCATGTTATTTTTGCCCATTTGTTTATTGTTTTTAAAAATGTTGTTTTTACAATTTTATAATAATTTTAATCCTTAGTTTGGAAAATGGCAAAATTTGATAATTGTAAATTTTGTATTATACTGTGATTCCTATGTTCATTGGTTAAATCCTGTTGATTATGTTGTCTCACAACCAGAATTTAAAATACGCATATTTTGTTTCTCAGGTTTTATAATTACCATTGTTCTCTCATATCTTTGTAAACTTTGAATTTATCTTCAATAATCTCCTTTTAAGAGTAAGCATAATATAAGCACTTCATTCCAGGTCTCCAGAGAAAAATTTTTCTAGCATGTGAATTTTAAGTATATGAAGCATACACTTTTAATAAAAAATTTTACTTTTTTTGAGGGGAGGTTATCATTGTTATTTTATTTTATTATTATTTTTTCTTCCAAGATTTTATTTAAATTCAAGTTTGTTAACATGTAGTATTAATTTCAGGAGTCAAATTTAGTGATTCATCAATTCCTATAACACCAAGTGCTCATCACAGGCTCCCTCCTTAATGCTCATCACTTATTTAGCCCATCCCCTGCCACCTTCTCTCTAGCAACCCTCAGTTTGTGAACCCTCTATAGTGAAGAGTCTCATGGTTTGCCTCCCTCTCTGTTCTTATTTTATTTTTCCTTTCCTTCTCCTATGCTCATCTGTTTTGTTTTTTACATTCCACATACCAGTGAAATTGTATGGTATTTTTTACTTTTTAAGATATTAATGGAAGTATTTTTCAGATGAGATTATCTTTATCCTTTAAATAAAATGTCTAGAACCTAATACAATGATGATACTTATATATATTACCCATGACGACTGGTAGTATCCTCAAACCAATATTTTAAAATTAACATTATCGTTGTTATTGTTATGACAATTATTGTTTGATGCATGGAGTTTTGAGGCACAAATAATTTTAATGGCTTTGTGGCATAAATAATTTTAATGGTTTCATTGTCTTGGAGTACTTTTAATATCTTTAATAAAAATTTTAATAAAAAGATTTAAAATTGGGGTAAAAAACATAACAAACATTAAATTTACCATCTTAGCTATTTTTAAGTGTATGGTTCAGTAGTGTTAAGTATATTCAGCAGTACACCTCCAGAACTTTTGGAGTTTTTAAATGGCCTCATTAGGAAATCAAAACCAGTATCAAAATAGAGGTATATAGGGTGGACCTGTTATTGTCAGTTTATACATCATCAGAAACTGGATTTTTTTTTCAATAGACTCTGCAGGAGCTGTTTCTTACACAAAGACAATTCTTGTATTTTTTTATTTGTCCCTCTTTATCATGAAATTAAGGCATGGGTTTTAAATCGAGCTTCTTATTCAAGATATGAGTTTTGGTTAACTCCGTTAAGAGGTTTACAGTCATAGTTATAAATAAGTCCAGTTCCTACTGCACCACAGATGCATGAAATGCATATGATTAAATGACATGTCTGGTGGCCTATCCTGGGAAACTCATCAGCTCATGCCAATAGCAATGACAGGAGACACAAACTGAGCACTATAATAATAATAGTATTGGCAGCCTTCACAAATCAGGGTAAATGACTTCAGAGTTTTGACTTCAGACTTCTTCAACATGAACCAATAAAATAATTTAAAAATGATTTCAGAAAATGAGTGTATTAGGAGAGAAGAATAAATCTTCAACACCAAATATTCAAGACTCCAGAGGCAGTTTGAACTGATTAGCATATTAAAGCTAAACTCAAGCTAAGCCATCAGGGATGTTGGTTGCCTAGGTTATACTGGCTCTCACAGATGTAGGTCTGAAGATGAATGTATAAGCTCCCCCAAGGGTGCACTTTAGCTTTGGTGTCTTTCTGTGGCTCTTGTCTGAGTTTTCCATTTTCCTTCTTGCTAAATCACGTTTCTCCATGTCATTATCATGGTCACATTCTTAGTCTGAACTGTCTACCAAAGCACCACAGTCAGATGGCCTGGGCGATTGGGCAAAATTAATGGACTTTCTCCGATCAGTCTACTTTTCTATGAAAATGGAGAAATAATACTTGCTTCATAGGTTTGTTGTGAGGATTAAATTGAGTAATCATTACACTGTACTCTGCTCTACCTAAGAAAATGTCACATTTTCACAACTTTGGCATCTTTTATGCCTGGGAGATGGTTGTTGGTGGACAGAGCTATGTTATATGTTAACTAAATTGAATTTGAATGAAAAAATTTTAAAAATCGCTGATAGGTTTTCTGATTTTGTTTGAGGGGTAGAAAATTGCTCTTGCATTTAGAAAAAATCTCTTTATTTACATTTTGGTTATACAAATGGAAAAGCCAAAATCCTATTCTGGAATGGAGACCTTTGGCATTGTGGGAGAAGCTAAACTGCTCTACATAATAATACAGTATAAGATTTAGTCCTTTTTGTCACATTGCTCTTTTCTATTCTATATTTTAACTGGCATATTGTATTTATTGTGGCTGTAGGAGAAATAATCACACCCCGGAGCTTTGACCCAAGAAAATCCCACACACTTCTGAGAGGCTTCAGTCTGTGAAGAAAGCATTGAAAGACACACCCACTGTGAGTTGATGGGTTTAGTTCCTAAATCCTGGGAGATGAGGAGATGGGAACCTACCCTGGAACTCTTGGTAATGGGGTAGCCCAAGACACAGAGGTATTCTAGTCATATTTGGTCCCAGTATAATGCATATGTTAAGTTTTACTTTCTACTCTCTTATTCACAAGCTTTTGGGCTGTTAACATTGTACTAAATGCCAAAGGTTCTAACTAGCTGTGCTTTGGGTAAGGGCTTGTGTCTGCGTTTCTATACTGTGAACTGGAAAGAGGCTGAGAGATCACTTCCTCAGGGATATGGCTGCTGAGGCGAAAGTGATAATTAATACATATTTATAGAATATACATTCTTTAGGGATTTCCAGAGATATTAGAATTCTTGAAGTCAAATAGGATGCACATTTGAATTATTGTTATTTGGGTTTTAAGACAAGTAGAATGTCAGGGTAAACAGATATGCTTTAGAGTAATTTGTACTTTATAAAGATTTGAAAGATGGAAGAAATGCTGTGCAGCGAGAAAGAATGGATCAAGAATGGTGAACTAACACCTACTGGTGATATTTTCAGAACATTCCATGCCTAGTGTGCCCCTTCCCCCCATTAAAATTTTACCACATAGGCCATTGATACTTACAAATTGGATCCTCTTTTGTTCCAAAAATAAAGTAGACCTCAGAGCCTGGATTCCTCCCACTCCCACCCCTTCCATCTCTGAAGTCATTAAAGAGTTGGATCTGTATTTCTTGGCTCTATTCCTAATCTACTCAATGAAAAGAATAAAACATCTACTTGGCCACCATCCTGTGCTACTAGATAGAAAATTCACTTAGAATAAGATTCTATCTGTATCCTTTATCTCCCTCTATCTGTCATCTCCTAACCTTGCCAGTGCTGGTTTGGGGGCTCTCATAAAATGTTGTGTCAATGATGTGGGAGATAGAGAATGAGAATAATGCTGGTGATACTGAGATGATATCAGTAGGACTCACAGGTCTCTGAGAATCTCTTTGTGAGGGACTGTGCAACCTTGGGCACACCAAGATTTCAGTTACAGAAATAAGAGACAAGTTGGGAACTCAAGAGGGATGTCCCTAACCTTTCCACTTGGTTTCTCCCACCACTGGTATGTAGAGTTGAGGGGTATTTTGGAATATAAGGCTCTGAATGTGCACAGATGGCCAAGAGAATGGGATCTGAAGAATATGAAATAGACTAATTGTTGAGATGCCCATAGTTAAGAATTGAGTTCCAGTGTCCTCTTATACTGTACGACATTTAGGAATCTATGGATTATTGCAAAAAAAAGTTAATTTGTTTTTTTGTCTGAGGTGAATCCCATTTCTTTCTGGATCTTAAAGTAACTTTTTCCCCTCTACATTAATGCTTAACATGATGAGTTTTTATCTAAAGTACTTTGTGGAGTTATAAATGTTTGCTGGGATCAAAAAAAATTTGATGCATTTTAAGATGATTTAAAATGGTAGTCCTGGTTATCTAGTATCAGCCAAAGATTATTGTCATTGGCCAAACTTGTTTTCTATTTATAAAATGATATGAAGTTCTTCTATTGTTAGGCGTAGGGTTAGGAGCATGCTCCCTTAGGAAATCTATGCCTTTTAACTCATGAGAGCCTATGACCCCTAAAAGTTATTATAGGAGAAGTAGAGATGCCCTGGAACAGGTGGTCAGTGTCTTGAAAGAAATCTTTTGTACCTTTTGTAACTCCCAGGCCAATCAGGTAGTACTCTTTACTGAGACTGCAAAAAAGGTTGGACTTGAAGTTTGCCCTCTAAAACTTTTATGCAGGGACTGATTTGACAATTTAGACATATTGAAGCATTTTAATTTCAACATCTGGGAAGGGAGAATTATCTCTTTAAAACATTATTAGTTGTTAAGGCTTTGAAGCACTAGGAAAGAGAACCTGCTTTATAAAATCCAGAAGAATTGTAATTTCGGCTAGATTTTGGGTTGTTTGGCTGTTTACCATGTTTCCATGGTGAATTTCCAACACATTTCACACTTAATCTTAAAACCAGTATTTTCTGCCACATCTTCCACCCACTATTTTTTTTCTTACAAAAACTGTTTTGGGTGATATATAATAGCTAAATATATTCATATATATTCTGGTAGTTAATGTTTACAAACAGATATAATTGCCTAGCAATATGGTTTGCTATTTCTGAGATAAAATCATACTAATTAAATATTGTTTTTAAAAACAAAAATTTAAACACAAATTTTCCCACTATCACCTTCCATATTTTAATAATTATAAATGAGTTTCCCTAATCTAATGCACGAGACTCATCATGATATTTATGCTAGTAAATATTGGAAAAAGTGTAAGACATGTTCTTTAACGCTAAGTAACAATAGTAACAATAGCAAACATTTAATTAGTGTTTACTATGAGCTAAGCACTTTACAAACATTATTTGATTTAATCCTCATAATAACACTCAGAAGTTGGTAATGCCATCTTTCCAGATTTATAGATGAGGAGATGAAAGCCTAGTGGGGTTAAGTAAATTTCCCAGACTCACAGCCAATAAGTGATGGAACTGGTATCTGAATAAGTTTGTTCCCAGAGAAAGTGAGCATGAGCAGTAGGGGCAGAGGGAGAGGGAGAGAGAAACTCAAGCAGACTCTGAGCTGAGCACAGAACATGCCCCGGGGCTTGATCTCAATACCCCTGAGATCAGGACCTAAGCCAAAACCAAGAGTCCCACGCTTAATTCACTGCACCACCAGGTGCCCCCCAAAGCCAGCACCCTTAAGCTCTATGTGTTTCGTTACTTAGTAATTCTGTATATAGACAGCATTTCTTCGGATTTTAAATTGTCAGAAAGCTGTGTATTATGATATAAATCAGTTGTGAGTGAGAATGGATTTTTGCAATCAAATTCTCTTATGGAGTATTATTGATATGAGTATTACTGATAGTAGATACTTTTGGTCATTGCTTTTTTTTGCTGATCTGTTCTAATTGGTGTTATATGTGGATTCACCCTGGCAGGCCGTAGCTGCTTGAACAACTAGGACCTTCCCCATCCCCTCCCTAGCTCCTATCCCTCTATTGCAGTGACCTGTTTTGCTTGTGGGTTGAGATAGCACTGTAAAAGAGTCCCTTTTAGTATTCCTTGAGATATAACCCTTTTTATTCAAGATGCAATTCCTCTTATATTTCCTCTTTCACTTGAGCATTTTCCTTTATTGCATTGTGGTAAAACCCAACATCTGCAGTTAAGGGCACTAACCAAACAATTCACGACAATTTTCTTAAATTTCGCCCAGTGTAAACAAGGTTAGATAGGCCCAGAAGACCAGCAGGCCCCATCAAGAGGGAAATTTTGCATAGGAGAACTATCTTCTGGCATTGCTTCTAGGGGTAGAAGAGCACTGGTCTAGGAATTAGGAGATGAAATTTTTAGTAGCAAATCTGTCAATAAATTCTCGGGGGCTAAGACCAATGATGTAATCACCCTGGGCACCAGTTTCCTCATTTGTAAGACAGAGATAATAATGATTGCCTAACTTTACTTCATAGGGTCATGATGAAGATTAAGTATGGTAAAGCATTTTGAAAAATGTAAGGTACCACACACAAAAAAATTAGAAATATGTTTCCATGCAGCAGGTTGACAACAAGCACAGTCATTTAAGCCCGTAGAAAATGAAATCAATGTCTGAGAGGTGGGCATTCGTGCATCCTTTCTTTGCAGAAAGACTCTGATGACTACAAGAAATTAGATGGAGGAGAGGTTGTGGGGAAATTTAGCCTTTTTTCTCTCATCTGTAGCATGGTACTTCATTTATAGGTTTCAGCTCAGTTGTCTGCAGGCCTCACTGCAAAGGCACAGCTACCAGGATAAAAGGAAAAGATATCTGCCATACTTCCAAGTGGAAAGTGTGAGGCTTAAGCTAATTAATTATAAGGGTAAGAAGGAAATCCCAAAGAGCAACACTTCTAAGTGTTTTATTGAGTACCTCTGGTTTGGAATCAGTAATTTGTGGTGAGCAGAATTTTAAAATGCCTCCCACCTCATGATTTCCTGCCCTAATCTCTGGAACTGTGAATATAATACACAATTATGTATATACTTAAGTTTGCTGATCAGATGATCTGAGTTAAACCCAAGGGAGTTTATCTGGATAAGTCTTAATCTAGTCATGGGAGCTGCTGCTTTATAAGCAGAGACTTTTCTCTGATTGGTAGCAGAAGTCAGTGAGATTCCAAGTCTGAGGTGGATTCAACCTACCTTGCTACCTTGGAAGATGGAGAGAGCTACTTGGCAAGGATGTGGGTAGCCTCTAGGGACGGAAAGTAGCCTTCCCCTCACCTCCTCCCCACATCAAGCAAGACAGCTTCTATTTCAGTCTTACCACTGCAAGGAACTGAATTCTTCCAGCAACTTGAATGTACTTAGAAGTGAATTTTTCCCCAGAGGTTCCAGGCCAGCAACTTGATTTTGGCCTTGTGAGACCCTAAGCAGAGGGTATAGTCCAGCCTGCCTAGAGACTGACCTACAGAACTATGAACCAATAAGCAGATTCCATAATTTGTTATGCAACAATAGAAAAGAAATACACTGTGGCTTTTATATATGTTTCTACATTTCAATTTTTTCTATTTTGATTCCTTTGGCTCTGCCACTGAAAACTGTTTTCTGTCTTCCTTACAGCTGTAATTAGGATTTCTTTTTTTATTGACTTGATCTGTCCTGAACACATATGACTTGGATATAGATAAGAAATACTCATACAGTTTTTCATTCAACAAATAATCATTAGATGCCTATAATGTTCATGGGCTCTTTTTGATGTTAAGGATAGAATAAGAAAATCTATATAGTTTTTATTCTCATAGAGCTTACATTCTGGTAGGAAGAACAGGCAATAAATAAATATAAAGTATAACATCAGATATTGTGAAGTGTAAGAAAAGTGTGCTTGGAGAGGTAGCTATTATAAGGAACTTAGGTTTTCCTGGGAAGTTATTTGAGGGTGTCGGGAGGAGAGTGACCAGATCAGATTTTTATTGTAAAAGGATTATTTTGGCTGCTCTTTGGTTAATAGACCAAACTGGGAGATGGGGAGTGTGAAGGTGGGGCAGAGGAGACAAGGGGAAGTAAGGTAGAAGTTAAAAGTTTGAAAGGCACAGGTCCAGAGATAGGATAGTGGCTGACACCAGCTGGGGATGGTGGAGATGATGGGAAGGGATTAAATTTGGAATATCTCTGAGGGCATAAGAGGGTTAAGCAGAAAACAAGTCTTCAGTTCTTGAGTGCCAGTGATTGAGAGCTGGTTCCTAAGTGATCTCAATTCCTTCATTCCTCATTGATCAAGGACTAACTGCTTCATTCTGGCCAGCATTCAGTAGATTCCAATTTTGACTTGGCATTTCACATATGTGATCTCATTTACTCCTTAAAATAGCCATATGAAAGAGGTATCTTTAACTTCACCAAAAATTATTATATATCATGGACCTTCAGACTTGTTTGAGAACAGAGAACTCTGTGTGTGTTTGTGTGTGTGAATACCAGCAGTTGATATGGACTCTTGTCCATAAGTTCTATTCTATTTGAAAACCATACCAAATGTTTTTTCTTTCAAAGTTTTTTTTTTTTTTTCTTTTTAAGGATTTTATTTATTTATTTGACAGAGAGATCACAAGTAGGCAGAGAGGCAGGCAGAGAGAGGCGGGGAAGCAGGCTCCCTGCTGAGCAGAGAGCCCTATGCTGGGCTTAATCCCAGGACCCTGGGATCATGACCTGAGCTGAAGGCAGAGGCTTTAACCCACTGAGCCACCCAGGTGCCCCTCAAAATTTTTGGTATTTTGTTTTGTTTTGGCATATGGTTCTTGATCCTGATGTCAGAGACCAGGACCAAATCATGGGTGGGTAAATTCAATTGAGTCTGGGGATTATGGAATGGAATTTTTACTTTTGGAACTTCCTTCTGTATTTAAAACATTAATGTCCCAGACAAGAGATGGTCTCTAGCTCTGGTCCCAGTTCCCCTAAGCATCACTGTCTTTTCATTGTGCCACCAGAAAAGAACAGCATCCTGAGAGATTTTTTAAAATGAGGGAGTCAGAGCACAGTTTCTGTAGGATCATTAGTTGAAAGCAGAATGCCATTTTATTTTATTTTATTTTTTAAGATTTTTATTTATTTATTTGACAGACAGAGATCACAGGTAGGCAGAGAGGCAGGCAGAGAGAGGGGAGGAAGCAGGCTCCCTGCTGAGCAGAAAGCTCGATATGGGGCTTAATCCCAGAACCCCGGGATCATGACCTGAGCCGAAAGCAGAGGCTTTAACCCACTGAGCCACCCAGGCACCCCAGAATGCCATTTTAGGTTTCCATTTCTAACATTTGGTTTTGAAAGATCTATAAGATATGCAAACAAAAGTGTGCCTGAGTGTCTAAAGTGATCTGTTATCACTTCTATATTTACAGTTCTTTCAAAATCTAATTGTTTAATGAGGAAGACTAAACCTGAAAATAGAGTGCTGATCCCTTGGTATGCTCTTAAGATATGAAGAGGGTAATTTCTGTTTTTTGAATGATTATTTTGAGTGTCCCCTATGCACTAGCCACTGTGCCAGAAAATGAAGCTACAAAAATAAGTCAGAGAGACCCAGCCCCAGCTTTCACAGAGCTTTGAATCTAGTAGAATAAGTCATCATTAATCAAGTGCCCATGCAAAACTATATAGTTGCAATCTGGGAGATACTGTGTAGGAAAAAAATAATACAAATGCTACTTTCATACTGAATATGAGTAAGATCTTGCTATATGTATGTTTATGTCCTGAGAAAATTTGGAGAAATAAAGAAATGAATTTCCAAAAATCTGAATATTCATAAACTTCTGGCTAGAGGTTATTAATTTGGAAGTTTCATTTTAAATCAAATAAAGAATTGTTATTTCTTCATTAACAAGGAACAGCCTTAGCATTTGTCCTTTTTCATTGTGTTGTTGCCATCTCACTGTGCTAGTGTGGCACATGGCATTTTTTTATATAACTTTGGTATTTCTATGTTTTCATTCATCCATTCATCCACTATTCTTTTGAGAAAGATTTTATTATCTTTTCTTAGCAATTGCTAGCCTTTGGGTAAATCTCAAAATTACATGATGAAAATAAAAATGACAGTTCTCATTAATTATATTACTATTCTGTACTGAATATATACATATGTATTTAAAATCTCATTTAATTCTTTTAGTAACCTTGATATGTGGATATCAGCCTCATTTAGTATGAAGAAACAAGGCCCAGAGAAATTAGTAAATTACTCAAGACCACGTATATAGTAGTTACCTAGAATTCAAATCAGGCTGATCTTATTCTGAAATCTGCATCATTTCATTATACTGTTTTAGCAAGAACAAAACTATGAGAACAACAGTTACATTACAAGCTGGTATGTGCTCCCACATTAATTATAAATGGGTTTTAAAGTTGTCTCTTTTTGCCAGTTCTCTGAATCTACCACATTCTTTGCAGACCTCTTTATCCAGTACCATCTTTTCTTTCTCCTTTATGTAAAACCTTTTATGTAAAACCTAGAGAGTGATTATCAATCAGGTATAAAAAGACACTACTGTCTCTTGAAGTGTCCTCTGCATAAAAGTTTTATCGTAAGTGTAAGAGACAGGTCTGCAGCATAAGGTATTATTTATTTATTTTTTTTACCTTTCATTCCAGTTTTCTTAAGAGATACTTTAATTGTGACTTAAGGCTGATTCAGTGTATCAAATAGGTATGCAATGTTGTTTTCTTGTTTTTAGCCGTAATGACATATCTGATGACACTGCTCTCAATTTCACTGTTAATTTAGGAGGTTCATGAAGACCCATCTGGCAGCATCTTGTCAGCCAGTGCCAGCTGGTGAGGCAAATGGTGATGGGGGCTCCAACTGTGTCTTCCCAACCTGGCATCAAATTTGGATCACTTTTTGGTGTATACCATGCAAATGTGCACTCACAAGTAGTCTGCAATTATAGGCACATTAATTCAATCACTATGACTAGAGTGGAGGGAAAAGAATAGTGAACTATATTAATATACTACTATTTTACAGAACAATTAAAAACCTCTTACACTCAACAAATACTTAAACTGAAGTTGACAAAGATAAAGCCATTGTTAACACTATCCCCACTTCCTTGTATTGTACTTGGATTTCTTCTCTTTCCCTGGAGGTCTGTGGTTTCCTGAATAACACATCTGTGTTCCAGGCCATAAAATGAGCATCGGATGTTTTAATCAGGATCTGTCATTCACATTTGATCTTCAGCAAGTCACTTATATTCTAAGACCATTAGTTCCCTCATTGGAAAAATGAGGGACAATATAATCTGCCTTACTTACTTTTCAGTTTTAAAAAAAATGTGAGTTAGTATATGCAAAGAGTGCTTTGTGACTAGTAACCCCAATACAAATGTTGCTAGTCTTTCTGTTGCTAACCCGTTCATTCTAGGAAATATGGAAATTGACTACATAAGTAGATGAATAACATTTTAATTAGAAATCATTTAAATGGAAGTTAAGAACCCTACAAAACTTGATCTGGCAAATGCTTTAGGATTTGGGTGTTTCACTTTCTTCATGGCAATTGAAAATCATACCTAACTTATTTACTTTATTAGAAAATCAAAGAAAATATGGCATGATGCTATTTTGTCCTTTTTTCAGTATTTTCTTCATTGACTAGAAATGAGATGAGATATGGGAAAAGATGTTTATCAGGATTGACCACTATTCACTTATAAACTTCTCTGCTAAATCAAGTGTACTAACATAGATTTCTGAAGAATGTTATTTTTTTATTTTGAATGTTTAACATTTTGATAGGATATTAGATTGTATTAATTTAGAAAGAAGCTATATATTTAAATAATATTTTAATGTCTCTTGTGCCAAACTCTCAAAGTTTACAAACAACACCAATATGTATCACATGGAAGTTTCTCATTCAGACGGAAAAAGTGTTTCATTTTTAAAAATCTATTAACTAGTTAACTATTGAAAAAATAGTGGTTGATTTTTTTAAATTAAAAAAAAATTTTTCTCAACAATATTACTTTGTTTTTTAAATTCAATTAATTAACATATAATGTATTATTAGTTTCAGAGGTAGAATTCAGGAATTCATCAGTCTTATATAATACCTGCTGCTCATTACATCAGCTGCCCTCCTTAATGTCCATCACCCAGTTACCCCATCTTTCCACCCTCCTGCTCCTCCATCAACCCTCAGTTTGTTTCCTATGATTAAGAATCTTTTATTGTTTGTCTCCCTCCATGATTTTGTTGTTTTATTTTTCCTTCCCTTCCCCTGTGATTTGGTTTTGTAAATTCCATATATGAGTGAGATCCTATGAAAATTGTCTTTCTCTGATTGACTTATTTCACTTAGCATAATACCTTCTAGTTCTATCCACATTGTTGTAAACGGCAAGACTTCAATTTTTTGAGGGCTGAGTAGTATTTCATCGTACATATAAACTACATCTTCTTTTTTAAAAATTTAATTTATTTTTTTCAATGTTCCACTCATTGTTTATGCACCACACCCAGTGTTCCATGCCCTCCATAATATCCACCACCAGGCTCACCCTCCCACCTCCCCAAAACCCTCAGTTTGTTTCTCAGAGTCCACAGTCTCTCATGGTTTGTCTCCCCCTCCGATTTCCCCCAACTCACTTCTCCTCTCCATCTCCCAATGTCTTCTGTGTTATTCCTTATGGTCCACAAGTAAGTGAAACCATATGATAATTGACTCTCTCTGCTTGACTTATTTCACTCAGCATAATCTCTTCCAGTCCCGTCCATGTTGATACAAAAGGTGGGTATTCATCCTTTCTGATGGAGGCATAATACTCCATTGATTATATGGGCCATACCTTCTTTTTTTTAAAAATATTTTATTTATGTATTTATTTGACAGAGAGAGAGAGAGATCACAAGTAGGCAGAGAGGCAGGCAGAGAGAGAGGGGGAAGAAGGCTTCCCGCTGAGCAGAGAGCCCAATGTGGGGCTCGATCCCAGGACCCTGAGATCATGACCTGAGCTGAAGGCAGAGGCTTAACCCACTGAGCCACCCACGAGCCCCTGGACCATACCTTCTTTATCCATTCGTCCGTCGAAGGGCATCTTGGTTCTTTCAACAGTTTGGCGACTGTGGCCATGGCTGCTATGAACTTTGGGGTACAGGTGCTCCTTCTTTTCACTACATCTGTATCTTTGAGGTAAATACCCAGTAGTGCAATTGCAGGGTCATAGTGTAGGTCTATTTTTAATTTCTTAAGGAATCTCCACACTGTCTTCCAAAGTGGCTGCACCAAATTGCATTCCCACCAACAGTGTAAGAGGGTTCCCCTTTCTCCACATCCTCTCCAACACTTGTTGTTTTCTGTCTTGTTGATTTTGGCCATTCTAACTGGCGTAAGGTGGTATTTCAGTGTGGTTTTGATTTGAATCTCCCTGATGGCTAATGATGATAAACATTTTTTCATGTGTCTTTTAGCCATTTGTATGTCTTCTTTGGAGAAGTGTCTGTTCATGTCTTCTGCCCATTTTTTGACATGGTTGTCTGATTTGTGTGTGTTGAGTTTGAGGAGTTCTTTATAGATCTTGGATATCAGCCCTTTGTCTATAGCGTCATTTGCGAATATCTTCTCCAATTCTGAGGGTTGCCTCTTTGTTTTGTTGACTGTTTCCTTTGCTGTGCAGAAGCTTTTGATCTTGATGAAGTCCCAAAAGTTCATTTTTGCTTTTGTTTCCTTTGCCTTTGGAGACATATCTTGAAAGAAGTTGCTGTGGTCGATGTCGAAGAGTTTACTGCCTGTGTTTTCCTCTAGGATATTAAAGATTCCCGCCTCATGTTGAGGTCTTTTATCCATTTCAAGTTTATCTTTGTGTATGGTGTAAGAGAATGGTTGAGTTTCATTCTTCTACATATAGCTGTCCAATTTTCCCAGCACCATTTATTGAAGAGACTTTTTTCCACTGTATATTTTTTCCTGTTTTGTCGAAGATTATTTGACCATAGAGTTGAGGGTCCATATCTGGGCTCTCTACTTTGTTCCACTGGTCTATGTGTCTGTTTTGTGCCAGTACCATGCTGTCTTGGTGATCACAGCTTTGTAGTAAAGTTTGAAATCAGGCAATGTGATGCCCCCAGTTTTGTTTTTCTGTTTCAACATTTCCTTAGCAATTCAGGGTCTCTTCTAGTTCCATACAAATTTTAGGATTGTTTGTTCCAGCTCCTTGAAAAATGCAGGTGGAATTTTGATCAGGATGGCATTGAAAGTATAGATGGCTCTAGACAGTATAGACATTTTAAAACAACGTTTATTCTTCCAATCCATGAGCATGGAATGTTCTTCTATCTTTTTGTGTCTTCTTTAATTTCTTTCATGAGTGTTCCGTAGTTCTTCGAGTACAGATCCTTTACCTCTTTGGTTAGGTTTATTCCCAGGTATCTTATGGTTCTTGGTGCTAGAGTAAATGGAATCAATTCCCTAATTTCCCTTTCTATTTTTTTTCATTGTTATTGTATAAGAAAGCAACTGATTTCTGTACATTGATTTTCTATCTTGCCACATTACTGAATTGCTGTATGAGTTCTAGTAGTTTGGGGGTAGAGTCTTTTGGGTTTTCCATTTAAGTATCATGTCATCTGTGAAGAAAGAGACTTTGTCTTCTTTGCCAATTTGAATACCTTTTATTTCTTTTTGTTGTCTGATTGCTGTTACTAGGACTTCTAGTACTATATTGAGTAACAGTGGTGAGTGTGGACATTCTTGTCGTGTTCCTGATCTCAAAGGGGAGGCTGTCAGCTTTTCCCCATTGAGGATGATATTCACTGTGGGATTTTCATCGATAGATTTTATGAAGTTGAGGGATGTTCCCTCTATCCCGGTACTTTGAAGAGTTTTAATCAGGAATGATTGCTGTATTTTGTCACATACTTTTTTCTGCATCAATTGAGAGGAACATGTGGTTCTTCTTTCTTCTCTTATTGATTTATTCTATCACATTGATTGATTTGTGAATGTTGAACCACCTTGCATCCCATGGATAAATTCTACGTGGTCATGGTGGATAATCTTTTTAATGTACTGTTGGATCCTATTAGCTAGGATCTTGTTGAGGATCTTGGCATCCACATTCGTCAGGGATATTGTTCGGAAATTTTCCTTTTTTGGTGGGGTCTTTGCCTGGTTTGGGGATCAGGGTAATGCTGGCTTCGTAAAAAGAGTTTGGAAGTTTTTCTTCTGTTTCTATTTTTTGAAACAGCTTTAGGAAATAGGTATTATTTCTTCTTTGAATGTTTGGTAGAATTCTCCAGGGAATCTGTCAGGTCCTGGGCTCTTGTTTTTTGGGAGGTTTTTGATCACTGCTTCAATCTTGTTACTAGATATTAGTCTAATCAGGTTGTCAATTTCTTCCTGATTCAGTTTTGGAAGTTTATAGGTTTCTAGGAGTGCAACCATTTTGTCTAGGTTGCTTAACTCATTGGAATATAACTGTTGATAATAATTTCTGATGATTGTTTCTATTTCCTTGATGTTAGTCATGATCTCTCCCTTTTCGTTCATAATTTTATTAATTTGGGTCCTCTCTCTTTTCTTTTGGATTTGTTTGGCCAGTGGTTTATCTATCTTATTGATTCTTTCCAAAAACCAGCTTCTAGTTTCGTTGATGTGTTCTACTATATCTCTAGATTCTATCTCATTGATCTCTGCTCTAATCTTGATTCTTTCCCTTCTTGTATGTGGGGTTAGCTTAATTTGTTGTTGATTCTCCAGTTCTTTAAGGTGTAAAGAGTACTGGCATATTCTGGATTGTTCAATTTTTTTTTGAGGGAGGCTTTGATGGCTTTGTATTTCCCCCTTAAGACCACCTTTGCTGTATCCCATAGGTTTTGGGCTGAAGTGTCTTCATTCTCACTGGTTTCCATGAATTGTTGAAGTTCTTCCTTGATTTCCTGGTTGATCCAAACATTCTTAAGCAGGGTGATCTTTAGCTTCCAAGTGTTTGAATTCTTTTCACACTTTTTGTCGTGGTTGAGTTTCAGTTTCAAAGCTTTGTGGTCTGAGAATATGCAGGGAATAATCTCAATCTTTTGGTATTGGTTAAGCCCTGATTTGTGACCTAGTATGTGGTCTATTCTGGAGAAAGTCCCATGTGCCCTTGAGAAGAATGAGTATTCTGTTGTTTTAGTGTGGAATGTTCTGTATATACCTATGAGGTCCATCTGGTCCAATGTGTCATTCAATGCTCTTGTTTCTTTATTGATTTTCTGCTTGGATGATCTGTCCATTACTGAGAGTGATGTGTTAAGATCCCCTACTATTAATGTATTCATATCAATATGACTCCTTATCTTGATCAACAGTTGTCTTGTGTAGTTGGCTGCTCCCAAATTGGGGACATAAATATTTAATTGTTATATCTTCTTGGTGGATAGACGCTTTAAGAATGATGTATTGTCCTTCTTCAACTCTGAGTACAGTCTTTAGTTTAAGATCTAATTTATCTGATATGAGAATCACTACCCCAGCTTTCTTTTGAGGCCTATTGGCGTGAAAGATGTTTCTCTATCCCTTCACTTTCATTCTGGATGTATCCTTAGGTTCCAAACCTTGTAGACAACATATGGATGGTTAAACTATATCTTCTTTATCCATTCATATTTCAGTGGACATCTGGGCTCTTTCCATAGTTTGGCTATTATGGACATTGCTATTATAAACATTGGGGTGTAGGTGCTCCTTCAGATCACTACAATTGTATCTTTGGGGTAAATCCCTAGTAGTGCAATTACTGGGTTGTAGGGTAGCTCTATTTTCAACTTTCTGAGGCACCTCCATACTGTTTTCCAGAATAGCTGCACCAGCTTGCATTCCCACCTACAGTGTAAGAGGGTTGCCTTTTCTCCATATCCTCACCAACATCTGTCATTTCCTGACTTGTTAATTTTAGCCATTCTGACTGATATGAGGTGGTATCTCACTGTGGTTTTGATTTGCATTTCCCTGATGCCGAGTGGTGTTGAGCATTTTTTTATTTGTCTGTTGGCCATTTGGATGTCTTCTTTGGAGAAATGTCTGTTCTTGTCTTCTGTCCATTTCTTGGTTGTTTGTTCTTTGGGTGTTGAATTCTTTATAGATATTGGATTTTAGCATTTTATCTCATAAGACATTTGAAGATATCTTCTCCTATTTTGTCAGTTGCCTTTTGGTTTTGTCAACCATTTCATTTGCTGTGCAAAAGCTTTTTATCTCAATGAAGTCCCAATAGTTCATTTTTGCCCTTGCTTCCCTTGCCTTTGGTGATGTGTCTAGGAAGAAGTTGCTGTGGGTGAAGTCATAGAGGTTGCTGCCTCTCTTCTCCTCTACAATTGTGATGGATTCCTGTCCCACATTTAGGTCTTTGATCTATTTTGAGTCATTTTTGTGTATGGTGTAAGGAAATGGTCCAGTTTCATTCTTTTGCATGTGGTTGTCTAATTTTCCCAACACCGTTTGTTGAAGAGACTTTTTCCCATTGGATATTCTTTCCTGTTTTGTCAAAGATTAGTTGACCATAGAATTGAGGTTCCAATTCTGGGTTTTCCATTCTGTCCCATTGAACTATGTGTCTATTTTTGTCCCAATGCCAAACTGTCTTAATGATTATGGCTTTGTAATATATCTTGAAGTCTGAAATTTTGATATCATCAGCTTTGCTTTCTTTTTCAGCATTCATTTGGCTATTCTGGGTCTTTTCTGGTTCCATTCAAATTTTAGGATTGTTTGTTCCAGCTTTGTGAAAAAAGTTGATGGTATTTTGATAGGGGTTGCGTTGAATGTATAGATTGCTCTAGGTAGCATAAACATTTTAACAACATTTGTTCTTCCAACCCATGAGCATGGAATATTTTTCCGTTTCTTGTGTCTTCCTCAATTTCTTCCATAAGGGTTCTCTAGTTTTTAGAGTACAGATCCTTTACCTCTTTGGTGAGGTTTATTCCTAGGTATCTTATAGTTTTTGGTGCTATTGTACATGGAATCAATTCATTAATTTCTCTTTCTTCTCTCTCATTTTTGGTGTATAGAAAAGCAACTGATTTCCTTACATTTATTTTGTACTTTGCCAGTTTGCTGAATTCCCATATGAGTTTTAGCAATTTTTTGGTGGAGTCTTTCAGGTTTTCTATATAGAGTATCATGTCGTCTGTGAAATATGAAAGATTGACTTCTTCTTTGCTGATTTAGATGCTTTTATTTCTTTTTGGTGTCTTATTGTTCAGGCTAGGGCTTCTAGTACTATGTTGAACAACAATGGTAATAGTGTACGTCCCTGTTGTGTTCCTGACAAAGCTCTGAAAAGTTTCCTGACAAAGTTTCCTGAAAAGCTCTCAGTTTTTCCCCATTAAGAATGATATTCGCTGTGGGCCTTTTGTATATGGCTTTTATGATATTAAGGTGTGTTCCCTCTATCCCTACAGTGTGAAGAGTTTTAATCAAGAAAGGATGCTGTACTTTGTCAGATGCTTTTCTGCATCTATTGAAATGATCATATGGTTCTTGTCCTTTCTTTTATTATATGTAGCATATCACATTGATTGATTTGCAGATGTTGAAACTACCTTGGAGCCCAGGAATAAATCCCACTTGGGCGCGGTGAATAATCCTTTTAAGGTACTGTTGGTTCTTATTGGCTGGTATCTTAGTGAGAATTTTTGCTCCATGTTCATCAGGGATATTGGTCTGTATTTCTCCTTTTTGATGGGGTCTTGGTCTGGTTTTGGAATCAAGGTAAGGCTGGCCTCATAGAAAGAGTGTGGAAGTTTCCCTTCCATTTCTATTTTTTTTTTTTTTTTTTGTAATAACTTCAGCAGAATAGGTATTAATTCTTCTTTAAATGTTTGGGAAAATTCCCTTGGGAAGCCTTCCAGCTCTAGATTCTTATTTGTTGGGAGATTTTTGATGACTGCTTCAATCTCTTTACTGGTTATGGGTCTGTTCAGGTTTTCTATTTCTTCCTGTTTCAGTTTTGTTGGTTTATGCATCTCTAAGAAGGCATCCATTTCTTCTAGATTGCCTAATTTGTTGGCATATAGTTGTTCATGGTATATTATAAGTTTTTATTTCTTCAGTGTTGGTTGTGATTGCTTCTCTTTCATTTATGATTTAATGTATATGGGCCCTTTCTCTTTTCTTTTAGATAAGTCTCCCCAGTGGTTTATCCATCTTATTAGTTCTTTCAAAGAATCAGCTCCTAGTTTCATTGATCTATTCTACTGTTCTTTTGGTTTCTATTTCATTGATTTCTGCTCTGATCTTTATTAATTCTCTTTTTCTGCTGGGTTTAGGCTTTATTTGCTATTCTTTCTTCGGCTCCTTTAGGTGTAAGTTTAGGTTGTGTGTTTGAGACCTTTCTTACTTCTTGAGAAAGACTTGTGTTGCTATATACTTCCCTCTTAAAACCACCTTTGCGGCATCCCAAAGGTTTTGAACAGTTGTGTTTACACTTTTATTTGTTTCCATGTATTTCCTTGTTGACCCATTCATTCTTTAGTAGGATATTCTTTAGTGTCTGTGTATTTGAGTTCTTTCTAAATTTCCTCTTGTGATTGAATTTCAGTTTCAAAGCACTGTGGTCTGAAAATATGCAGGGAATGATCCCTATCTTTTGTACTGGTTGAGACCTGTTTTGTGACCCAGAATGTGATCTATTCTGGAGAATGTTCCATGTGCACTCAAGAAGAATGTGTATTCTGTTGCTTTAGGATGAAATGCTCTGAATATATCTGTGAAGTCCTTCTGGTCTTCACAGTCCATCTGTGTCATTCAAAGCCTTGTTTCCTTTTTGATCTGCTTAGATGATTTGTCCATTGCTATGAGCGTGGTGTTAAAGTCCCCTATGATTATCATATTACTATCAATGTGTTTCTTTAATTTTGTTATTGCTGTTTTATATAATTGGCTGCTCTTATATTAGGGTATAAATGTTTACAATTGTTTGATCTTATTGTTGGATAGACCTTTTAATTATAATATGGTTTCCTTCCTCATCTCTTATTACAATCTTTGGTTTAAAATCTAATTTGTCTGATATAAGGGTTGCCACCTCCCCACTTTCTTTTGATGTCCATTAGCATGATAAATTATTTTCTCCCCCTTACATTCAATCTGGAGGTAAGTTTAGGTCTAAAATACGTCTTTTGCAGACAGCATATTGATGGGTCTTGCTTTTTTATCCAATCTGATACCCTCTGTCTTTTGATTAAGGCATTTAGCCCATTTAAATTCAGACTAACTACTGGAAGATATAAATTTAGTGCTGATCTTCTGGGGAAAGAGATCACTGTTGCATTGATTCACAGGTGTCTTTGCCCAGGGTGGAATTGCAATGCCCTTGCCAAGGGGGCCTAAGTAAGCAGCTCCAGATTGCTCTGTGTGACTTTTGTTCCCGGAAGGCTTTCCCCACAGCTTTAGAGGATGAGAATGAAAATGGCATCCTCCCAATCTCCAGTACCAGAGCTGAAAAATCACAGCCCCCCACTCCTCAGTGTGTCCTCAGGGAAAAGCAGTCAGTCACTCCTGTCTCTCTAGTCTCCATCCATACTCTGTGTTCCCCTAGCCTGTGATTGAGCATTTCTATCTCAGGCACAGGACCCTGCTTCTAGTTTCCAAACACTGCAGACTCCTGAGGTGTGCACCCCTGCCTCTCCTCCCAGGGGAAAAAGGAGGGTTGCTGTGTTTCTGTTGCTTGCATGTTCCCTGCTCAGAGAGCAGTTGCCCAATTGTGCTGCATTCTAGGTTTATGGCAACCTTGAGCTGAGAGTCTGCTCCTGGGCTCCCTGATGGCAGCCAGCTTCTCAACTCCAGTGTTGGGAACTCTGCCCACTCAGGTACCCCTGTTCTTTCTGTGATTTCAGGGATCCCAAGACCACACTGTCCCACCAAGGATTCCACCCCACTTCATCACCTGAGCACCTTTCAGGCAGGGACCTCCCAAACTGGGGCAGATTTCTAACAGTTCTGATTTTGTGCTCAGCTGCTAGATCACTTTCTGGTAACCAGCTTACAGAAGCTCCCTTCCTCCACAGTTTATTTCTGATATATCTCCTCTATCATTTCTCTGCACCTCCTACCTTGCAAAAAGTGGTCATTTTTCTATTTGTAGAGTTGCAGAAATTCTTTTCTTAGATGTCTGGTTGAGTCCACAGGTGTTCAGAATGATTTGATAGCTATCTACTGACTTCCTTGGACCAGACAAAACTAAGGTCTCTTACTCCTCCCCAGTCTTGGACTCACCAAGCAAGAACCTAATTTTTGCATATTTTTGTTTGGGCAGTCATGTCTTTCTTAGTTTTCTGATTTCAATAAAGTTGTTATTGAATGTGTTTTATTAGTTTTATGAAGAAATAGCTACATACATTTCCTTTGTAATAAGCAGCAATAAAAATAATAGTAAAAATCTTTGAAGCATTTAACTCTGGCAGGTATGTGCAAAACATTTTACATATATTATCACAATTCTCACAACAAATTTATAATGTAGTCATTCTTATTCCATTGTCATTGATTTAGAGATGAAGAACTCAAAACTTAGAGATAGTTCAGTAAACTTATGCAAGGTCATATGACAAAAAAGAAAGAACTGGAATTTTAAAAATCACTTGAAACCAGATTATGCACTTTTTTAGAACTTTTTTTTAAGATTTATGTATTATTTTAGAGAGAGAGAGAGAGCATGAGTCATGGTTGAGGGAGAAGAGAGGGACACAGAGAGAGAACTAGACTTCCTACTAAACACAGAGCTCCATGCAGCGCTTGATCCCAGGACTGCAAGATCATGACCTGAGCTGAATTCAAGAGTTGGCTGCTTAACTAACTGAGCTACTCAGGTGCTCCTAAATTCTGCACTTTTAACTTCTACCTCATAGGACAGTCTTCTATCACAATTGAAATTAAGTGATAAGTTATGTAATTAGTTGTTTAATATTTCTCTGCTGGTTTGCTACCTGTATCTCTAGCAGTTAACACCTTGCCTAACACAGTGCACACAATAAAATTTGTGGAATAAATAAGTTAATGAAAAGAAAAATTGGACTCCTCTGAATGGAAAAAAAAGTTATGGTGACAAGTGATATTTTGTTGCTATATTAAGTTATCTCAGCTGGTTTCTACCTACCTGTATAAGTCAGCTCTGTTTATAGTATTTCTGATCTTCTGTGGCTTAAGACATCCTGTGGCAATCAAAAGCTTTCTCTTCCTATAAGAGAAGCTTCCTGGATTTACAGATAGGTTTCAAGAACTTGCAAACTGGTAGGGTTGCTTAAACTCTGTAGATATGAATTTTGACAGTGGATTCTGTAATAGGTAACTACTTTGTCTTTACACTTTAATATTTATTTAAATTTTATTATAGTTAAGAATCTCACTTGAAATTAATAATACTGGTTGATATTTATACTTTTACATATTTATTTTAAAAAGATTTTATTTATTTATTTATTTATTTATTTATTTATTTGAATCTCAAGCAGACTGTGCTGAGCCCTGAGCCTGTTGGAGGGCTCAATCTCACAACTCTGAGATCATGATCTGAGCCAAAAACAAGAGTCAGGTGCTTAACTGACTAAACCACCCAGCTGTCCCGATATTCATACTTTTAAAACAAAGAATACTAAGATGATTATATAAAATATTTCTGCCTTTTTTTTTCTCCTGGATGCATGGTAAGGTTACATGTGTTTGCTCCTTTGGGGCTTTGGATAATTAAATGTGAGTTGAAATGTCATGTATAACTACAAAGTGGAGGTTTTAGTAGGCTATGTCCATTTGCCATTTCTCTCCTTTGCCACAGACAGGCAAATCTAAAATGATGGTTGATCATCAGCCTGTACCTTATAGTATAAGGCTTGGAATAAAGCTCCTCTCAACCCATGATGGACATGTAGAAGGAGTAAGAAATAAATGCTTAATGTTATAGGCATTTTAGATTTTGGCTTTAAAAAATATTTTGTTAAAAACACTTAACATGAGATCTACCCTCAACAAAATTTTTCAAAACATGTAATACAGTATCTTTACACATTGTTACACAGTGTTGCTCAGCAGATCTCTAGAACTTACTCACTTTGCATGACTGAAACTTTATGTTCTTTGATTAACAACTCACTGGGTAACAACTGTTCTGCTCTGATTCTATGAACTTGATGATTTTAGATATTTCATATAAATAGAACCATGCAGTATTTCCTTTTGTGACTGGCTTATTTCACTTAACATAGTGAGATTGCATGGAATCTGTGGATCACTGTGGGTAGTATTGACATTTAAAGTTTAAATCTTCTATTCTATGGGTGGCTGCTAGTCTTACCATTGGGCTTCAGAAATGAAGGTGAGGGAGGTGAGAAAGATAATGTTTAGTACTGAAGAGAGGTTCAAAAACTGAAAAGAACAACGGTTAGGCAAAAGTGGGAACATCAGTAATGAACTATAGAGGCAAAAGGATGGCAACCTATGGGATGCTAACGTGAGGAAAGTGGGATAATGAAGGACAGTTGAAGGTAGAATAGGGAAAATCTGAAGGGAAAATTCTGAAGCTAGTGTGGGACAAACCCATCAACTGAGAGGGAGCTAAAGCCTCTCTTCACGGACCTACATTTTAAGAATTGACAAAAAACGTTAGAGCCAACAAGTTTTTGTTATTTCCAGTAAAGAAGAAAAAAATCTAAATAACCAATTATATATTTTAAATAAACTTTAAAAAGAATACAATTTTATAAAGTCTCAAACTGATACTTAAACTTTATTTATCGAGATCATTGAAAAAGGACCTGGTTTAAAATAGCATGGAGGGAAAGGTCAGATTCTATTTAATAAAAAAGACACGAATATGTAATACAACTATTAAGGCTCCTGAATATATGGTTCCTGAAAGACATTGCCAGTGGGAAAATAATTACACTTTTATTTAAAATAAATGGAAGGAGCCACCCTAAGTTGCCTTTGAATTTTCTGTTGAAAAGACATTAGTTAGTAGAGTGGAATTCTCCTATAGGTTGAAATGGGTAGAGAACAGACTGAGGGTTGATGGAGGGTGGTGGGTGGGGGTATGGGCTAGATGGGTGATAGGTATTAAGAGGGCACTTGTTATGATGAGCACTGGGTGTTGTATGTAAGTGATAAATGACTGAAACCAATATTGCACTGTATGTTAACTAACTAGTATTTAAATAAAAATTTGAAAACAAACAAACAAAAAAGAAAACAAATTAGCTTGAAAGCCTTCAGAACTGCCCTGATCAAGATAGAGGTGTGGGTGAGCCTGTAGTAGCTTATCCATGATAATGTGCATGTAGAGGGGGAGAAGATTGCTCTTTTACACTTCTTAAGAACAAAAAAGGGAAAATGTAACAGTTTTTTCAGTTAGAATACTTTTGCCTTATTAAAATAAACAAACTATTGATCAACATCTTCACTGGGCTAATAACTAAGAAATTTTCTTCCTAGCATATGAAAAAAACTCAAAAAGTAAAGGGGAGACAATCACAAACAACATTTTTGAATTTGTATGCTGGCAAGACCAAAAGGGTCAGTCAGCCAAGCTTCAGAGAAATTTTAAAAGCATGGTTTTAGAAGAAGTGGACCTTGGATTGTGATAAAATAAAAGAACAACTGAGGTACTGCTGGTTCATTGTTTTAAAAGTTAAATCTGCAATGCACAATGATATGATTAATAATACTAATAATTGTGGATTATTTTCCTCATTTCAGTGAAGAATCATTTTTTGAAGTTTTTATTCAATTAGTGAACTTATAGCCTCATAGTGGTTTTAGATATTGTAAGAATAAGTTATTGATAAATAACAAAAAGAAGAAACATAACTGGATATATTTGAGATCAATTAAGTAATTAAGTAATTAATTTTATTTTTTAAATAAAATTTGTTTTTACTAAAGTCTACAACATGATTATGTGATATACATATGCATAATAGAATTATTACAACAGTCAAGCTAATTAACATACCCACTTGGGAAATTTGGGCTTCTTTTCTCTACAAGTCTTGGCATTGTGTTGCTGTAAGTCCTGGTTCTCAGTGGAAAAAGCTTTCTACCTTGGTGCAAGAGTTCTATTTTATGTAAGCTTAAATTCTGTAAATTGCTCCTGGCCAATTCGAGCTCCTGTGGCCAAGAGATCCATGAGCAAGGGAAAGACTCCCCACTCTAGGAAGGTAATTAACCTTGATCATCAGGAGGAGGTAGGACTGATGTACGTAATGAAGGCTAGCACTGGATTATCTTTTAATATTCTCTGGGCCAATTTTGGTGGTAAAAGGACAAGTGCCCCAGACAAGGCCTGAGAAAGGCATGGTGACCAGGAGCTTTGATCTTTCAGGTTTGAGGGTTTAGCTTAGCAGATGTGTTAGCCAAAGATAAGGGGGATCTAGAAAGAATTATTGAGAGGAAGAGTGTGTGTCAATTGTGGCTTTGAGTCCAGCTGTGGTAGTAGTGACTACAGTTTGTTTCAACAGTCTTCTTCTTGTATGTTTTGTCAAGGATAGAGACCAACCAAAATCCCAGAGAACTCATCTTTCAGGGATGGCCTTATTCTGTAAGGCACATGGATCAGTGTGGCACACAGAGTAGGTTGTATGGAAGGCTGGGGTTCTCTCTCCAGCACAGAGACTTATTCCCATCAGCTCTCTGGAAGATTGGCTGCTGACAGTGCACATCTGAGTCTCTGTCTTAGAATTGTCTTTGGCCCATGAGAACTGTCTTGTCTGTCCCGTCCCCTCCCCAGGGCAGTGTATGACCAATGACTAGTGAATTTGTATTACAGAGGGGCAACTGATCTCAGTTTAGTACCACTTGGAAGGTCCATCCAAGATATACATCTCCCTGTAGAATTGGCTGAGGTCTGTTGTAACTACATTGCTCTTCCACTCTCCCTTCTGCCAGTCTGCTTCCCTCACTCACTTACAGGTATTGTTCCAGAGAATAAGAGTGTTCTGAGCCATCTCAGAGTCCATTTTCCGGAAAATCTGATCTGAGATAGTAGATATGTCAGTATATTACATATCCATAGAAATACCCCAGATTTTATCAAGGTCTTGGGTGATTGGGACTTTGGATAATTTTAAGTTTCCACATTATATTGTTCTGCTTTTACAAGTGTTTCTGTATTGGTCATACATTATAGTCATAGTTAGAATAAATCAATAATTTATAAAGTAAAACAAAATAAGAAGGAATGCTATATTTGAAGTCAGAAAATTTAGGTTCTGTGGCTAAAATACTGGCTGTGTAGCTTTTTGTAAAATCATTTAGCAGCTTTTCTTCTGTAATTCAGCTTTGTCTTTTACCAGATGTGGATAGTCATTATTACACTTCCTGGATTTGTTTTGAGGTGGTGCATAATGAATATGAAACACTTAGAAAACTGTAATGTACCATAGAGATGTTATTTGTTTGTGATTTTATTATGTCTTGGAACTGTTTCCTACTGTTCTTACTTTTATGTTTGTGCCAAGTGAGAGTGATGCTGGCTTAAATGACTAAGAGGATCACTATTTACTTTTTATTTACCTTTTAGGTAAAGATTAGAGCTGGGCTAGTTCCCTTAATCAGACTGTACCCTGATCAGAACTTTGACATCTTTTATAGGTTAAAGGAAGTCAATATCTTGTTTGAGTTCTGCAGCAATTCTGCATATCAGGTCTGTGATTATTACCTCTGGGGCTCAAAGCCAGAACACTCATTGCCTTCAAAATAAATCATTCTCAAGGCAGTTCTTTAACTGTTAGGAAATAATAAATGAATGCTCTTTGAAGAATCCTGCTTTTACTGAACTTCCAGAAAGAATTCTACTGGTTGTAAGATCTAGTAAGGTTGGGACACTTTGAATCTTATTTAAAGGAGTCTTTAAATTGTCCCCTGGTAGCAGCACAGGAACACGTAGTTATTACAATTCTGTCTGCCGCTAACATGAAAAGCAGCTGTTCATCACTGTTGAAGGAATCCGTCTCAAATGGAATTTATGATAACTACCTGTAAAGTCATCTGACTTCTGTAGCTAAACTAGCCTGGTTCTGGTAAAACTAATTTGAAAATATAGCCTGCATTTCTATATCTAGTATTTGACTAAATGGTTTTCCGCTCTGTGGTAAGTAATAAAAGGAGACAGAGTATATCTAATAAAAGGCTTAATTGAGACTGAAGCCGATGAGGTTCTATTTTTACACTAGTTAGTCATGACGTGCAGCGGATTTGTGTTCACAGAGAACTCTGACAAATTTAGAAGCAGCATTGCCCTTGCACAAGCACATGTTTTAAGCAAGTGTACAGAGTCTGAAATTCTGTATCTTGGGAGTTACTACTGGGGAAACTTTCATATAGAGAAAGCTAAGTAAGAGCTCTTAGACATAAGAAGTTGTAGCTTTGTTGCTGGAGTTTTCTACTTAGCAAAAAATTAGAATGGAAAAAACAGATATCCCTTCTCAGACTGGCAATCTGTCAAGGCCAAGATGTTAAGAAGTGGTCTCTGTGGGTCCCTATTCTAAAAGGAGGGACAATATGTCACTAAAAGGGGAATACTGTATTTCCTGATGGTAGGAGCTATTTATTATATGTCACTTTGTAACTTTCTGTGGCAGAATACTAGTACTAATACTAATACTAGAATACTAGTATGTAGTGTACTCTACAGTTAGGGAAGAGGTTAAAAGGAGAGAGAAATAACTTATTGTTGTCAGTGTTACATATAGCCAGGTCAGATAAAAAATATGGATGCTATTTTGATAAATTACAAAAAATTGGGCCCTGAAAAGGGAAAGCTTTTAACTTTCTGAAACCTCATTGGAAGTCTTCTTTTCCTTAAAAATAATATAATATTTTGGGGCTCCTGGGTGGCTCAGTGGGTTAAAGCCTCTGCCTTCAGTTCAGGTCATGGTCTCAGGGTCCTGGAATCAAGTCCCGCATCGGGCTCTCTGCTCAGCGGGGAGCCTGCTTCCCCCTCTCTCTCTGCCTGCCTCTTTGCCTACTTGTGATCTCTCTCTCTCTGTGTCAAATAAATAAATAAAATCTTTAAAAAAAAGAAAAAATAATAGAATATTTCAATTTTTTACTCAGATTTATTGATATATAATTACATATAATAATAAACTGTAAAAAAAGTGTACAATTTGATAATTTTTGGTATATATGTACACCCATGAGTCATAATGAAGGTGTATGTCACCCCTGAAATTTCATTGTGACCCTTTATAATTCTTCCCTCTTTCCATTCCCCTGTTTTATCTTCAGATAAACACTGACTTGCTTTTTACTCCTATAGATCAGTTTACGTTAATTAGACACCTTTGTAAGTGGAGTCATAGAGTAGGTGCTTTCTTGTCTGCTACTTTCATACAACATAATTATTTTGAGATCCACTCATAGAGTTGCATGTATCTATAGCATATTTTAAATTGATTAATAGTATTCTATTGTTTGGATTTACCACAATTTGTTTAACCATTCAAGTGCTGATGGACATTTGACATAAATATTCACTTCATTTTTCCTATAATGTTTTTGAAAGTACAGAAAGCAGTAAAAAGAGCACATAATGAACTTATGTCTAACTGTTCACAGAAGCAAGTGGTCAAGTGCCAGTTGGAGGAACCGTGGGAGAAAGTGGACATGTTCTTACTATTTGTTGTAACCTGGTCAGACAGGTATCCAGACTTTAGAAAAGCAAATTTTAAAGAGTTTGGATAAGAAACATAGAGACATATAGCTGCAACAAAGATATTGATTACAGAGGATAACCTGCTAAAACAGAGAATCAAGCATGTAATGGCTCAACACAATGGAGTGGTGTCTTTCAGGGTGTGGCCCTAGGACTACTGGGAATTGCAGAGACCCTTTGAGAGCTCTGTGAGGTCAAAATCAGTTTTTGATTGATACCAAAGACGTTATTATTTCTCACTTTCATCCTTTCAACAGTTGGAGTTCCTTTCAGACTCCAACAGTGGAGTTTTTTCATTGTCATCCTTGGAACAGTTACAGTGGAATTTTCCAGAGAGTACATAAAATATGCTGTTACAACAGATTGAATGCAGAAGCAGATAACAAGAATCCAGCTGTCTTGTATTAAACCAAACTTTTTTTTTTTAAATATACAGGTTTTTTAAAAAAGATTTTATTTATTTATTTGCAAGAGAGCAAGATCATATGGGGGAGGGAGAGGCAGACTACCACAGAGTATGGAGCCGAATGCAGGGCTTGATCCCATGACCCTGAGATCATGACCTGAGCTGAAAGCAGACACTTAATCAACTGAGCCACTCAGGTGCCCCTAAACCAGATTTCTAAAGAGATCTGCAGAAATGTGTAAACTGTACTTACTATTTTTTGGGAAAAGCTATTTCCTAAAATATGACACTAATGTTAACACATAATTGGTTTATTATTATGATTTCATATGACTTAATAAATATTCTTAAATTTTCCGATGAAAATATCTAATATGATATTGATAAAGTACATATAAATAAAAGCTCTTTGGAGTTTTCAGTACTTTGTAAGCATGAAGGGGAATGTGAGATTAAAGAGCTTGTGAAACATTGCAATGCAGAATTATTTAGCACTCAGATAATAATCTTAGGTGGATTTTCCTGCTTAGTGGTGGCTTTTATCTATGAAATCATTCATCAACCCAAGCTCCTTACCTCTTGTAGCTGCTATATGCTCTAGGACTTCCTTGCTACATTCATCGAGCCAGCAAAATAAGAAATGTTAGGGAACTTTCCTAAAAATCATGTCAGAAAAGTAATAAATCTCATTTTTACTCATATTGTGTTATTGAGAATTTAGTATGTAACCCACTCAGCTACAAGAGGGGCATGTAGTATCTAGTGGGGCAGCCATTTTCTGGCTAAAAGGTATTTTATGGAAGAGGAGGAGGATGAATTTTGGTGAATATTAGCAAGGATGTGGCTTTAATAGTACTATTTCATATTATCTTATTGAGTAGAACATCCATACTGTGGTATTTATTGAGCATTTTAATGGCAGAGGTCATGACTTATTTATCTTTCAGTCTCCTAAATGCAAATAAATGCAATTCTTGGTAGAATAAGTGCTAATGATGTTTGTGAAATAGTGGCTGATCTAGTGAATAGGTGAATGGATTAAAAGAGGCTAATTTTAATGCAGTATAACATAAAATATGGCATAATTAAAAAATTTGTTTGGAGCAGTATTTTCAAACTAGAAAGTGTTAAATTTTTGGATGACACAGTTGGGAAGAAAAATTAAGATATTGAATAATATCTGTCCTCCAAATTGGGGGGAAAACTTGATGAAGTAAATATATTTCATAAAATTGGTAAGATTATATTCAATTGAAATGCATAAAATCTTGTTTTGGGGTTTGAAGAACTTAACTGCAAAGATAGTAAAGAGAGCAGTTCTAACATTACTTCAAGGAAAAATTTACTTAGTTCATTTAGTTCATCACAAGTCCAGTTTGAGTTAAGATGTGAAATCGTTGATAAAAGAGATACTACAGGTCTAAGCAGTGTTACTAGAGGTAGAAGTAGATCTGGGAATAAGTGGTTCTATTGCATTCTGTAATTCTGACCCCTTTGCCACACTAAATCACTAAGTCACTAAGCCACTAAGAGGTCCAAAAAATCATGCTCCTAGGAGGTAGAGTTTTAGACTTGGGAACATTTGTCACTGAAAAGTGAAGATACACAATGGAACAGGATAACTTTAACAAATATTTGAAAAGTGTTGATGAGAAGAGGGATTAGATTTATTCTCTAGGTAGATTTTTAGCATAAAGTGGCATTTTTAACTTCTGCACATTATACATTTTTGGCTGGATAGTCTTTTGATGTTGAGGGGCTCTCTGGTGCATTGCAAGATGTTTAACGGCATCTATGAGCTGTGTCCACTGGGTGCAAGCAACAGCCCTTGGCAACAGAGAATGTGTCCAGACATTGCCAAATATTCTCTGGTGGGCAAATCCATCCTCTTCCAGCTCAGGTTAAGAACCATGGAGAGGAATAACAAACAAATACTAATAGGCAGCTTAAAGTATTAGTTTATCTTCCATGTACAGAAGGAATTTTTCTTAATTACAACTCTCTATAACGACATTCTCTGATTTGGTAGTGATTGAGCTTTGATCCATTACTGGATCTGTTTTAGAAGAAGACTTTTGGTTCTGTATCAAGTATATCATTGAGGGAATTTATATTTTTGATGTGAGGTTAGATGGACTTATTTATGAGTTCCCATTCAACCCTAGATTCTGTGATGTCATGACTCAGTATAGATTATTATCTGCCTCAGTATAGATTATTATCTATAATCTCCAGTAGGAGATTCCCTACTGGATATCATACTTTTGATTAGTATCACATATAGATGCTGAGAATTTTTAAGTATTTTTTGGAAAATTAATCATAACCATTACATTTTATTCCATATAAGAAAGATAGAATAAATAAAACAGTGTGGAGACAAAGGACCCTTGAATTGTGAGTTTGTATTTTGTCCTGCTTTTATGACCCTGGGTATTTTTTTCCAAGCTCACTGTCTGAATTCCTCATTATTAAATAATAAAATAGTCTAGGTCCTCAGTACTTGCCAAAATTTTTTGAGAGTTAAGTGAGATAACATACGTGAAAACACTTGGAGACACCGGCATTGTTGTATAAAATCATTAAAATAAGATGATTCCATTGCTTCTGTTATTTTGCTCAATACTTACTTGAATTTTTCACTTCTCAGTAATATTAAAGAGCATCAAAAACTACACTCAAATGATTTTTAAAGAAAATCTAGTTTTTGTATACATTTAAAAATTATTATTCTAATAATAATATTGTGCACTAGTGAACCTATTATTCATGAGTTGAGTAGGATGTAAATTGGAGATTCTGAGGACACTCTTAATGGTCTCTGCACTTATTATATCCTGCAGATTTGCACCTATCATTAACTTAGTTACCACACAGGTCTAAGGAAATGCATGGCAGTGGCAGCCCCAGGAAGGCCAGATGGCACACAGGTGTTTATAGTGGCAATCTAATTGTGTTGGCCATTGAGGTGGTCAGAATGTTCCAGACCTTGATCTTACTGACCTCTGGGAAAGAACATACTTGCTCTGTCTGGCTACTAATTTTTAAGTGGGTTATAAATCACTGTTACTGTGTAAGAAAAATAAGTTTTCTTGTTTAGCTCTGTCATTTCCCTTACTGATTTTTATGTTTGAGAGATGTATATAATTTTATTGGGGTAAGAAAAGGAACTACAGACAGATGGGCTGTTAGGGTTTGTATATAAAAATGCATGCAAAGGTCTGACTAGTAATATCTTCTAGCCCAAGCCATGTTCTTGAGTAAATTATCTAGAATTTACATTTGAAAGATCTCTTTGAGATCATTTCCCATCTGTGACCTGACAGCTTGGAGATGAACATTTAGTGTTTTTAAAGAGCTACTATTTTACATTTGACACATGTGTGTCAAATGAAAGCTCGACTTTTTCATTCTCTAATCTTGTTTAAACTCTCCTTACGTATGGATAATTGCAGGATTTCTTTGTGGCATCTGCTATGTGAGACGGATGATGTCTGTTACTGAAAGTCATGCAAAAGGATTTTGCCATTTGTTGATTATTTATTTAACAATCGTAGTATTTATTCTACATGTGTAGGTATCTGTTCCTCTTTCTCTTTCCATCTCATCTTCAAGTTTTGCCATAATCCGTCTGTCTTAAAGGTATATGGTTTATGCTTGTACTATAAAGCAAACAAGCAGTTTTAAATTCTGAGGATAGGATGATTCATTTTATTTTATTTTATCTTTTTAAGATTTTATTTATCTGACAGAGAGAGAGATCACAAGTAGGCAGAGAGGCAGGCAGAGAGAGAGGGAGAAGCAGGCTCCCCACTGAGCAGAGAGCCCAAAGTGGGGGTCGATCCTAGATCATGACCTGAGCTGAAGGTAGAGGTTTTAACCCACTGAGCCACCCAGGCGCCCAGATGATTCATTTTGTATTTGGTTCTTTAAGATATCGCAGTTCATACTCTGAATTTATTTCATTGTTGTTATTATTTAGGGTGATCATCTGTTTGAAATTCTTTTAGAAATGGTAAAAATGTAACATTCTTCAAGAAAATATATTTCATAGGTTTATTTCATTATTATGTTTTAATTAATGTTTTTTGGCTGAACTCATCATAAAAAGATCTTTTAAAATCTTGTGTTTCTGAGGTTTGCAATTTTTACATTCATTTTGTCATTGATCCATTATTTTCTTCCCTGTTTTTACAAAATCATGTATTCACATTAAAGTCAGTTTTTTAAAAGAAAAAACATTTCACAATTTCAATAATGGAAACCAGCTTTTAAACAATATTTTTTGTAGTCTTTGTTTTGTGAGTATACTTGTATAATTATGATTTTATATTTTTTAAGATTCTTATATTAAGTATTTTTAATATTTCTACAATTATTATTGTCAAGAGGTACATAGTATTCTGTTAGATATTTCACTGATTTACTTAACCATTCCTTTCTATCCTATCTTTTACTAATTTTTTTTTTTTACTACTTTTGATAATGCTATAATGAATATTTCTGCTTGGATAGCTATTCTTTCTCTGCTGAATTAATTGCTTATGAATATTTTATGACTTTTGAAACTTATTTCGCAGCCAGGAACAATCATGGATACAATATTAAAGATTTACAATTATATATAAATGTGTTAGTTTTACCACATCATCAAAATTTGGTGTCAATACTTTAATATTTTTTTCATTTTAACAGATATAAAATTGTATCTTAATCATGATCTAATTTTCATTTTTTATTATATCAAGACAAGACTGAGTATTTTTCAAAATTTTAGAAACTTTTTGTATTCCCTCTCGTGTGAATTGTCTCTGGGATCTTAGGTATTCTTGGGGCATTTACATAAACTATTTTGTATAGGTGCTGATACTTTGTCATATGTAATGAAGTACTTGCCCAAATTGGTTTTCTTTGGTATTCTATTTTTCTTATTTTCAAATACATTGTATGAATGTTTTGGTAGCCAAATACGTTAGACTTCCCTTTGTGATACTGTTATTGCAAAACTGTTTTCTATTTTATTTTTTTAAAATTAAAAAAAAAATTTATAAATATTTTATTTATTTATTTGACAGACAGAGACCACAAGTAGGCAGAGAGGCAGGTAGAGAGAGAGAGGGAAGCAGGTTCCCTGCTGAGCAGACAGCCCGATGTGGGACTCGATCCCAGGACCCTGAGATCATGACCTGAGCTGAAGGCAGAGGCTTAACCCACTGAGCCACCCAGGTGCCCCTGTTTCCCATTTTAGAAATGAACTTTTTCTATAGTTGATCTCAGAGCAGAGAATAAATTCATGTAAAATTTCTAAATTGTTATTTATGCAGGATGGCTTTCATCAGTGAATTGGCAGTTTTGAAAACAGAGCAAGATATTTTACTATGGGTATTACAGGCTATTTGGAGATAGAAATTCAGAGCTATTCTTGGGATGGATTAGTTGTATCATATGAGTAAAAACACTCCTTAACATGTATTTATATTTATATTTGTATGTTGCAAAAGGCAAAATTATTCTGACCTGTGTTAAAACAGTAGTCGTCAAAGTTATCGTAATGGGAGAGAAAGATGGGGCACAATTCAAAAAACAATGAAAAGCAGGGATTTATAGCCAAGGAGCACACTGAAAGGGCTCAGTGGATAGAAAATTACTAACAGGAGACATCCAGGTTAGGGGGAATACTTGTTAAATTGACCTATGAAGATTCTTGGTGAAGGCATGGCATGGTGATCAGATAACACTTGGGGGATGGTGTGGGATGAGGAATTTAATCAGATGTTATAGGTGATATGATGTCGTGGGTGGGAGGATACCATTAATGGCTTAATAGGGTGTTTGCTACAACAGGACCAGGCAGACTTGAGGACAAGGCCCAAGGACCAGACCTCATTGAAAAGAGGGCTCAGAGATGCCCAACTTGTTTGCTCAAGGAGAGAGCCTTCGTTAATGTATATGTATCATGATTTTACTTTGTTCTGAGAATTATTTTACCAGATTGTAGAAGGATAATCTGAGTGGAGGAGAACCAGAAGTTGTGGTGAAAAGTTAAACAAGTTGTATCTAGAGTGAAACAAAGAAAAAAGAAGAACAAAAATCAATTCATATGCTCCCTGACTCTCAACAAGTTATTATTCTCTTAGTCTCTGTTTCCTATTAGTTGGGTTGGAAGGTAATGATAATGCATACTTTAGAAGGCCCTATACAGGTAAATGTTATAATGTAGGAGATGTTTCCCAAATCAATGCAGGTTCTGTTAGCATGAAGTTATGACTACCTTTGAGCAGTCAAGGAAGGGAATGTTTCAAGAAGAACTATGGAATAGGAATATGGCAGAGACTGTTAGCTGTCTCCTAATATCCATTTTGTCCTTTCTCTGTTGTAGAACTTTGGCTTACAGCTGGGTGAATTATTGCCCACTCATAGTCTACTGCCCACCCAGCCTCTTTGATCACTTAATGTGGCTGTGGAATTGAGTTATGCTCATGAGAAGTGAGCAGAAGTGTGGGGATATGGTTATGTGTGTTTTCTTACAATCCTCACCTAGAAGCTGAATTTACTTTGTAATTCAGTTACTTTTGTCAGAAATGCTCTGTACTCACATAACTATGCCTTTCAGGCTTTTATCCCCCAGCACATGTTGTTATTGCAAATTTCCATTGTAGATAGCTGTTTTTAATTGGTTCATATTTCCTCTGATATTTTAAATTAGCATCGGAAGTAAAATTTAGTGATTCATTGGTTGTATATAACACCTGGTGCTCATTACATCGGGTGCCCTCCTTAATGCCCAACATCCAGTTATCCTTCCCCCCTACCCTTCTCCCCTCTAACAACCCTCAGTTTGTTTCAGTGTCTCTTATGGTTTGTCTCCTTCTCTATTTTCTTCTTATTTTATTTTTCCTTCCCTTCCCCCATGTTCATCTGTTTTGTTTCTTAAATCCCACATATGAGTGAAATCATATATTTGTCTTTCTCTGACTGACTTACTTCATTTAGCATTATCCCCTCCAGTTCCATCTATGTCTAATGGCTGAGTAATATTCCACTGTGTATGTCTTTATCCATTCATTTGCTAATGGACATCTGGGCTCTTTTTATATTTTGGCTGTTGTGGAAATCACTACTGTAAACGCTGGGGACATGTGCAAATCACTATGTTTGTATCCTTTGAATAAATACCTAGCAGTGCAATTGCTGGGTCATAGGGTAACTCTATTTTTAACTTTTTGAGGAACCCCCATACTGTTTTCTGGAGAGGCTGTACCAGCTTACATTCCTACCAACAGTGTAAGAGGGTTTCCTTTTCTCCACATCTTTGCTATTCTGTTGTTTCCTGAGTTGTTAATTTTAGCAATTCCTCTGATTTTTCTTTCACACTTCTGTTACCAATGGGTGTATCTCTTGCAACCAGGAGTGTTTAAAAAGAACTGCATGTTAGCAGAACAAAAACAGAGGACTTTATCTTTGAATCACGATTTGCTCTGAAATCTTTAAATTTTGAGATAACATGGCTAAACTGCACAAAAATTAATTTCCAACTTTGTTACTTCTTGAACATACTTCTGTAAAAGGCCCTCAATTTTATTGTTGCTCAAATTGAACTTATCAGAGTGAATATGAAGAATATCAATTATTTAGTCAAATGTCCATTTGGGGCCCAGAATTATCCACTGAGTTTATGCTAAAGGCCTGGATAATTGTGTAGTAGTGCACTCATTCATATTAGCGATGTATTTGAAAATCTTGAGGAACGAGGCCTTGGATTAGTTTGCATTCCTACTGAGAGTGTAACAGGGTTCCCCTTTCTCCGAATCCTTGCCAACATCTGTTTTTGTTAATTTTAGCCATCTGACAGGTGTGAGGTGGTATCTCATATGGTTTTGATTTGTATTTTCCTGATGATGAATGATGTTGAACATCCTTTCACATGTCTACTAGCCATCTGTATGTCTTTGGGAAAATGTAGATTCTTGTCTTCTGCCCATTTTTAACTGGATTATTTGTTTTTGAGTGTTGTGTTTGATAAGTTATTTACATATTTTGGATACTAGCCCTTTATCTGATATGTCATTTGCAAATATCTTCTCCTATTAGGTACTTTGTCTTTTAAATTTATTGACTGTTTCCTTTGCTGTGCAGAAGTTTGTTTGTTTTTTTTTTTTTTAAATCTTGATGAAGTCCTAATAGTTCAATTTTGCTTTTGTTTTTCTTGCCTACAGCAATGTGAATAGTAAGAAGTTGCTGTGGTCAAGGTCAAAGAGGTTGCTGCCTGTGTTCTCCTCTAGGATTTTGATGGCTTTCTGTCTGATATTTTGGTTTTTCATTCATTTTGAGTCATTTTTGTGTAAGAAAATGTGAAAGAAATGGTCCAGTTTCATTCTTCTGTATGTGGCTGTCCTATTTTTCCCAACACTATTTGTTGAAGAGTCTTTTTTCCTATTGGATATTCCTTATTGCTTTATCAGAGATTAGTTGACCATATGGTGGGGGATCCATTTCTGGGTTTTCTATTCTGTTCCATCAATCTATGTGCCTGTTTTTGTGCAAGTACCATACTATCTTGATGACTAAAGCTTTGTAATATAACTTCAAGTATGAAATTATGGTGCCTCTAGCTTTGCTTTTCTTTTACAGACTTACTTTGGATATTCAGAGTTTTTCTGTTTCCATATAAATTTTAGGATGGTTCTAGCTCTGAAAAATGCTGGTGGTATTTAGAGAGGGATTGAATTTAATATGTAGATTGCTTTGGGTAGCATAGACATTTTAACAATATTTGTTCTTCTAGTCCATGAGCATGGAATGTTTTTCCATTTTTTGGTATCTTCCTCAATTTCTTCCATAAGTGTTCTGTAGTTTTTAAAGTACAGATCTTTCACCTCTTTGGTTAGGTTTATTCCTAGGTATCTTACGGTTTTTGGTGCAATTGACAATATGACTGATTCCTTAATTTCTCTTTCTGCTGCTTCATTATTGATATATAGAAATGCAACAGATTTCTGCATGTTGATTTTCTATCCTGGGACTTGCTGAATTCATGTGTCAGTTCTAGCAATTTTTTGGTGGAGTATTTTAGGTTTTCTACATAGCGTATCGTGCAGTCTGCAAAGAGTAAAAGTCTGATTTCTTCCTTGTTGATTTAGATGCCTTTTATTTCTTTTTGTTGTCTTATTGCTGAGACTAGGACTTCTAGCATTATGTTGAACAACAGTGGTGAGAACAGACATCCTTGTCCTATTCCTGACCATAGACAAAATGCTTTCAGTTTTTCTCCATTGAGGATGATATTAGCTGTGGGTCATATATGACCTTTATGATGTTGAGGTATGTTCCCTCTATCTCTACTTTGTTCAGCATTTTTATCAAGAATATGTGCTTTATTTTGTCAAATGCTTTTTCTGCATCTATTGAGAGTATTATGTGGTTCTTATCCCTTCTTTTATTAATGTGGTGTATTACATTGATTGATTTAGGAATATTGAATCACCCTTGCAGCCAGGAAATAAATCCCACTTGATCATGGTAAATAATCCTTTTAATGTACTGTTGGATTCAATATGCTAGTATCTTGCTGAGAATTTTTGCATCCATGTTCACCAGGAATATTGGCCTGTAATTCTCCTTTTCAGTGGGGTCTTTGTCTGGTTTTGGAATCAGGATGATGCTGGCCCCACTGAATGAGTCTGGAGGTTTTCCTTCCACTTCAATTTTTCCAAACAGCTTGAGAAGGATAGGTATGAACACTTCTTTAAATGGCTGGTAGAATTCCCCTGGGAAGCCATCTGGTCCTGGACTTCTGTTTGTTGGGAGATTTTTGATTACTGATTCAATTTCTGGCTGTGAGTCTGTTCAAATTTTCTATTTCTTCCTGTTTCAATTTTGGTAGTTTATATGTTTCTAGGTATTTATCCATTTCTTCCAGATTGCCCAATTTGTTGGCATGTAATTGTTCATAATGTTCTTTTATAATTGTTTTTATTTCCAGTGTTGGTTGGGATTTCTCCTCTTTCATTTGTAATTTTATTTACTTGGGTTCTTTTTCTTTTCTTTTTGGTAAGTCTGGCTAGGGGTTTATCAATTATACTAGTTCTTTCAAAGAACCAGCTCCTAGTTTTCTTAACATGTTCTACTAGGTTTTTGTTTGTTTGTTTCTGTATCATTTATTTTTGTTCTAGTCTTTATTATTTCCCTTCTTCAGCTGGCTTTAGGCTTTATTTGCTGCTCTTTTTCTAGTTCCATTAGGTGTAAGTTTAGGTTGTATATTTGGACTTGTCTTGCTTCTTTAGGTATACCTGTATTGCTATGTACCTTCCTCTTATTAATGCTTTTTCTGGATCCCAAAGGTTTTGGACTGTCATGTTTTCATTTTCATTTGTTTCCATGTGTTTTTTATTTATTGTTAATTTCCTGGTTAACCCTGTCATTTTTTAAAAAGTTTTTATTTATTTATTAGAGAGAGAGAGAGAGAGCATGAGAAGGGGGAGGGGCAGAGCGAGAGGGATAGACTCCTCCCTGAGAGGGGACCCCAACTGAAAGCTTAATCCCAGGACCCTGAGATCATGACCTGAGCTGAAGGTGGACACCCAACCACCTGAACTACCCCAGTACCCCTAACCCATTCATTCTTTAGTAGGATATTCTTTAACCTCTATGTATTTGTAGTCTTTCCAAATTTTTCTTGTGCTTGACTTTAAGTTTCATAGTACTGTGGTCTGAAATTATGCATGGTATGATCTCCATCTTTTTGTGCTAGTTGAGGCTTGATTCGTGACCCAATATGTGATCAGTTCAGAAGAATGTTCCATGTGAACTGGAAAAGAATGTGTATTCTCCTGCTTTAAGATAAAATGTTCTGAACCTATCTCTTAAGTCCATCTGATCCAGTGTATCACTGAAAGTCATTGTTTCCTTGATTTTCTACTTAGATTATCTGTCCATTGCTATGAGTGGGATATTATGATCTCTTATTATTTTATTGTTATCAGTGAGTGTCTTTATGTTTGTTATTAACTGATTTATATATTTGGGTGGTCCCAAGTTGGGGGCATAATTATTTACAATTGTTAGATCTAGCAAGAAGGTCTTGGACTTTTCTTATAGACAACCTCTTACCTCCTTCCCCGAAAAAGAAAATGAAATTCCACAAATGATTATATCAAAATTTTCTGGTTCATTTCATTCCATTAGTCATGGAATGACTTTCCATTAGTTGAGAAAATGTTACTGAATTTCTACCCTTAACAAAGTAAATTTTTCCCCCTCAGGATGGCTCCATTTTGTAAATCGATGTAAGCTATATTATTTTTCTTATAAAATTTTATCCTTTTGATATTTTTGTTGTTGCTTGTATATGCATGTAAGAAAGAATCTCAGATTCTGTATTTCTGTAATAAAGGCAACCTAAAAATCACATGAAAGATGAATTTGGTTGGTTTTGTTAATGTTCTAATTAACATACCTGCAATGATTGCTTCATTAACACTTGTTTGTATAAGATGTCAATTCAATGAGACTTACCTTAAAATGTTTTTATTTTCCTTCTTTGTAGTTGTGTTTCCTGAAACAGAATATAAATGTCTGAGCCAGATACCACCTACAAAAATGCTTCTGAAGATTTACTTTTAATACTCATTAGTATATAAATTAATTTCAACTCAGGGAAGGTATTAGAAGAAAGCAAGATGGACTCATTTATAATAACTCTATTGCTTTAGGAAATTATTAACTTTGGAAACTATGCAATTAGGGTGACTACATTTCTCTTTAAAATAGTACAAGTTAGGGAGACTTAGAGGCTGGTTAAAAGGAACTAGTTCTAAAATGGGGGGGACTCAAGTGGCTTAATATATTCATGATAAAAGAGACTAAAATCTAGTCATTTGAGGCTTTCCCGAGATATTACACTATGTTTTCCTTGCACAACTGCACAAATTTAAAAATTCGAGTTCTTGCTTCTAATTCTAATTCACACTTTCTTCTAATTCTCTTGATTACAACATATTTGCAGTTTCTTCATGAACTTTTTGTTGCACTTTGTTCACCCATCACCTTCCTAGGAGATACCACCTATGAGTTTTCCTGACCACCTGCTTATTATATAAGCATGATTTCTTTTCTGAATTCTAGTTGTCTTGTCAGCCTTGGTGAGCTGGACTGGGTAATATATATCATGTTTTAGGGTGGCACCTCCACGAAGCTCCTTTAAAAGGAGCAAGCCCTAAATAAGTCTCCTGCTTCTCTGTGCCAATTCTGGCTTCTGAAGCCACCCTTGACCCTGGTTGCTTGACTTCAGTAACCCAAGGGATTGAATGGCTCCTAAGTGCTTGAAGCAATTTATAGTATAGTTCCCCACAATGAAGGGTTGTTCCCCCTTGAATGGAAAGTGGTACCCTGCACTCTGAGAAATAATGTTTTTTAGGCAGTGCAGGAGGGAGAGGATATTGTCTGCCAGTTCTGTTCTATTGTTTTTCTACCTTCTAATGCTCATTGTGACTAGACTGTATGCTTTTTATTATTTCTCCTGTTCCTCCATGTGTAGTTTGAGATGAGAGAAAGTATATTTATTTTTTAGGTGCCCATGCCAGGATGGGGGCAGCAGAATTTGAGATTTTCTGAGTAGCCATATAGAACAGATGCAGAAGTTCATTGTAATAGGGACTCCCAAACATGCTGCTTTGCAATGTAAAATTGAGGCTTTTCTGAGCTAGAGGGGCAGTTGGTCTACTACTTTGAATCTGGGCCAACATTATGACTTAATTTAGCTAGTAGAAATTAGTAGAAATGACATTGTATGAGTTCCAAAGCTTAGGCTGTAAGAAGCCTTGTGGCTTCTTCTCTCATCTTCTCTTGGAACCTCACCATTATCAGAAAGCCTGAGTACACTACTGCATAATGGGACTTGTGGAGAGAGCTCTTTATCCAAGACTCAGCATCAAGGTCCCAGATGTGAAAGTGAGGGCATTTTAGACCCTCTAGTCTCATCTCAGTCAAGTAAGTAATAAATTAAAGATGCTTAAGTGACCGGGTGAGACCAACAGAAGAGCCAACCAGCTGAGGCCAGCCAACCCATGGAATCATGAGATATAATACATTGTTGTTGTAAGCCTTGACTGTGAGGGCTAGATATCAATAGATAACTGATGTACCAGAACAGAGGTGTCTGGGCTTAACAGATAGATAGAACTAGAAGATGGTGTTGTGAAGGCCTGGATACATTTAACAGGAACCCAATTTAGGCACGAGGATTTTGGATCAGGAATTTAATCCCAGGAATGAGTTGGAGGCTGAATAGGGCAAATATGGAAACAGAAAATGGAGTTAAACACAGTGGTGGTAATAAATAATCGGCTATTTAAGCTGATGTATAAGGTGGGGATAAGACCATTACAAATGTGAATTATTATTGATTTGCAGACATGCTGCATACTGGACTGGGCTCTTAATTTTCCAGGTCAATATTACAATTAGTGCCAGACTCAGGTAGCAGGCAGACTGGCCAAAATATCCAGTTACTCTAAGATAGTGAGCTCTTTTTAAAATATTTGTTTAGGCAAGATTTAATTACACCATTTTGTTAAGAAGAATAATGTGAGGTAGTCTCTGTTCTCTGGCCGCTGTGTTCATGTATTAATTCATCAAATGTTAGTTGAGAACAGACATAGGCAAAGGCCCTTACTCTCCAGAAGCTTCCAGTCTGTTTGCAGGGAAAGCAGGTAGTTATGGGGGGCAGGAAAGGCAGGATGAAGTTAAGGACAAATGTGTGACAGGATGGAGCTGAGTGGATTTGCGCATCTGGACCTCAGTGAGAAGGACTGAGAAGAAAAGAAGCAGTTACTTAGGGAGGACTATCTGAGGAACAGGTCTGAGAGGTTGGGGAGAAGCCTTGGCTGGTCCAGGGCAAAAGAAGAGAGGCTCCTGCCAGGAAGCACAGGGTAAGAATGGGGAGGAGGAAGTAATTAGATCAGATGATGTAAGTTTGATGGACCTATTTCCCAGTTCTCACTCCAAACCAACCCACAATACTGTCCCAAGTGATAACCCTAGCACGAAGTAAAATAACATTAGTTGAGAGCCATAGTCAGCCAGGGGGAGGAACTGGGTGATAGCTATCTCAGGAAAGAGATGGTCCACACTGTGGTACATGCCCTCTGACATTCTGGGAGGACATATTTGTGATTATGGTTCTATGAAGTTTCAGTCAGTGTGGTGGGCTTTAAATCGTGCCATGACACAACTCCCTGTTGCATATCTGAGTTTAGTGAAATGCCACAGGCAGGGGAGTTGTCTGATGTGTAAGGGCCTATTTAATACACTTTCATTTATGGTTAAGAAGATGGTGTTAAGAATTTGCCTGATGGGTGGGCTCCCATTTTCATTGGCTAATCTAAGCAGAGACTTGGAAAATTTGACTTTTAAAAGCCTTTGAAGATTGTTTTTTAAAAAAGAATGTTCAAAGAGGACAGGTATCTTTGTTGCACACCCTTTTATTTTGCTTCCTCTGTCAGTGCTTAGATTTTACTGACTGTGCTCTGACTCCAATGGAAGCTGCTAAGGTGAGATTTCAAACAAAACAAGGATATGCTAATTTAAAAAAAAATTATTGTGTTATGTTAGTCACCATACAATACATCATTAGGTTTTAATGTAGAGTTCCAAGAGTAATTGTTTACATATAACACCCAGTGCTCCATGAAATATGTGCCCTCCTTGATACACACCACCAGGCTCACCCATCCCCCCACCCCCTACCCTCTAAAACCCTCAGTTTGTCTATCAGAGTCCACAGTCTCTCATGGTTCATCTCCCACTCTGATTTCCCCCTTCACTTTTCCTTTTGTTCTCCTGATGTCCTCCATGTTATTCCTTATGTTCCACAAGTAAGTGAAACCATATGATAATTGACTTTCTCTACTTGACTTATTTCACTCAGCATAATCTCCTCCAGATTGATGCAAAAGTTGGGTATTCATCCTTTCTGATGGCTAATTAATATTCTAATATTCTAATGTTCTAGTGTTCTAATCTAGTGTTCTAAGTACTATTATAATATTACTGAGTAATATTCTAATGTTCTAGTGTTCTAAGAAATGCTTCCAGGCTTTATCCTTGCAGGCATAAAGGATGAGCTGATTCTTCATAAGTAATACAGATAAAGAGACCATGATAAAATTGCCTGCTTAAGATATACTGTTGGAGTATTATACACGTTTGCTGACACACCTGCCTGGGCGTGTTTTGTGAGGGTTACGAGGGATGATGTATCTGAAATTATGTGCATAAGAAATTGTAGTGAATAGTAAAAATTATTAAAGAAAGATACAGTATGATTCTGAAAATAGGGTCCTTGGAAGCTAGTGTATTTTCCATACAAGATAAATCCACAGTTTTTATGAATTTCAATAAATATATACACATATTAACCACAAAACCAATCAGGATAAACATTTCCATCACCCCCCAATTTCCTTCATGCTTTTTGGAGTTAGTTCCCCAACCCTTCCCTTGCCCATGGCACCTGCTGATTTATTTCCTGACACTGTAGTTTCAATTTGTCTTTTTTAGAGTTTCATGTAAGTGGAATTATACACTGTGGACTCTTGTGTCTGCTTTTTTTCACTCCCCATATTTTTGTGATTCATCCATTTGGTAGATCAGTTTTTTGTTGCCCTTTATTGCCAAATTGTCTTCCCATTTATGAATACGCCAGCTTTTTCTCCCCTTTCCAATTAAATGTCGGTGGGCATTTCACTTGTTTCTATGGATACATTTTTTCTAAACATATGTTTTCCCTTCTCTTGGTCAAAGATCAAAAGATCGAGTGGTGGAATTGCTGGGTTTCACTTACAAGAATGCTTCACTTGATGAGAAAAGTTTCATTTTATGGCCAAACTTCTTTTTTCTGCCTTAGTGTTTAATACCATTTTCCACTCCCACCATTAGTGTATGGAAGTCCCAGTCTTTGATGTGGTCAGTTGTGTTGATTCTAGTTGTTCAGTTAGGTGTAGAGTGGTCTCTAATTATGATCTTAATTTTATTTCCCTGATGACTAATGATAATAGTGTATTTTATATATAGTGATTAGCCGATCTATTTCTTTTTTAGTCCAGAGTCTATTTAAATATTTTGTGCAGGATCCAAACCACATAACCAAAGGTCTGTAGCTTGGTTTGACACAGTTTGGCTTCATTTGCCTCCTAGGTGAAACCATCTGTATTGTTCCAAGATGGGGTAGTTTCTGTAAAGAGTGACATGGAGCAAAGAAAAATCTAAAGTCCTATCAGTCAAGTAGGAGCTTATCAAATTTTACTGATGCTGAAAACGATGATTAAATACTAAATTGTGAAAGTATCTGGGAAAGATTTGACATTGATTCTTTTATGTCATGTTTGATTAATCAGTACCAAAGACTTGGTTACTGCTTCATAAACACATTCTGTTGTAAAGTCTTACGATTTTTTATATGAGACCCATGTGAAATCTAGGTCGTGTAACTACCTGTAGGAAGTGTCAGGATCAAATAGAATGAAGCTTGGGAGGAAAAGGAATCCATGGTTTAAATTCGCTCCTTCCTCCATTCCTTCAATCTCCTTGGCAGCTCCTCCCCTTCAACTTTCTCCCTTTTGAGGTGTGGTTGGGGAAAAATCTCTTATAGCAACTGTAGTTAATGATTGACCTTCCTGCTTTTCTCAACTGTGATTAACACTTTTTTTCTTTTCTTTCTTTCTTTCTTTCTTTTTTTTTTTTGGTTTTTGATTAGCTTTGCATCCAAAGAGAATATTTTTCAGTAGACAGCACTGTTTCCCGTGTGTGATAAAATTGACAAATTACACCTGTGCAAAGCACTATATTGGCTGTTCTATTTCTGTGAAAGCACTAAAGCAAGTGCACGTATTTTCCTGGGAATGTTAAAATGTCAGCTCTGAGTGCTTTCTGCAGTATATATGCTTCCCCAGGTGTATCTGTGCCACAAAAAAATGGGAGAAGAGATGCATGCACTGTTTTCAGTTTGATCATTATAACTGCTCTTTGCATCTGAGGGAAAATATATTCTTTAAGTAGAGACTTAGCTACTTCTCTCTCATGGTGGGCTCAGTTGTGATAAAGACTAAAGTTAGTGCTAGTTAAAGGAGAACTAATTCTCATTATGCTACAGCTGTGCAGCCAAGTCGGGGACTGCTGATGAAATTGTGTCACACGGGGGCTTTGTCACTTCTGCTTGGGCTGGGGGAGTTTGAGAACCACTGACCTATTTGGAAACTTTAATTATGCACAGTTAACTGGCCTAAAAATTTCATAGACTCATTCTATCCCCAGAGTAAGATAGTCTGTATAAACCACTTTTAACTGAGTCAAGCCCTGTTCTTATCCTCCTCCCTAACAAACTATAGTGACTCACTCCTGTGTTTGTTTTACTTCATGTAAAAAAATACTTATATAGGCAAATGATTTAAAGTATTTGGGTCTTAATTACATATAGTGACTTATAAAATATTAGCCTAAGATTCCACTTAAAGGCTGACATAACATTTATGTTCAAAAATATAAAGAGAACATGAAGAGAATGAATGAAAATGCACAATCTTCCATAACCTTTTCCATTTTATGTCTTTTTTTTTCCAGAAAAATAGAGTCTTAGTTGAAATTAACCTATACAACAATGGATTTTTAAAAATGCCTTTGGATGCACATTGGTTGTATTTTAAATAATTACAAAAAGATGAATAGGGGAATTTCAATATTTTGTGAAAATAGAACCACAAAATATTCTAGGTTGAGTATAACTTTAAAATAAAGGGTCTTAAATTTTTTTATTGCCAATTTTATTTTGAATTGTTTTTCCTAAGAATTCAAGGTATATTCTACTTGAGAGAGAAAAATCTGAGGCATGTTAGAGAGCACATATTGACAGCTCTCCTGAAATGTTTTGCTATTAAAGATTTATGGGTGGGGAAAAAACACCCACTTGCCAGAAATTGGTGTTATAATGTTGGAGAAGTAGGAGTTCATTTCCCTGTGAACTGCATATCCTAGATTTTCAGGGGTTTTCTGGGTTTGCAGTTAGGAAGAAGAAAGCTTCTTACTCATCTTACTCAGTATGTCACTCATGTGTCTAAGTGTGGGTTTCCTTTATTTTTGACCCCTGTTTCCTGGCTCTGATCTGTGTCTTTATTTTTTTTTTTTATTTTTATTTTTTTTTAGATTTTATTTAAGTTCAAGTTAGTTCACATATAGTTAGTTTCAGGGGTATAATTTAGTGATTTATCAGTTGTGTATAACACCTAGTGCTCATTATTTCACATGCCCTCTTTAATGGCGAACACCCAGTTACTGCATTCCCCCACACACCTCCCCTCCAGCAATTTTCAGTTTGTTTCTTATAGTTAAGAGTCTCTTATGGTTTTTTTCTCTCTCTCTCTATGATTTTATTTTATTTTATTTTTCTTTCCCTTCCCCTGTGTTCATCTGTTTTTGATCTGTGTCTTTTAATCTTGATTGGTGATCAAGACATGGACAGGACAATGGCTGGCTTTTTATTCATGTATACCAATAATTGGAGTTATGTGACATAAATTGTATTTTGTGAATTAATAATTTCAAATTCTAGCCATTCTTACAGTTCTGGCAAATATCAAGCTTTTAGACAATTGATGCTATTTGCTGTTTTATGTAGGCTTTGATTTTTGAGCACATTTTAAAATTTTCAAGAGCAGTATTTATAGGCAAAATGATAGATGTCTGGGATTTACTTCAGACTACTTCAGTGTGCCAGCAAGTGCTTGTTTGACTTAAATTTATTTTCCTACCTTCCCCTGATTTTCTCTGTGTTAAGAAAGTACATTTCCCTGGCTCTCTTTCACTCTGGCTTCCAGGAAGGTTTGTTCAATGTAGGGTACTGATGGAAGATTGGAAGGTGAAAGGAGGGGAGAAGCCAGGGTATTCTGCTCCAAATCACTCTGCCTCTTCTTGCAACATCTCTGGCTGTGAATGATCTTGTCTGTAGCTCCAAGCCTGAAGGAACAACTGCCACCATATTCCCAGTGGTGCATCTTCTGATGTTCTAGCTCTTTTCAGAGAGCCCTTACATCTGGGCTCTGGTAACATCTCTTTCCATTGTCTTTCCAATCCTAAGGGTGACAGCACCTTTTAGCTGATGTCAGTCTCTTTGTTTTCTCAGACCTTCCATCACCTGTGAAACCAATTTACTTATATTTAAAGTCCTTACGTCTGAATAAACACAAGTGGTTCTGATTTCTTGGCTGGGCCTTGCTGACATTTCCACAAACAAACAGAAAGTTGGAAGGAGCACCCTATTCTGATATGGTGGCATTAGCCCACACCAGCCAGATCCCTGATGACACTTGGAAACTCAGAGCAAAATAAACAAACGACAACATGAAGACTGAAAAATAAACTAAAGCACAATATTGTGAAGGGGAGCATAAGTTGGTGAAGTCAAATCCCAAATCCATAATGTCTAGAATGCAATCCAAATGTACTCAAAATGCAAAGAAATGGAGAAAAATATGACCAATTTCCAGGGGAAAAGCAGGACACACACACACACACACACACACAACCAATTATGAGATGACCCAATGTTGTGATAATGACTTTAAAGCAACTATTATAACTATGCTCCATGGGAGCAGTGATGATTATGAGGATTATAGTTTTGGATTGCTATTTTTTATTATGATAAAATATATATTATGGGAAATTTAATATTTAACTATGTTTAAATGTATAGTTCTGTGTCATTAAGTACATTCACATTGCTGTGCAATCATTACCACCATCCATCTCCAAAACACTTTCATCAACCGAAACTGAAACTTTGTACCTGTTAAACAACTACTCCCCATTTCTACCTTCCTCCACCTTATGAAATTATAGAAGCCAAGTGGAGGTACGTTACTGTAAGAGGAAAGGTAAAAATAACAACCATAATAGGTGATAAGGCTAGAAAGAAGAAAAAGGTGCCTTGAACTACAGAGAGCTATGACATTAGCTAATAGATCATGGAGTTTTTAGCAAGAAAGCTGACAAGTGGAAAGTTGGTAACTATTACAATGGAAAATTGTGGCCCTTCATTCAATTTTCAAATCTAAGTTCACAGACCTGAAGTCCAGTCATTTCAGGTGAGCTCTTGAAAAATAATCCTTAATGCCTTTAGAAATATATAAAATAAATACTCCTTTGATCCTATATTAAACAGACCTGATGTCATTTGCCTGGAAAATTTTGCCATGAATAAGTAGGATTACTAGTAATGAAGTATGAACTGACATTGGTACTGAGGGCACCTAAAACAATTTCACATTTTCACATTTCAAAACATACTCTAGAGATCTCTAGGTCCATTTGCAGTTATTTCCTTGGATCTTGAATATGTAATTAGGATAGATATAATTAGCAACTGGCAGGAATTTCTGACTTGTACAAGTTTGTCTATGGGGTAATGACCATTATAATCAAAGGGTTAGTTGAAGCCCTTGAAAATGTCCTCCCCTGTCCTGACCATAATGGTTAATGTGAAGAGCTTGGGGAAAGGATTAGTCCTCTAAATAGAGTAAATAGCCAGTTTGAAGGCTTTGTGATGGGAATAAGATCAATATCTTTAAGAGACACAATGGAGGACATTGTGCCTGAAGGGTAAGGAGAGAAGAAAGTAGTGAAAAAGGTAAAGTTGTAAAAGTAAAAGAGCAAATAATGCAGGGGGATCTTAGGCCCTAATAAATAATGTTTATTTTATTTTCAGTGTTATTTATTAGTAGAGGAAAGAAGTGCAAAGCACAGGCAGTTAATATGCACAGCAGGGTAGCAATACAGTCAAGGAATATGTAGGAAGCTAGTAAAATGCAAAAGCCCTGGTTATTCATTGAATGTGGTCATGAAGGTGGAGGATTCTAGGATGATTGCTGGATTTCTGGTTTGGATGACTATCTTACATCATGGTAATATTATCTGAAAAGAAAGAATAGGAGTAAGAACAAATTTGAGGGGGACAGAATAATAGCAAGATTTGAACATGCTGTATTTGAAGAGAATGTACAAGTGATATATGTCTATGATAGAGTATTTGGCTGTAAATATAAATGTGTAAATATTTAACTGTAAGTATTTGACTGAAAATAACAGCTATTTAAGCAAAACAGAGGTTATGTCTTCTTTTTTAAAAAGTTTTTATTTAAATTCCAGTTAGTTAATATATAATGTAATATTAGTTTCAGGTATACAACATAATGATACAATACTTCCATATAAGACCTGGTGCTCATCAGGACAATTTCTTTCTTTAATCTGCATCACCATTGAATCCACACCCCCACCCACCTCTCTTCTGGTAACCATCAGTTTTTTCTCTATAGATAAGTGTTTGTTTCTTGGTTTGTCTCTCTGTCTCTGTTTTTTCCCCTTGCTCATTTGTTTTATTTCTGAATTTCTACATATGAGTGAAATCATATGGTATTTCTCTTTCTCTGACTGATTTCACTTAGTATAATACTCTTCAACTCTGTGTTATTTCAAATGGCAAGATTTCATTATTTTTTATGGCCAAGTAATATTCCATCCATTCCATAATATTCCATTCCATTCCATATATATATCTCATATATATTTCATTCCATTTCATAATATTCCAACCTATATATATGTATATATGTAGAATATGTATATTTGAATATTCCATTGTATATATACCATATCTTCCTTATGCATTCATCAGTTAATGGACACTTGGGCTGTTTCCATAATTTGGCTATTGTAGATAATGCTGCTCTAAACATCAGGGTGCATGTATCCTTTTGAATTAGTATTTTTGTATTCTTTGGGTAAATAGTGCTCTATTTAGTAGTGCTCTTGCACTACTTTTATTAATAAAGTTCAGACGTAAAAGTCCAGGGCTGATTTGTGTGGGGTCTTTATTTATAAAGGTGACTGAATGATGACAGGGAGAGGTCAATGCCATTGAAAGAAATGTTTGTTGTTACTTGCAGTTCCATTAACATGGAGGCATGGCATACTACAGAGGGCCACATAGAAGCACCAAATTTGGTCAGGGGGAAGAACCAGGAGTGAGAGAAAAGCATAGGTCACAGCATTTTGGGGGGTTTCTGTGGGGAAGGCAAGGTAAGGCTAGGTTAACAATCTAGGATCAGCTAATTTGAATAATTCTGGTGGGCTTTGGGACAAAGATATCCCTACTTATCTGGTACCTGCCCCTGGGTTGATTTAGGGCAGGGGAAAAATTGTCTTGGTGTGTAGTTGGGGATGTGAGCTCTGCATTGAAATGCATATCAGCTAGTTATTTGTTATCTCTAGGAATCAGCCTTGGGATGTGCAGTCTTCTCAGCCAGCAAGTACTCCTTAAGGTGTTAAAATATCATAAAATAATGTGATTGCTACAAGGACTGGCAAGAAGCTACATTACTATTTATTTTTTATTATGTTCAGTTAGCCAACATATAGTGCATCACTAGTTTTTGATGTAGTGTTCAACAATTTATTAGTTGTGTATAACACCCAGTGGTCATCACAACACATGCCCTCCTTAATACCCATCTCCTGGCTATCCCATTCCCCACCCTCTCCCTTCTGTAACCCCCAGTTTGTTTCCTGGAGTCCAGAATCTCTCTGGTTTGTCTCCCTCTCTGGTTTCTTCGCATTCAGTTTTTCCTCCCTTCTCCTGTGGTCCTCCATGCTATCTTCCACATATGAGTGAAACCATATGATAATGGTCTTTCTCTGCTTGACTTATTTCACTTAGTATAATCCCTTCCAGTTCCATCCATATCTGATGGTTGAGTAATACTCCATTGTATATATGAACCACATCTTCTTTATCCATTCATCTGTTGAAGGACATTGAAGATCCTTCCACAGTTTGGCTATTGTGGACATTGCTGCCATGAACATTGGGGTGCATGTGTTCTTTCTTTTCATTACATCTATATCTTGGGGGTAAATACCTAGTAATGCAATTGTTGGGTTGTAGGGTGAAGCTACATTATTATTAATGTCATCTTCTATTTTGTTAATCATCTCCCCTCAACACATGGATCAACCTTAGGGACCAAGATGGCTTATTGATCTCCAGATACCACATCTAGCTGGTGGCAAAATGGTGAAGATTAGCACACCTCAATCCTTTTAGAATTCCTGGAAGTATTGTAAACCAGTTCTTTATATCCTATTGGTGAATATCTGAGGAAGAGTCTGTGAAAGAAGGCAGGAAGAACTGAATTGGAATAAGAGTACAAGAGCAGGGACACAGAAGCCAAGCAAGTGGAAACTTTAAGAATGGAGCAAGGGGTCAGTGGTGCATAATGTAGCAGAGAGTGCAAAGTGTTCTTTGAGTAGTCCAAGTAAGAAGTGACCACCATCATTTCAGCAATTTTAAGGGAGATGTAAGAAGTGAATTCAAGAGAAACTAGGAAATAGACAAGGCAGTAAGCATGAATTGTTCTTTCCAGAGGGTTGGCTGACAAGGAAAAGTAGGAAATTAAAGGACGCATAAGATTTAAGGGGTTTGTGTTGTTAATGTTAGGTTTACAATTGTGAGTGTGATATACCTAGCAAAGGTAATGCACTTGGAAATAATAGAGACTGACTGGTAAATAAAAGCAGAAATATTCAAATAATAGGTGAAAGCTGTTCTTATGGAAATATATTGAAATGTATGATAGCTTAGAATGCACTGGAATAAGCTAAAATACTGAATGGTTTAGATGAAAATAATTAAAGACTAACATTTGTTTCTGGAGGCTAAGTTGACTGCTGGGTTTGTATAAACACAAAAGGAAGGCTATGTCATTTGCCTTTAATTTGGTTGTATAAACTAGTAGCTTTTCTTTCCTGGTGAGGTGGTTTTATAAGTATCAATTTGGTGGGATGGTTTCCTGTACTTTGTGTGTTCTCCCATAGGAAATGTTTAACATGAGATTTTATTTAAAAAGGTAGTGAAAAATCAGGATGTTGTATTATGGAAGAGAGTGTAAAAAGTTTTTAAGGAAGCATTCTTTGGGACTACTTTATTATGTAACCTGTCAGAGAGTCTCGGTGCCAAACAAGGCAGAGTTTAAAGACCATTAATAGACTTAAATATTAATGTGACTTGTACTTCCATGGATGACCACATTATTGGTATTCAACTAGCATTTCTTACTCTGTATCAGGAAAAAAAAATACCCTCTCATTTTCCTCCTAACAGTCAACAGTGTTCTTAATTATGTTACTGATCTTCCTACAGCTGCAACATTTGACATCTAATAAATCTGCTTCTAAATTGGCTTGTACTCAAATTTTGAAAAAGATCAATAGATTCATTTATGTTGATTCTTGCTGTGTTACCAAACGTGCCTATACATGCAAAGAATGAGATTACCAGATTTAATTCCCAACCTCTTGGCTGTTTCAGAAACAGCAGTACACCTGGAATACTGTATAACAAATGAAGAATAAAATTAGGAGTACTGGTTTGTCCTGATACTGTCATTTGTGCCTAATCTACAGCAAGAAGTAGATAAGATATCAATTTCTCCTAACAATAGAAAACACCTTGTTTCACCACCACCATTGTCAATAATGGTAATAATAATGATCATGATAGAATCAAATGCCGTGTTATTTACACAACTATAACTTAAATAGGAAAAACTATATTAGAAAGCTATCCTTTTAAATTTAACTTGAAGAATTTAAGGGAAACTGATAAAGAAAATTTTATGTCTATGGGACCCATTAAACATTTATTTTCTATTTGTTTGAGTAAATTACTAGATTCAGTTAAAAGGTTAGTGAAAGGATATGCTATACCATTATGTGTTGTTTGGTGGTGGATAAAAATACACATAGGATAGACTCTATTTGTTCAAGTAATTTCTAATTTAGCATATAGGGAAGAGGTCAGTATAAGACAGAATAAAAAGGTTTGCTCTAATAAAAGTCCCAATACTGTACAATGGTTTCACCAAGAAGGTGCTTTTGGAGATGGCTTATGTGGCAGGTGGGGGATATTTAAACTGCTTTTGAGGGACAGACAAGTGTCCAATAAGCAGAGAAGGCAAGATGGTGCCTTAAGATAAAGATATAATCATAATAAAGAAAATGTAATATGAAATGACATATCAGGTTTGGAAAGTTCTCCAGCATACTGGAATAAAATGTAGAAGATGAGGTGGAGAAGGTTGAAGCCTGAATTTAACTTTAGGTCAACAGAATGTGAGGGCCAATATATTATGCAAAGGGAACAGAATCAACATGATTAACTGATGACATAAATTAATATCAAAATTTTCTGAACATTCTCAAAGTTACTAAATGAATTCTTTTTTATTCTTTGTGAACTCAGTGTTAATATCACTGTCCTTCTTGGTCCAAACCTCTGAAATCAGAAGACCCAAGTCCTACTCCTGGCTCTCCCAAGGATTAGTCTTAAGGTTTGAGAAGTCATTTCTCTTTTGAGTCCCAGCTTCTTTACCTGTAGAGTGGAAATAGGAGGCTTTGGGGATCATATGAGGTTATAATAGTACCATTTATTTATATTAAAAAAACAGTTAAGTATAAATTTACCCCCAAAACTCAAGTGTATAAAAATAAATTTTTTATATTTTTATTTTTTAAAAAAATTTTAAAAAATGATTTTATTTATTTATTTGACAGACAGAGATCCCAGTAGGCAGAGAGGCAGGCAGAGAGAGAGGAAGGGAAGCAGGCTCCTGGCTGAGCAGAGAGTCTGATGCAGGGCTCTATCCCAAGACCCTGGGATCATGACCCGACCTGAAGGCAGAGGCTTTAACCCACTGAGCCGCCCAGGCACCCCTAAAAATAAATTTTTATAATGGGATGTTTTATAGTTATTTATAAAAATATAAAAATAATATAGAATTATATTTATATATAAATAAAAATATAAACGTTTATGCATAGCTTAAAGAATAATAATAAAATGACTACCTATATCCTTGTGATCAGACTTTAGAAACAGTAAGCTGAGGTCCCCAATTATACCACCCTGCCCAGTAACTTCTAGATAAAGGTCATTCTTTTTGAAAAAAGGCACTATATTTTAAAATTTTTGTTTCTGATCTTTATATAAATTAAATCATATTGTTGGTATTCTTCTGATTTTTTTCTTTAGTATAATATTGACTTCTTTAAGATTAGCCATAAACTTAATTTTACTTTCACTCAGTCCCTTATAAAATAGTTATTGAGCCCACTGTGTGCCAGACCTATTTGTAAGTGATGGGAGTCAACAGTGAATGAGAAAGATAAAAGTTCCTGGCCTTAAAGAACCATTCAAGTGGGATGATATAATACATTAAAATAAATAAATAAGCAAATTAACTAAGAATTGACATGGCAAAAATATAGCAGGATAAGGGAAAACAAGAATGCTTAATGGGGAGTGCGATAATTTTAATAGAGTGTTCAGAGTAGGCAACCCTGATAAAGAGCTATTCAAGCAAAAACTGAATGAGTTGCAAGTCTTAGCCACATGCATAACTGGGAAAGAGTTTCTGGGGAAGAGAGAACAGCAAGAGCAAAAGTCCTTAGGTTCTCACACGTCTGACATATTTGAGGAACTGTGTGGAGGCCAGTGTAATGGAAGTGAAGTAAGTGAAAGTTGAAACTGGTAGAAGATGAAGTGAGAGAAATAATGAGGCCAAGGATATAGGATCTTATAGTCAATTTTAAGGACTGTAGCTTTTATTTTCCAGTGGGAAAACACTGTAGGGTGTTGAGTAAAGAAGGGCTATGATCTCACTTAACATTTAGAAAACACCCACCTGGTTGCTATGGTGCCACGGGAAGGCAACTGTGGAAGCGAAATAAAACAAAACCTTAGTTTGGAAGTTATTGCAATAAAATTTCACAAAGATAATGGCAATCAGTCTAAGGTGACAGCACTGGAAGTGATGATAAGGGATGGGTTTGTGTATATATTCAACCCAAGTTGAATTGGGTGAGAAGAACAGAAGTCAACGATGAATGTAATTGTTTTTGCTGAACAACTAAGAAGATGGAATGATCATCAACTGAGATGGGGAAGATTGGGAAGGATGTATATTTTTGTAGAATATCAGAAATTCAGTTCTGGATGTTTAAATTTGAGATCTCTCTTAGACATGCATATGGAAATATCAAATGAGAAGCTAGAAATGATATTAGATTCTGAAGTTCAGGATGGAGTTCTCAGCTGAAGATATTAATTTGGATAAGTTGACATATTAAGTTGCATATAAGTTGGCATGTAAAATTATGAGACTGATGACATCATCCATGAAGAGAAGAAATGGTAGCCAAATACTGAGTCCTGGACTATCCCAATATTATGATTTCAGAAGGGAGAGGAGAAACTCCAAAGGAGACTGAAGAGAGACCAGTGAGGTAAGAAGAAAACTAAGAGTGGTATGTTTGGACCAAACAATGAGAATATCAGGGAAGACAAAATAATCAGCTGAGTAGCTCATTGGCCACAGCAAGATGTAAACTGAGATTTAGAAATGTGGACATCGCAGGTACCTTGAAACGGGTAGTTTCAAAATAGTGATGGTGGGAAAGTGAGTATCTGATTAAAATGCATATAAGAGTGACTGGAGAAGAATTGAAGGAAGCCGGTATAGCAAATCTTTGGGGAGGATTTTGCTGTAAAGAGAAGCAGAGAAACAGAGTGGTAGATGGTAGAGAAAGTGGAGTCAAGAGTGTTTCTAAGATGGGAGAATTAAAAGACTGTACATATGCTGATAGAAATATTCCATCAGGGGAAGGAAAAACTGAGAATATAAGAGAGGCAAACATGCTTACGTGACATCTGTGAGCAGATAAGAGGAAATGTAATTTAGCATGTAAATAGTTTAATGAAGCTTTATGGGTAGTGTCTCTAAACAGGAAAGAAGATAGTGAAGAGAACACTGAAGCTGGTAGCTGCATAGATGGGGCTGAGAAAATCTGTGGAAATACTCCTCTGACGGCTTCAGTTTTCTTGATGAGATAAACAGGTCATCAACTGAGTGGAAATGAGGCGGGATTATTGATTTGATGATAGAGGAGGAAGTTATCTGAAAGAATGGGAGGGATAATGGATAGGAAATATATAATTTGTGGGCAGCATTAAGTTTATGGCTGTGAATTTAAAATCAAAGCTTTAGTATGGTTGTATGTTTTCTCCCAGTCATGTTCAGTTTGAGGAGTATTAAAAGACATATTTTTAAGGCATAATTCTGATCATTCCGATTCTGAACTACCTGTTAAAATCCTTCAGTGGTTTTCCCTCGTGCTTAGAATAAAATTCAAATTCTTTACCAGGGTCCATAACTCTGATATCATGCTCCCCTTTCTCATAGTACTCTAACCTTATTGGCCTTTTCCTAAACTGCTGCAGTCCCATGTCTTCACCCTAAAGATGGGACTTTTGATAAAATCTCAATTCCCAGAGAGGCCTTCAGTGATCATTCTTCCTAAACATTTGCTCTCTGTTTTGTTTTATTTTCTTCATAGCATTTATCACTGTTTGAAGTGAACTTCTTTGTGTGATTTTTTAAAAACATCCCTTTTATCTAGTTAAAATATAATGAGAGCATGGATTGAATCTATATTTTTCTTTGCTGAATCTCCAGTAACCCTATATAGGTACTCAGTAACTATTGATCTAATGCATTATTTTACCTGGATAAAACTTGGTGAAATACTAGAAGAGTAAGGATGGAGAAAATTCCTTAACACTAATAGGACAGAAGAAATAAAAATTATTTTTCACAAAGGAATGAAATATATACATAAAAATCAACTCAAAATCTTTTTTCTTTTTAATTTCTTTTCAGCGTAACAGTATTCATTGTTTTTGCACCACACCCAGTGCTCCATGCAATATGTGCCCTCCCTATTACCCACAACCTGGTTCCCCCAACCTCCCACCCCCCACCCCTTCAAAACCCTCAAGTTGTTTTTCAGAGTCCATAGTCTCTCATGGTTCACCTCCCCTTCCAATTTCCCTTAACTCCCTTCTCCTCTCCATCTCCCCTTGTCCTCCATGCTATTTGTTATGGTCCACAAATAAGTGAAACCATATGATAATTGACTCTCTCTGCTTGACTTATTTCACTCAGCATAATCAACTCAAAATCTTAAAGGTAAGACCTGAAATTCTAGAAAGTCCTGGAAGAGGGGGAAAGCTCCTTGGCATTTGTATTTGGCAATAAATCTTTGGATGTGATAACAAAAGCATAGAAACAAAAGCAAAACTAATCAAGTTGGGGCTAATATCAAAGTATAAAGATTCTGTGTAGCAAAGGAAACAGTCAATAAAATAAAAAGCCAACCTATGGAATGAAGAAAATATTTGTAAATCATGTATCTTATAAGGGCTAATATGTAAAATATATAAGAAACTTACACAATTCAGCAAAACAAACCAACAAAAAACTCCAAAAAACAAACAAAAAACTGTAAATAACTCCATTAAAAGATGGACAGAGGACCTGAGGAGACATTTTTTAAAGATATACAAATGGCCAACAGGTATATGAAAAGATACTCAACATCATTAATCAGCAGGGAAATGCCAATCACAACCACAATGAAATACCACCTCAAATCTGTTAGAATGGCTATTTAAAAAAAAAGAGATAACAAATATTGTTGAGGGTATGAAGAAAAAGGAACCTAAAAAATTAAAAATACTACTACAACATGATCCAGCAATCTCACTTCTGGTTATATATGCAAAGGAAATAAAATCAGTATCTTGAAGAGATATCTGCACTTCCACATTCACTGAAGCATTATCCACAGTGGCTGAGTAACCTCAGTGTTCATCAATGGATAAGTGGATAAAGAAAATGTGATTCATGGAATATTTTTCAGGCATTGAAAAAGAAGAAAATCCTGACATTTGTGAAAACATTGATTGACCTGGTGACCATTATATTAAGCAAAAGAAGCCAGAAATAGAAAGAAGAATTTTTAATGTTGACTCTAGACAATAGAGATGATAGTACTTTTCTTGCTCCAAATTAATATGTATTGAAGTTCACTTGGGAAGTTATTCATCTTTGTTCATTTACTAAAATGTTTCATGACATGTCACTGTGCTAGGTGTAAGGGATAGATAGAGCAGGGACAATACCTTGTCTCTGCCATCCTCGAGTACAGAGCCAGTCTTAGATGTTTATTGTCTTCTTCTTGCTCTTCGGCATGATTATACTATTTTGTTAGTTCCATGCCCGGGGAAAGCAAATATTTGTGGAAAGCAAAACACAATTTGGAAAGTAAATCTTTCTCCCCAAATCTGAAAATGAATTCCCAAAAGTAAAGGGAACTTCTGTTTTTCTCTAGGGATAGCTAAATGTTTTCCATTGTCCTTAAAAGAGGTCGACCCTGTGTGTACATGTGTGTCTGTGTGCATACATGAATGTATGCTCACCCCATCTGTGTGCATTTGTATGTGCATTTCAGATATACAAAATGTTGATACAAGCACAACTGTTCAGGGATGAGTCAGTAAATAAGCTTAATCAGACTGAGCACTTTTCCATCTTGGCTTCTCTTTCTAGCTGTGGGGTACATGACAATCTGCTTCCAGGCTTGCAGGGAGGGAAGAAAATGCTCTTTCCAAGGTTCTTCTTTGTTGAACTAAGCAGAGAGGTGATTCATTCACTTGGAGCTGATGACCTGTGGGATGGATGACTAATGAAGATTCCCTATAAAGGTCCTTATGGCTATTCTACAAAAGGCTTGTCTTTGGAACACACCTTGTCTTTGGTGAGGGGATTTCTTAATCATTCTCACATATGACCTTTTTAAATATTATTATTCTCCATGGAGATATTCAAATTTGGCCAACTTTTGTTGAATGTTTCATTAAGTTCCAGGTACTGTAGGAAGTATTGTATACTTTTTCTCACTTAGTACTCACAGCAACACTCTGAGGTGGGTATTATTATTGCCTCTAGCCAGACCTGAGAAACTGAGGTTCTAAGATGCTCAGTAATTAAACTAAGTTGATACAACTAGTTGGTACAATGGGGGAACCAGGACTGGAATACAGATGTGATTTGACCTGATAATTTATGATTTTGATGAATAACACTATCATATGGTCTCCCCAGTTATCTTCAGCTCTTTATCTTTTATCTTCTGCTCCCTGTTTTGTGTATAGATAGTAGACTATCTGTATGCAAGATAGTCTAGTTATTAGACTGTCATTTGCATATAGATACTAGAATAATGATGAGAACTGCTTGGTCAGAGACCTGGTGATTTAAGTGAAAGCTCTAAATATGACACAGAATTTTAAGTTACTATCTAATATTGGAACCTCATAATAATAATGATTTATTAAAACTTACTAATTAGATTTAAAAACCTTTCATTGAGTCCAATAAAATTGACAGGCAGTAATGATTCATATTTCAAGCATTTGCCTTCTCGGTGGTAGAAAAAGGCCATGTGGTCAGATGGAAAGGGCACTGGAGTAAGAATCAGGAGTCTTGGGTTTGAATTCATTTTAGCTGATTGCTAGTCTGATGAGTTTTCTTTTAACACCCGGTTTCCAAAACTTGTGAATCGCTTCCATCTCCTAAAATTCTGTGACTTGGCAATACTGATAGTTCATGTAGAGGTTCTCAGAGAGACCAGTATGGTTTCAAATATAATAACATATGAAAATGATTATCTATCATGATATATATGTATAATATATAATATATGTAATGATACTTAAAAATCAAATTAGACTATCCATGACATTAATTCAAGTTTTTAAAAGGAAGACTGTGTGGTGAAGAGATTGAAATTGTAGATGTTGTTGCTGACTAAATTCATCCATAAGCTTCAATCTTTAGAAGTCTTCAAGTTAGGTAATGGGTGAAAAATAAGTGGTGGTGGAGGTGATGCTGCTTGTTAATTCCAAAGATACTCAGTTTCTGTGATCTGAAATGGAGCAATTGCTCATGCACCATATTGCTGTGGATGAATGAAGAAGACTGTGGGCCAAACTGCTGTCAGGGCATCTGTGTCTCTTTCTGGAGCTGGTAGTAGAGGAGCACACAGATACAATAACATCACTTGGTTTTCCTGCATTCTCCCTTCCAATTAAGTGGAACATGAGGGCTAGAGGATGTGTGTGGGATATGGAAATGCGTAGGGGAGGAAATAATTCAGATGCCAGAACCCAGAATAGGAAATATATTCAAATCCTACACTTTAGGAAAGATAAAAATATATTAATACATAAATGTTGCCTCTATTCTTGATACTATCATTTTAATTCATTTTTACACAAATAGAAGAGGAAAACTTTGTTTCTGTAATCTTAGCTCAGAATAGTATTTCTGCCAGGTTTAAAAAAAAGTTTCCTTAAATCATATGACTTAGTGCAATGAATATATTCTGAAGTAAAAATGAGTTATTGGATGAAGTCTGAATAGGACACACTGTGCTCAGATTTTATCATTTCACCAGTGGTGTAAATATTGTGAACTAAAGCCAGGAACATATGGCTTAAAACTCAGTAATGCAGGCAATGAGGCAAAATATCCCTGTATCTATGTGCTACCCAAAATTACAAGTTAGTTTCCTATCCTTCTCTGAAGAGAACATATTTCTGATGACTTTTATGAAATTTATGAAGAAATAGGGCTTATTTTTGGTGATGTTTATTTACAACTTGTACATATACCTAATTTGTGAATTGAACATGCCTATGTAGTGCAGAGGCAACACAGATGTGCCTTTCTACATCTGTCTTTTCAATAAAAGATATTTGCTGGAGCAAAAGCAAATCTTGTACCAGAAATCTAACAGGAAAAGATCACCCATTTCTTATGAATTATTTTAACATTTACTCCCATGTCTTGTCTTTTCTTTTAAGATTTTATTTATTTATTTCACAGAGATCACAAGTAGGCAGAGCAGCAGGCAGAAGGAGAGGGAGAAGCAGGCTCCCTGCTGAGCAGAGAGCCCTATGCAGGGCTCAATCCTAGGACCCTGGGATCATGACCTGAACCAAAGGCAGATGCTTAACTGACTGAGCCCACCCAAGCACCCTTAAAAGTACATATTTTTATTAAAGAAAGAAAGTTGCTCTGCAGTGCTCAGGATTTAAAATGAGTTAAAAATTCCTTTTAGCATAAAACTGCATTTCTACAGTCAAGCAAAAACAAAAGAAATCAGTAATTATTGACTATAATTTAAAAAATTATTTTGTAAGGATGATCTTGTAACATTCTTTCCTTAAAGATACTCCCGGTGAGTACTCTGTTAATGAAATGTTTAGCATGTTGCAATACATTTATCTGTGAACAATGGTAAAACCCATAGACTAGAGGGAATTATACAAATGTGCTGTAAATCTGTCCTTTGTAACACTGCTCCCTATACTCTCTCTTTCTCCCCTTTCATCTCTCTTACCTCTTATCCATACTGCTTTTCCTTCCAATTCTTTTTCCTTTCTCTACTAATTCCTTTTGTTTTTTGGGCTTTCAACACACCTCTTAACTCTTCTTCGCTTTTTATTCTCCATGCATCTCATTTAGTTTTTCTTGTTTTAAAATATCTCCTTCTAATTTTGTTTTATATTTTATTTCATTTATTCCCTAGTCTCACCAGCTCTTCCCCCATTATTCACTGTTCCACTTTCCTTAGTGCCTCTCCATCTCCCACCTTCTGGATTGAATAGTAGGAGGACATACATTTCCTTCCACATGTTAATAACCCTCTGGAGGTTTTCTGTGATTGAGGTTTGCAACTGTCAACACATATTCTCCCTGGGTCTCAAATTTCACTAGTTCTACATAACTTGTTCCACCATGCCCACTCCCTCCTCCTCAAAGAAAGAAACGTAAAACCAAAATGTGTCTGGGTGTATTAAGCCTTCTGAATTTACTAGAAGACTCATTAAAGCAGAGAGCACTAACTGGGCTACGTGTACTGCCCATTTAAAATTTAAGTTTGTAGGCCAGTTCTGATACATCAAAACATACTCAAATGGTAAAGTCCCTACCTGTGCCAGAGCAGGTAATACTTAGGGCTTAAAAGAGATATAAAGATATGCTTAAAAAAAATCGTTTTGGAAATTATCGTCTTCAAATACAAAACTGGACTCCAAGAGACACATTTTCTCATATGTCTTTGTTTAGTTGATATAAATTGTGATGAGTTTTTAATTTTTTCATTACTTTTTTTTTTTGCCTTTTTCTGTAATCTTGATCAAACTAAGTTTTCAGTTAAGAAATAAAATAGCAATTATCCAGGCAAATAATTAAAATAAGATTGATGTCAAACTTTATGAAAGGTATATTGAAAGAAGTCTTCTACATATGGATCTCAAATTAAAATTGAAATAATCTATTACTCATAAAGTTTCAGAGAGAACAAGGACCCTCTGCAACTTCTCTGTGGTTTGATAGCCAATACTAAAGAAGAAGCAATTCATTTAATTTGGAATTGATTCAGTACTTTGTGTTAAATGAGACCATTCTGGTGTCTTTGACTTAAAAATCTGGTTTGTCACTATATAGGATGCTTTGGACTGCTGCCAAAAAAGAAGTAATTATAAAAATGTAAATGTATAAAAATCAAATCATAAAAAAATTAGAAGAAGAAAATTTAGGTGAGTTCATAGATAATCTTTGAATTGGTCTTTATTAACATGGCATTCAAAATAAGAAGAAACTGTAGAGTAAATGATTCACAAATTCAGTTGCAGAGGAATGGGAAATTTTTTATAGTAGAAAGGACAATAATCAAGTTAAAAAATTAAATCTTCTACATGATGAACTGGAGAAAATTGCAAAATGTGGAACAGTCAAACTGATGGGGATAATGGAAATATTCATTATCTTGAATGTGGTAATGGCCTCAGGGGTGTATACATAAGTTAAAACTTATTAAGTTATATACTTTTGAAATGAGAAGTATAATGTATGTCAATTTATTTTCCATTGAAGGACCATAATTAGGAGCATCCACTTGCAAAACAACTTACTATCATCCCCCCGAATCTAATATTTATATGTACACATCTATTTATAAGTGTGGCATATTAGATATCCTGGAAACTATCCCAGTGCATAATACTTAGACTTGCTAGAAAAACTATAATGTGTGTCCTTTAAAATGAACAGCTGGAATAAGAGTGAAATGGAATTGCTCAGGGACCATATATGAAAAGAGAACAGAAAACCAGAGTGGTAAGCAAGTGTTGGGTCAAGGCTGTCCTGAGAGTATCTGCCAATTTTACTTTTTGGTTTGATGACAATATAGGGGTCATTATAAGGAGATAAATGGAGATTGAGGTTTCTACTTAAACTAGAGCTCTTAAAAATCTATAATGTTGGTGAAAAGGCAGACTAGAAAAATTCCAGGTACAAGCAAAAAAAGAAGACAAGGGAATTTGATAGTCTTATCCTGGGCTTTCACTGAAAACAAAACAAAACAAAATAAACAGCAAAAACTCTCCTCTAAGAATTTGTATTGATAAGCATGTGCTCATATAGTTTGGGGATCCAAATGTATTGGGAGATCCAGGATATCCCAATCTGTGTATTTACCTTAAAGTGTTCTTTGTTTGGTAGTATCTTTGGGTGAGTGGCTATAGCACAAGAAAATCTCTCTCAAACAGAGACACAAAGAAACTTCCCATCTGTAAATTCCACATGAAGTTGATATTGTAATATAAAATGATAAGACAAAAACTACCATCAGTGACAATAGAAATAAAAAGTCAGAATTAGACCCCTAAGAATACCAGAGAAAAGAATTATTGAGTGAAGGCATAAGACAAATCTGCTTAATATGTTTCAAAACAAAAAGGAATAAAAAAACACGAGAACAAAATAAGATAGTGTTTTTAAATAAAGATTTGAAGAAAACTGAGTGTAATTTCTAGATATAAACAAAACCAACATTGTCATAAATGTTAAAAGAATGTTAAATATCAGAATAGACAAAACTGAAGACAATTTGTAAACTGAAGCATAGATTTGTAAACTTAACCAAAATATAATAGAGAGAGATAAGGAATAGATAATAGGAGAGGCAAGGCAACGTGAAATTAAAGTGAGAATATATAACCTACCTTTCTTGATACTTCAGAGGAAGAGAGTAAAGATTAAGGAAGAAAGGCTATTTGTAGTAATAGTAGAGAATACTAGTAGTAATACTAGAAAATTTTCTGGAACTGATGAAAGACACAAATCTTCAGATTCAGTAAACACCATAAAACCCAGACCCCCCCCCCAAAAAAAAATCATTTTAAAATACATTGTATCATTGAGAGTATACTACATTTGCATTGTTGTTATTTGAAACCTCAAAGCAAATGAGAATACTTAAAAACAACCATAGAGAAGGGACTATTAGAAAGAGACCAGACTTCTGAATAACAATGGCAGGACCCTGATGAGTGGAGCAGTGTCTTCAAAGTCTTGGAAGAAAAAAGATAACCATCAGACACAAAGAAATGGAAAATCATTCTGTGTTCGTGTATTGGAAGAACAAATATTGTTAAAGTGTCTATACTATTAATGCAATCCATACATTTAATGCAATCCCTATAAAATACCAACAGTTTTTTTTTTCTCAGAACTAGAACAAACTATCCTAAAATTTGTAGGAAACCATGGAAAACCCCTAAATAGCCAAAGCAATCTTGAAAAAGAAAGTGAAGCTACAGGCATCACAATTCCAAACTTCCAGTTATATTTCAAAGCTGTAGTAATGAAAATGGCGTGGTACTGGCACAAAAATAGACACATAGATCAATAGAATAGAAGAGAAAAACCAGAAATAAACCCACAATAATGTGGGAAATTAATCTTTGGCAAAACAGGAAAGAATATACAGAGGGGGGAAAAACAGTGTCTTGAGCAAATGAGATTGGGAAAACTGAATAGCAGTATTCAGAAGAAAGAAACTGGACCACTATTTTATGCCATACATGAAAATAAATTCAAAATGGATAAAAGACCTAAATGTAAAGCGGGAAACCACAAAAATCCTACAGGAGAACATAGGCAATAACTTCTTTGAAATCTGCCATACCAACTTCTTTCAAGATATGTCTCCTGAGCCCAGGGAAATAAAAGCAAAAATAAACTATAGGGACTAGATCAAAATAAAAGGCTTCTGGACAGTGAAGGAAACAATCAACAAAAACTAAAAGGCAACATACAGAATGAGGGAAGATATTTGCAAATGACATATCAGATAAAAGGCTAGTATGCAAAATCTATAAAGAACATATTAAACTCAACACCCTAAAAAAAATACTCCAGTTAATAAATGGACAGAAGACATGAACAGACATTTCTCCAAAGAAGACATACAGATGGTCAACAGACATATGAAAAAAATGCTTATCATCACTGATCATCAGGGAAATGCCAGGAAGAAACTGACAACCTGAATAGACCAATATCTAGTAACGAGATTGAAGCAGTGATCAAAAACCTCCCAAAAAACAAGAGCCCAGGACCTGACGGATTCCCTGGGGAATTCTACCAAACTTTCAAAGAAGAAATAACACCTATTCTCCTGAAGCTGTTTCAAAAAATTGAAGCATAAGGAAAACTTCCAGACTCTTTCTATGAAGCCAGCATTACCCTGATCCCCAAACCAGGCAAAGACCCTACCAAAAAGGAGAATTTCAGACCAATATCACTGATGAATATGGATGCTAAGATTCTCAACAAGATCCTAGCAAACAGGATCCAACAGCACATTAAAAAGATTATCCACCATGACCAGGTGGGATTCATTCCTGGGCTTCAAGGATGGTTCAACATTTGCAAATCAATCAATGTGATAGAACAAATTAATAAGAGAAGAGAAAAGAACCACATGGTCCTCTCAATTGATGCAGAAAAAGCATTTGACAAAATCCAGCATCCGTTCCTGATTAAAATGCTTCAAAGTATAGGGATAGAGGGAACATTCCTGAACTTCATAAAATCTATCTATGAAAGACCCACAGCAAATATCATCCTCAATGGGAAAAAGCTCGCAGCGTTCCCGTTGAGATCAGGAACACAACAAGGATGCCCACTCTCACCACTCTGTTCAACATAGTATTAGAAGTCCTAGCAACAGCAATCACACAACAAAGAGAAATAAAAGGTATCCAAATTGGCAATGAAGAAGTCAAACTCTCTCTCTTCGCAGATGACATGATTCTTTATATGGTAAACCCAAAAGACTCCACCCCCAAACTACTAGAACTCATACAGCAATTCAGTAACGTGGTAGGATACAAAGTCAATGTACAGAAATCAGTGGTTTTCTTATACACTAACAATGAAAATACAGAAAGGGAAATTAGAGAATCGATTCCATTTACTATAGCACCAAGAACCATAAGATATCTGAGAATAAACCTAACCAAAGAGGTAAAGGATCTGTACTCGAGGAACTCCAGAACACTCATGAAAGAAATTGAAGAAGACACAAAAAGATGGAAGACTATTCCATGCTCTTGATCGGAAGAATAAACATTGTTAAAATGTCTATACTGCCTAGAGCCATCTATACTTTTAATGCCATTCTGATCAAAATTCCACCGGTATTTTTCAAAGAGCTGGAGCAAATAATCCAGAAATTTGTATGGAATCAGAAGAGATCCCGAATTGCTAAGGAAATGTTGAAAAATGAAAATAAAACTGGGGGCATCACATTACCTGATTTCAAGATTTACTACAAAGCTGTGATCACCAAGACAACATGGTACTGGCATAAAAACAGACACATAGACCAGTGGAACAGAGTAGAGAGCCCAGATATGGACCCTCAACTCTATGGTCAAATAATCTTCGACAAAACAGGAAAAAATATACAGTGGGAAAAAGACAGTCTCTTCAATAAATGGTGCTGGGAAAACTGGACAGCTATATGTAGAAGAATGAAACTCGACCATTCTCTTACACCGTACACAAAAATAAACTCAAAATGGATAAAAGACCTCAACGTGAGACAAGAATCCATCAGAATCCTAGAGGAGAACATAGGCAGTAATCTCTTCAATATCAGCCACAGCAACTTCTTTCAAGATATGTCTCCAAAGGCAAAGGAAACAAAAGCCAAAATAAACTTTTGGGACTTCATCAAGATCAAAAGCTTCTGCACAGCAAAGGAAACAGTCAACAAAACAAAGAGGCAAACCCACGGAATGGGAGAAGATATTTGCAAATGACAGTACAGACAAAAGGTTGATATCCAGGATCTATAAAGAACTCCTCAAACTCAACACAAAACAGATAATCACATCAAAAGATGGGCAGAAGATATGAACAGACACTTCTCCCATGAAGAAATACAAATGGCTATCAGACACATGAAAAAATGTTCATCACCACTAGCAATCAGGGAGATTCAAATTAAAACCACATTGAGATACCACCTTACATCAGTTAGAATGGCCAAAATTAGCAAGACAGGAAACAACATGTGTTGGAGGGGATGTGGAGAAAGGGGAACCCTCTTACACTGTTGGTGGGAATGCAAGTTGGTGCAGCCTCTTTGGAGAACAGTGTGGAGATTCCTCAAGAAATTAAAAATAGAGCTTCCCTATGACCCTGCAATTGCGCTACTGGGTATTTACCCCAAAGATACAGATGTAGTGAAAAGAAGGGCCATCTGTACCCCAATGTTTATAGCAGCAATGGCCACGGTTGCCAAACTGTGGAAAGAACCAAGATGCCCTTCAACGGACGAATGGATAAGGAATATGTGGTCCATATCCACTATGGAGTATTATGCCTCCATCAGAAAGGATAAATACCCAACTTTTGTAGCAACATGGATGGGACTGGAAGAGATTATGCTGAGTGAAATAAGCCAAGCAGAGAGAGTCAATTATCATATGGTTTCACTTATTTGTGGACCATAACAAATAGTATGGAGGACAAGGGGAGTTAGAGAGGAGAAGGGAGTTGGGGGAAATTGGAAGGGGAGGTGAACTATGAGAGACTATGGACTCTGAAAAACAATCTGAGGGGTTTGAAGCGGCGGGGGGTGGGAGGTTGGGGGAACGAGGTGGTGGGTATTGGAGAGGGCACGGATTGCATGGAGCACTGGGTGTGGTACAAAAACAAGGAATACTGTTATGCTGAAAAAAAACTACAATGAGATGTCACTTCACACTAGTCAAAATGGCTAAAACCAACAACACAAGAAAAAACAGGTGTTGACGAGGATGTGGAGAAAAAAGAATCCTTGTGCACCATTGGTGGGAATGTAAACTGCTGCAGCCACTGTGGAAAATGGTATGGAGTTTCCTTAAAAAGCTAAAAATAGAACTAGCCTATAATCCACTAATCACAGTACTGAGTATTTACCCAAAAAATACAAAAACACTAATTCAAAGTGATACATGCACCCCTATGGTTATAGCAGCATTATTTACAATAGCCAAGATATAAAAGCAACCCAGATGTCCACTGATTGATGAATGGATAAAGAAGAGGTGGTATGTATATATACAATGGAACACTATTCAACCTTAAAAAATGAAATCTTGCCATTTACAACATGGATGAAGATAGAGAGTATAATGCAAAGTCAGAGAATAAGTCAGTCAGAGAAAGATAAATACCATATGATTTCACTTATATGTGGAATTTAAGAAACAAACAAACAAGCAAAAGGTAAAAATCGAGAGAGAGACAAAGCAAGAAACAGACTCTTAAGTGTAGAGAATTATCTGATGGTTACGAGAGGGGAGGAGGTGAGGGTGATGGGTTAAATAGGTGATGGGATTTAAGGAGCTCAGTTGCCATGATGAGCACCAGGTGATGTATAGAAGTGTTGAATCACTATATTGTACACCTGAAACTAATATAATTCTGTATGTTAACTAACTGGAATTAAAATAAGAACTTATGTAAAAACAAAAACAAAAACAAAACCGATTAACCTAGAATTATATTCCCAACATCTAGTAGGCACAAAATATGTCTGACTTTTGAAGCCATTGTGAATTGCCTATAAAAGTTGAAGACATGCACACATTAAGAATAGTCATAAAAGTATTTTATACAACAGGAAAAATGTACACAACTCATATTTCCATCAATAGAAGAATGGATAAATAAATTATGACATTTTTATTATGATGGAATATTACAAAGTGGTCAAAACGAAAAAACTGGGACTATAGGTCAACATGGTTGAATCTTACACATATCATCTTGTGCAAAAATAGAGGTTGATGAAGAGTAATGACAGCTGACACCATTTATATAAAATGTAAAAATGTAAAAATAATATTTTTAGTGATATGTTGTGGAAGTATGAAGAAATGCACTGAAATGACATAAAAGATATTGGTTTTTCTCTCTTAAGTAGAGAGAGGATGCACTTAGAGGGGCTTATTCAGGGAGCTTATCAGGCAGGGGTGAGTTTAGGGTTTCATTTTATTATGCTTTATAATTTCTTATATTATTAAATACTTTATAGTTGATATAAAAATGGTAAAGTGTATGAACATTGACTTACTGACTCCATTGCTGTGAATCTGTGCTGCAGATATACTAGGAAGATATTTTTTTCGTACACTGTGATGCATTGACTGGGACTTGCCATAGTCTTTACATGATGTCTTCCATTACACTGACTTCTGATACTAGTAGGTTTATTGGATTATATCACCTAAATGGCATGATTGCTTGTACTGCATTTAGGACCCCCATAGTGGTCTTTTGTGCTCTAGGACCCACTCCAACCTGGCCACCTTCCCTGACACTCTTGAATGGAAACAGTATTCCTGAGCATGGAAATGCAAGATGCAATAATTTGTTTATTAGAGGGACAGTTTCAGCATGTTCCAGGACACTGGACTCCTAAAAACTTCATAGATGTGTTGAACAGCGCAAATGTTCTATCCCCCTATGTTGAATTTAGTTGCCTCTTTTTATTCAGCTGGTCTAATAATGTGATGCCATTGATATAGTGGATCAATGAGATATTCTCCAGAATGTCCAGACTACCAGGTTTCAGTCAGGGCTGTTGTCTTGTAGTAGCAGAGTTGAAGAAGTTGATAATTCATTCTTCTCTTTCATCCTTGTAATTATGTAATTCTTCTGATCCTCAGCCTTTCCTGTCCTCTGCTTACAGGATAGGAGAGCCTTTAGGTGTTGCCTAGAAAGCTCTCTGACTTGCATGCTTTGCCTAAATTGGTGACTAATCTTATGTTTCAGTAGCTTCCAATAAGAATCTCTCAATCCCACAGTCCTTATAATTAGAACTCTTTGCCTCCCAGCATCTCAAATGCTGCCTAGATGCACTTCTTTCTACCAGTGTCCCATCAGTTTGCCACTGGTTGAATTGACCCACTACAGATTATCTCAGTTTACTGACTTACTTCAGGAAGCCAGATGATGTCAGGACCCCAGTTTTCACCAATGATGGTGACTTTGTTGCTAGCCAGTGAGTGACCATTCCAGAATTCCATCTAGAACTGCTTCTGTGGTTCACTTCAGGTTCTAGTCCTCATAATTTGGTTTCCCTAAGGAACAGATTACAAAATGAAACTTTACATGCTGGTGATTTATTAGGAGTGTTCTCCCAGAAACAACAGTGATAAAGGAATGAGTGAAGCAGGATTAGGCAAAGGACAAAGTTAAACTTTGATCCAGTTGCAACTGATTTCAGATGGTCTCCCAGAAAGTTCTGTAGGTGGGGTGGCCATTCAGAGATACTAGATTGAGATAAGACCTCTGACCTTTTTACCCTTCATCCACATTGAGCAGCTGTTGCATGTGGACTGCATGTGGACTGTCCTTGGGTAGGGGTTAACATCTGGCAAGAAAATTATCTTTGCCCAAGGGCAGTTCCGCCCTGGGGAAGGACTCAATTGTGAGCTCTCAGCATCCAACACTCCAGCAGCTGGAGGAATGATTGTCTCGGTCTTTAAAAACAGGTTTGGTAGTCCCCACTAAAGAGAGAAAAGCAAAGAAGAATTCAGAGAGTTTAAATGTTCTATTATCTATTTATTATCTATCATCTGTCTATCTAACCTATCCATCCATTTATGTATTTACCTACTATCTCTTCATTCATCTATCAATCTGGCAAAGGTAAGGTTTAAATTTTTTGTAATGTGCATATATTTTGTTTATTTAAAAATTATATTGCAAAGCAAATGAAGAGTAAAGAAGGGGAGAAGGGAGGGAAAAGAGGAAGCAATCTTGATTTTACTTAAATGATAATCTCAGGTACAAATTAAAGATGCCAGGGTACCTGGGTGGCTCAGTCAGTTAAGCATCTGCCTTAGCCTCAGGTCATTCTCCTGGGGTCCTGGGATTGAGCCCCACTTAGATATCCCTGCTTAGCAGGGATCCTGCTTCTCCCTCTCTGTCTCTCCCCCACCACCGCAACCCCACTCATGCTCTCTCTCCCTCTCTCTCTCAAATAAATAAATAAAATCTTTCAAAGATGCCTTTGGCAAATAAGGCAGGTTATGCTAGATAAAGTTGCAGTCAGTACTGCTGAAACTTTGCATTTAATTATATGTCTATAAATCTGCATGTTTGATTGTTCATTTGATAATAAAAAAAGAAACAGTGTAAAAATCAAAATCTTTTGAAATCACATGAAAACTGTGGCTTGTAAAGGCCAATGGAATGAACATAGGACATCAAACAAAAACCACTGGGAAAGAATACAGAAACACTGTGTCTGTACCTAACATTTATGACTATTATAAGACACTTTCTCTACATGAAGAAATCAAAGGTTTAAATGGCAAATAGAAATATCTCTGATGTTATTTTTGATGCATGGGGTATTTTGTGTGTGTTAGTTACTGGAGATAACTGAAAAGCAGTGGAATAATTGGGGGGTGCCAAGTATATACAATTATGGAGGTTCTAAAATATATCAGCAACTTTAATAAGATAGCATTTTTTTTCATTTTTGAAATTAAGATTTTTCATGAGAAGTTTGATTATTAGGGAGTTACCAAATGCAAAAACAACATTTTTTAAACTAAGAGGCTTAGTATAGAAGAGAGAAATTCAAGCTATTATAGAATTGTCAATACCTTGTTGTGACTGTGCACACCAAAATAAACATTATCAGAAAAGATACATGAAAAATACCTTGAAAATCAGTGGTATGAGATAAATTCCCTTCATATAATCTTTTTCTGGTCTTTCCCATGTTTCCTTTCTTTCCATTCTCTTCTTTCCCCTTCATTTATTTCTCATGATTTTTCTACTTATTTACTTCTCACTTATTTATCAACTCATCATATATTAATGGGCTACCATAGCAGGCAGAATTCAGTCAGTAAACAGAAACCACCATAAATATTTTGATAAGAGAAGTATTTAATGTAGATTATTAGGCTGGAAATTTGTTAGAAATACTAGAGGAACAAATGGGAGGGAAATGGCATCAGTAACTGAAATGAAGCTCTTGTGCCCACTGGAACCTTTTTCATATGCCTTCTATTGGTTCATGGCTACAGAGAAGCCTATGGTTGCCTGTCGATGTTTCCCTTCTCCTGCATTATCACATATGTGATGCATGCACACTAGACCACTGCCAGAGTCTGAAGATAATGACTTCTAGCTTCTGTCTCCCTTCCAATCTCATGAAAATGCTTCATTGGCTGTATGCTGAAATATTGCCAGCCGTAGCACTGTTAGTGTCCTAACATATGATATCAGGGTCAGATTAGAAAGGAGGGGTGGTGCCAGGTACTAAAACTGGCATTATCTATCTAGCACAGTTCATCCTTGGTTATTTAGTGTTTTCAAAAATTCAAAAATAGCAAAATTAAAATCACCAGGTCAGTAAAATAGTAATTAGTGAGAGTGTGTCATGCATATAAGAACAGTTTGCTAAGTGGGAACTTTCAAATCCAAACTGATGTGAAACTCAGGATCTTGACATTGTAGGATGGGTTATAAAGTGAAAATGAAGAAGTTGTATAACTCTTGCAGTAGTTGGTGAGTACATTGGGGGTTTCTAGGTAGAAGGGGGATTGCTTAGAAGTGATTATCTTATACCATTTTTAGGAAGATGACTTAAGTTTCTCTTATGATTATTGGAGACATTTATAAGAATGACTTAAGTTAATTTCACTTATGTTCATGAAATGAGCTATATTTAGTTTTGCTTACATAGCTTATATGGTTTTGTTTGCTCAGGGCCTTTTCTTTCATTTTTTTCTTTTCTTCCCTTCATCCCCCCAGAGCTGTTTAAAGTCTGGTCTCTATTTTCCATTTAATATTAACAGCATCTATAGCTCTTTTTTGCATATTAATTGCTCTTTACTTTTGCAAGTTAGTTACAACCATTCTTATTGAAAAACCATAGTCACAGTGTCTCCAAAGTGGGGTAGTGACAATGTCCCGTCAGTCACTAGGGTAAACTCTGATTTTGTTAAGTCCTCTTATTTTTAGTAATAATTTTACTTGTGACTAAATTATATAACCTAAAAACGTATCCTTCTAGGAAAGACAGAGCAAACAGGTACTGGATTTACCTTTTGCCTAAAAAAACTGGAGAAGAAACCAAATATATGAAACAAGGTCCTTCATGGTATTGGAAACTCAGCAACAACATTAAGTGATTCTGAGAAAAAGGAAACAAATGAGGTGAGACATAAAATTGCCTGAGCTACTAGCTGAAGAAACTTCTAAGTCTACTTCCTGAACAGGAAGAAATCAAGTAGAGTCCAAGTGGAAAAGAGAGCCAAGAGTTTGGAAATTTTCTGGTACAGTAATGGAGGGCAAGAAGTGGCCCAGAGAGAGAACTTTGCTGATCTTCAAAGAGTACCCTCAAAGATTCAGTTTAGTACCGATAAGTGCATTTGCTGAGGAAACTACTCAAGCTTGGGAAAGAGGAAACAGTGCTTAAAGCTGACATAAGGCCAGGAGTAGTGTGCCTGCTCCAAATAGTAAAAGTGGAAAATATCAAAATTCACTGAGCATTTGGTAGAGTATAAAGGATTTTGCTTTAGTAGTGGGAAAAAATAACCCTTGACTAAACGCTGCTATGGTTTGCCTAACAAAGCTTAAAAGCAGGACCCAAAAACATCATGCGGTTTCTAAGTAACTTTTACTCATCCCAGAACAAAGTTCAAGAATGCAAAATACAGGCATACAAAAATATACAACCATACAAAGGCATACAGAAATATATAGCAACCAAAAACTTAACATTCATAATATTTAGCATCCAATCAAAAGTTACTAGCCAGGCAAAGAAGCAGGAAAATACAACTCATAATTAGAAGAAAAATTACTCAATTGAAATGAACCTGGAAATGATATAAATGATGGAATTAGTAGACAAGGATATTACAACAATTATTATAATTGTATTTCATATGTTAAAAAGCTGGAGCAAAGAATAAATATTAAGCAGAGACATGGAAGATATAAAATAGACCAAATTAATAGCTATATATGAAAATTATAATTCCAAGATATACCCAGCTATATGTTGTCTGCAAGAAACAAGATGCATATATAGTAAAAGTAAATGGATAAAGTAAGATACACCATGACCACTGATCAAAAGAAAGCAGAAGTAGCTATGTTAATTTTAGCTATCTTAATTTTAGACAGAGATATGACTTCAGGCTAAGGAAGTTACCAGGGATAAAAAGAGCATTACATAATGATAAAGGGATCAATTCTCCAAGGATACATAATAATCCTAACATATATGCATCTAACAGCAGAGTATCAAAATATGTGATACAAAAACTGATAGAACTACTAGGAAGAATAGGCTAATTCACTACGATAGCTGGCAAACTTAATGCCCATTTATCAGAAATGGACAGATACAGCTCACAGTAAAACAATAAGGGTGTAGTTCAACTCAACAACACCATCAATCAGCTGGATATGATTGATATCTATGACTACTTCATCCAACAACAGCAGAGTACACATTGTTCTCAGGCTCACATGAAACATTCAAGAAGATAGACCACATTCTGGGCCATAAGGTATACCGTAACATTAAAAGAAGAGAAATCATACAATGTCTGCTCTAAGACTACTATGTAATTCAACTAGAAATCAATAATAGAAAAGTAGCTGCAAAAGTCCCAAAGACATGCCAATTAAACAATACATATTTTAATGCTGATTAGTCATATATTTTCAGTCCTCCTAATTCATTTTTCTCCCTGAGTTCATCTTACTTTATTTTTCCCTCCCTTCCCCTATGATCTTGTTTTGTTTCTTAAATTCCACATATGAGTGAGATCATATGATAATTGTATTTCTCTGATTGACTTATTTCAATTAGTGTAATACCCTCTAGTTCCATCCATGCTGTTGCAAATGGCAAGATTTCATTTTTTGATGGTGGAGTAGTATTCCATTGTATATACATACCACATCTTCTTTACCCATTCATCTGTTGATGGACACCTGGACTCTTTCCATAGTTTGGCTATTGTGGACATTGTTGGTATAAACATTGGGGTGCACTCTGGATCACTATATTTGTGTCTTTGGGGTATATAGTAGTAAAATTGCTGGGTTGTAGGGTAGCTCTATTTTCAACTTTTTGAGGAACCTCCATACTGTTTCCCTGAGTGGCTTCTCCAGCTTAAACAATATATTTTAAATAACACTGAGATCAAATAAAAAATCTCAAAAGAAATTAAAACATCTTTTGAGCTAAATGAAACAAATTGTCACAATTAGTGGGATGCAGCAAAAGCAGCACTTAGAGAAAAAATTTATAGCACTTAACAAATGAATATATATGAAAAGAAGATCTAAGATCAACAATCTAAGCTTCCACTTTAGGAAACTAGAAAAAGGGGAGTACATAAATCCAAAGTGAGAAAAAGAAAGGAGATTATAAAAATTAGAGCAGAAATCAATAATATTAAAAGCAGAAAAATAATAGAGGAAACAAACAAAACTGGAACCTGGTTCTTTGAAAAGATCAATAAAACTGATAATCCTCTAGCAAGGCTACTAAGAAGATAAGAGAGAGCACACAAATTAATACTACCAGAAATGAAAAAGAGGACATCTCTACACTACATACCCATGGATATTAAAAAGCTAATAAAGGAATACTGTGAACAAGTCTATGGTCACAAATTTCATAACCTAATGAAATGGACCAATTCTTTGAAAGACATAATCTGCCAGAACTCATAAAAGGTCAAATAGATAATCTGAACAGGCATATATCTATTAAAGGAATTGATGAAATTAATAACCTTTGAAAACAGAAAACATTAGGCCCAGATAAGTTCTTTGATGAATTCTACCAAACAGTTAAGGAAGAAATTATACCAGTTCTCTATAATCTCTTCCAGAAAATAGGAGCAAAGTGAATACTTCCTAATTTTCTGAGGCCAACATTACTCTAACACCAAAAACAGACAAATAGATTACAAGAAAACCCCAGACAAATATCTTTCATAAGCACAGATGCAAAAATTCTCAATAGAATAGTAGTAAATTGAATCTAACAATGTATATAAAAGAATTATATGCCAGAGCAAAGTAGGATTTATTTTAAGTATGCAAGGCTAGTCAATATTCAAAAATCAATTAATGTAAACCATTACATCAACAGGCTAAAACGATAAATCATATGATCATATCAATAGATGCAGAAAAAGCATTTAACAAGATTAAATATCCATTTAAGGTAAACTCTTAGTAATGCAGGAATGGAAGGGAACTTCCTTAAGTTTCTGTAAAAAATTATATATACATACACACACACAAAGCCTATAGCTAGTATTGTACTTAATGGTGGAAAACTTGAAGCTTTCCCACTAAGATCAGGAACATAGCAGGGATATTAGAAGTCCTAGCTAATGCAATAAGACAAGGAAAGGAAATTAGAAGTTTTTACATTGGAAGGAAAGAAATAAAATTGTCTTTGTTCACAGATGACATATGTAGACAATCCAAAAATAGACAAAAAAGTCTTGGAATTAGTAAGTGATTATAACACTATTGCAGAATACAAGGTTAATGCACAAAAATCGGTCACTATCCTATATACCAATAAACAACTGGAATTTGGAATTTAAAACACAATACCATTTACATTAGCACATCCCAAAGTGAAATACTTAGGTATAAATCTAAAAAAAAATGTGCAAGATCTTCATGAGAGAAACCATAAAACTCTGATAAAAGAAATCAAAGAACTAAGGAAATTCGAAGATATTCCATTTTCATGGAGGGGAAGACTCAATATTGTCAAGATGTCATTTCTTCCCAAGTTATTCTATACATTCAACACACTCCCACTACAAATCCCAGTGAGTTGTTTCATGAATATTTACAAACCAATTCTAGAGTTTACGTCGAGTGGTAAAAGACCCAGAATAGCCAACAAATTATTGAAGGAGAAAGACAAAGTTGGAGGATTCACACTACCAACTTCAAAATACACTTAGGAAGCTACAATAATCAATATAGTGTGCAATAAATCTTGTAACACTGAAAAAATAAAACTAAAAAAAAGTGTGATATTGGAAAGGAAGATGAAATTAAAGGAAAAAGAAAATTGGAGAACTGACACTCTAGCTGAAGTGGTAACTACGTGAGGAAATGTACACTTTTTCCTTTTTTTCATAAATCTCTGTAAAAGATAATCAACAAATGTGCACTCTTGACTCCAACAGGAGTAACTGCAACCAGATTTACTCTCCTATCTGAAACAATTAAAAAAAATGAAAAGGCAGGAAGGAAGAAAAGAAAGAAAGGAAGAGGAAGGAAGGAGGGAAGGAAGGAAGGAAAACATTGGCTTTCAATGCACTGGACATCAAACAATACAGGACAGTGGTAAATTCATGAAATACTTCAAGTAAAAAGATTATGTTTGCTAGACTTTATAAACATGTTTTTAATATAAAGTCTGAAAGTAAAATAAAATAAAATAAATGCTATACAAATAAATACTTACAAATACCTTGGGGGTGGACATTCTAATATCAGAAAAGTATAATTGAAGAATTACTACACATAAAGAAGGATATTTTTATGATTATAAAGGGGTATCTGTACTTGGAAGTTATCAAAATTCTGTTTCTGTGCATTCAATAATTGTAACTTCAAATTATACTCTACAAAGATTGAAAGAACCAAAAGAGTAAATAGATAAGTTCAATGTCATAGAAAATTTTAACATTACTGTCTGAATAGCTAATAGAAAAAACAGACAAAAATTCTGTAATGGGGGCGCCTGGATGGTTCAGTGGGTTAAGCCTCTGCCTTCGGCTCAGGTCATGATCTCAGGATCCTGGGATGGAGCCCTGCATTGGGCACTCTGCACAGCAGGGAGCCTGCTTCCTCCTCTGTCTCTCTACTTGCTTGTGATCTCTCTCTCTCTCTCTGTCAAATGAATAAATAACATCTTTTAAAAAAATTCTGTAATGGTAGGGAAGATGTACAAAACAGTTAACAAAATTGACCTAATTAACAAATATAAAATAGATGGGTTGCCTGGGTGGCTCAGATGGTTAAGCCTCTGCCTTTGGCTCAAGTCATCAATGATCTCCAGATCCTGGGATTGAGCCCTGCATTGGGATCCCTGCTCAGCAGAGAGTCTGCTTCTCCCCCCACCTGCCCCCATCTCTTCCCACTGCTTATACTCTCGTTTTCTCAAATGAACAAATAAAATCTTTAAATATATATATTTAATATACACATAAAATGTAATGTAATATATAATCCATTAGTTAAATATTTGCACATGAAATATTTACCAGAAGTGACCAGGCTCTGGAACATAAAATCTCTACAAATATTAAAAGAATTTGACAGACTATATTCTGCCATCACAGTGGAATATAGTTAGTATCAGTAATAAAAAAGATAAGTTCACAAGTAGTTAACATTTACAAACTAATGTCTAAATAGTCCATGGGATAAAGAACAAAACTTAGTGCAATAAGGAGACATTAAAACTGGGTGATAATGAAGATAACATTTTCAAACTTGTGAGATGCAAGGCAAAGTAGTGATTAGAGAGATTTGTAGCCTTATATACATGTGTTAGAAAAGAAGAAAGGTGGAAAATCAGTGATCTTATTTTAATCAAGAATCTGGAAAAAGAAAAACAAAACAAGATGAAAGAGAAAGGAAATGATAAAAATAAAAGTTGAAATTAATAGAAAAATTTTCCTTTTTATTTTTTAAGGTTTTTTTTTTTTAGAGGGAGAGCATGCATGAGTTGAGGGGGAAGAGCAGAGGGAGAGAGAGAGAGAGGCAGAGAAGCAGAGAAGCAGACTTGCCACTGAGTGTAGAACATACAGGGGCTCATCTCAGGATCCTGAGATCATGAATTGAACTGAAACGGAGTTGGAAGCTTAACTGACTGAGCCATTCAGGTGCCCTGAAAAATTTTTCTAATAGAAAATTTGAAGTCAAAATGTGACACTCCAAAGAGTTAACAAAATTTACAATTCGGCATAATTTTATTAAGAAATAAAAACACATGTTCTTAATACCAGAAATTAAAAAGTGAAAACATCACTACAGATTTTACAGAAATAAAAAAAGTAACAAAAAAATATTCTAAGCAGGTAAAGCCAATAATTTAGGAAATTGAAAGGAAATAGAAATTTTAAAAATACAACTTAAACTGATAGAAGAGTACATAACTTAAGTAGCCTAGTAACTATTAAAATTAATACTTTATTATAAATTTTTACTTCAGAAAATCCCAGGCTCAACGGCTTCAACAGAAAATTCCTTTTAACCTTTACGGAAATAACAACAGCAATGTTGTATAAACTCTTCTGGGAGATTAGAAAATGAAGGACTAGTATAACTTTGATACCAAAACAAAGACATTAAATCAATAAGAACTTGCATACTAGTCTCTTTCATTAACAAGGGTATACAAGTCATTAGAAAAAAAATAAAGAAAATTTAACAATATGTATGTATTATTTATTTATTTGAGTGAGAGGGTGAGCGAGAGGAAGCATAAGCATGGGGAGTATCAGAGGGAGAAACAGGCTCCCTGCTGAGCAGGGAGCCTGAAGTGGGACTTCATGCCATGACCCTGGGATCATGACCCAAGCCCAAGGCAGACGCTTAACCAACTGAACCATGCAGGTGCCTGAAAATATAACAATATTTAAAAAGAAAATACATCACATCAAAGTGGAATGTATTTCAGGCCTGCCAGAGTGATTTACCATTTGCAAAGTAGTTAATCTAATTCATCATATTAACATGGAAAGGAAGAAAAATTTTATGATTACATTGATAGATTTAGTTACTGCACTTGATAAATTCAGACCACATTTATAAAAAAAAATAAACGCAAGGTAGAATGCAACAGAATTTTCTTAGCTTAATAATGAATTATCAGAGACATATTTAATAGTGAAATATTGAGTGATTTCTCTCTGAGATTGGGAATGTGACAAAAATGTCTTTTCTACTAGTTCTTTTCAGTATTTTCCTGGATACTCTACATAGAGCAAAAAGGCAAGTAGAAGAAAAAAGACTAAGGGTTGGAGGTATAACTAAATTCAGAAAATAGGATTGTACATTAAAAAGTCTCAAAGACTCTCCAGGTAAATTATTAAAATTAATAAAGTAGAGCTACCATAATTATAGAATACACTATGCAAAGACAAATTTTAAAATTTAAATGAGACATCACTAGAAAATTAATTTTAAAAATAATATAATTGTCAGTTGTATTAAAAATTACCAAATAGAAAGACAAAGGACCTCTACACCTGGCAGAACACCTAGCAGAAATTTAAGATGATAAAATAAATTAAGAAATACATCATGTTCATGGATTGAAAGACATAGTATTGTAAAATGTGTTTTCTTGCAGTTAGAAATTATTGTGTAAGAAACTGCACCCCGTTTAGTGACTTAAAATAACGATCACTTATTATTACTACTGAATCTACTAGAAATAAGGAAAAGTCTCTTGATCCAGGTCATGCCCAGCAGATCTTGACCTGTCTCACAATACTTCTGTGTCATCTGGCAGATGAATTTGAGCCTGGGTGATCCTGAATAACTTCACTCACATACTGGGATGTGTCTGGCTTTAACACGGGCAACAGGTGTTATAGGGACATTTGTCTCCTATAATTAAGCAGGCGATCCTAAGTTTATTAATATTGGCAGGGTTCCAAAAGAAAGAGAATAAACACAAGGCTTCTTAAAGCCCAACCATGACACTACACAATGTCATTTCCGTTGCATTTTTCATCCAAAACAAGTCCTATGCCTTGCCCAGATTTAGAGGCTGGGCAAATAGATCTTATATCTTGATAGGATGAGTTGTGCATTTTCATTGCAAAAGAATGACTATGGAAAATTGCATTTTTTTTTCTCTAACAGATGTTTGTTCTTTCCAAATTTGTTTATAAGTTCAGTGTACCCCAATAAAAATCTTGTGGGTTGTGTGTGTGTATGTAAATTGATAAGTTGAATCTAAAACTCATTTAGAAATGTAAATGGCTGGGCATCTGGGTGGCTCAGTCAGTTAAGCATCTGCCTTCGGCTCTTGTCATGATCGTGGGGTCCTAGAGTTGAGTCCTGCATCAGGCTCCCTGCTTAGTGGGGACTCTGCTTCTCCCTCTGTCCCTCTCCCCTGCTCATGATCTCTCTCTCTCAAATAAATAAATAAAATCTTAAAAAAATGTAAATAGGTAGCAATAGCGAAGGTGAAAAAAAGAATATAAGACTCGAAGAAGGACTTCACATAAAGTAGATATTGAAATGGTTGATACATGTGTAAAAGGTACACGAAACATTATTAGTTATCAGGAAAATCAAAATTAAAACCACAGTGGCCTACACAGACACCAGAAGACTTAAGATGAAGAAGGGAGAGAATACCAGTGTTGGAGAGGATGTGGAACATCTAAAACTCTTTAAAATTCCCAAATGGGAATGTAAATTGTACAATTATTTTGGGAAACTTTTGATACATACTGAAGAATTCCCCCTCCAGGTAGTACTCAACAGAAATATCTACATAATATCACCAAAAATGCACGTAAGATTGTAGAGAAGAGTTTTATTCATAATGGTCCCAAATTGATAACAACACAAATATCCAAATATACATGGATAAATAATATTTATATATTCACATAATGGAATGCTCTGCAGAAATAAGAATGGGCAGACTATAATTATATCCAACAACATGAATGGAACTCAGAAATACAATGCTGAATCAAAGAAGCCAGAAACAAGAGAGTACATTCAACTTACTTACAGATCAGTAAAAGGTATAGAACTAAAAGTCAGAATAGTGGTTATCTTTGGGAGGGCTGTGATGTGAGAAGGCTATCTGTGGTGAGGGTAATGCTCTGCCTACTGACATGGGCTAGAGTTCTAGAGGAGAAAGAAAGAAAAAGCCAATGTTATCTAATCATAACCAATAATGCAATAGGTGATAAAATAGTATAGACTTTGACATATATGATATAGTTCTTTTTTCAGATATGTTTTCCTACACTGATAAACTTTACATTATCATTGCATGCTCTTATGTTATCTGCTCATCATAGCTTTCACTGTTCACTATTCATTCAGTAACACCATATACTCATCTGGTCTTTAATCTTTATTATCCAAATTGTGTCTCTGCTGGGTTCAGCATCATCATTTTGTGTAATTATTTAAAAATAAACCTCATTAGACAATATTAAGCCCTAATTCCCAACTGTGGAAGTGCATTTTTAAATTAATTTATTTCACAATTTAATTGGAAATTTTTGAATCTTCCTCACCCCTTAGGAAAATAGGCAGATGGATTTGTATAAAAAATCATTTTTGTGTTGGAATACCAAGACTTGTCTTTAAAACAAAACCTCAGAACACCTGGCTCAAGGGTGCCATCTTTTCCAGATCACCAAAAAGCAGTACATTTATAGGAGTTGAATTGATAGCTGCAGAAATGATTGATGACACTGTGATCTATACCTCCTTTGATAAAATCATGATCCTATAATTTGGAGACCAGTTAGTTGCATCAAACAAAGGAATAGTTATTATTTTCCTTGGAAATTTATCATTAAGGAATAAAGAGCTATTTGAATTTGAACAGGGCTGATTTTTAAAGGATTAAGCAGAAGAAAGTTGCAACTCTATAAACAAGTACATGTGAGTAGACATAGAGATATATAGATATGCATAAATCTATGCATAATCTATCCATCTGTCCATCCATCCATCCATCCACCCATCCATCCATTCATCCACCCATCCATTGGCATCTCCCATCTGTCTACAAAAAAAAGTGACCCAGCTGTATTAGAGAATTACTACTCTTGGTGTTGTGAGATTTTGAACGTATGACACGCATTCCTACTTATGGATTTGTATGCCCATTGGTTAGAATAGCACATAGTAGGTGCTCAATAAAAATTGGTGAGTGACTAAATTAAATGTTTTTACTCTACTCCCAATTAAATGTTTTACTCTACTCCCTTCCATGAAGCAGTTCTAACTTTTGAACAGTCCCAAGATTATGAAATCCTAAACTGCCTTGACAGCAGCTTCCTTTCATCAGTTCAGCTTCTTAGTACTGCTTCTTAGTACTGCTAGTCTCTTTCTATGGCCAAGCACGTTAATTTTGATCCACTGAGCATTTAAAAACCAGATGTGCTACCTGAATGCTAAACATCACTGTGGCTTCTTTTGTCTTTTGCATGGGGATCAAAAATAATAACAGTATTTGTCATGAAATCACCAGTATGTGTGCTTATCTCCGCTTTACTTTTCCTGACTCTATCATTGCACTGAAAATTTCACTCAAAGAACTTTTGAAGGTCTTTGTACTAGTGAAGGTAATCTAGTGGTTGTAATTTATGATGCCCAAATCTCAGTGGTTTAACAGAAATTAATTTTGTTTTCATAAAGTTCAATTGGAGGCTTTGGGGGAAATAGAGAGGGTTGAAGGGAGTATTAAACTGCTCCAAAAGTGATTTAAGAACATGGACTCCTTACATCTCATTCTTTCCTTTTCTTTCTTTCTCTAGGACCTTAGAGTCCTTGCTAGATCTTCTGAATGTTACTGGCAGACAAGGGGAGTGAGACTTATACATAATACTTTTTACAGGTCAAACAGGACATGGTATTCATCATGTCTGCCCACACTCTTGTCATTCGGATGACAACATCTAAGGGCAAATCATGCAGAAAACTTCTGCCAGTGTGCCCCAGAGAAGGAGGAAGGAGGTTTGCTGAGTAGCTAACCAGTTTGTGTTATTGGAATTATTGGTCTCCAAAGTACCAAAAAAATGGAATTTTTACTTCATTATAACAGTGAACACTCTTATGGACATTTGTAATTAACCACTTGAAACTGTCTCCTCTTTGATTTTTACAATCTAAATTTTTATATTTTCTCCCTTCTCTTTTTTTAAAGCTTTTATTTAAATTCCAGTTAGTTAACTTACAGTGTAATATTAGTTTCAGGCATATAATTTAGTGATTTAAGACTTACATACAATACCCAGTGCTCATCACAACAACTACACTCCTTAATCCCCATCATTTAATCCATCTTCCCACCCACCTCTTCTCCAGTAACCATCAGTTTGATCTCCATAGTTAAGAGTCTGTTTCTTAGTTTGCTTCTCTTCCCCCCTACCCCACCATGATTGTTAGTTTGGTTTCTTAAATTTCACAAATGAGTGAAATTGTATGGTGTTTGTCTTTGTCTGACTGACTTATTTCACTTAGCATGATATTCTCCAGCTGCATCCATATTGTTGAAAATGGCAAGATTTCATTCTTTTTTATAGCTGAGTAATAGTCCAGTGTATATGTATGCCACATCTTTATACATTCATCAGTCAATGTACATTTGGGCTCTTTCCTTAATTTGGCTACTGTAGATAATGATGCTAAGGGATACAAAAACAAATAAGCAAACAAACCCCCAAACAAAACAAAACAAAACAAAACAAAACTATTGGGACTTCATCAAAATAAAAAGCGTCTGCACAGTAAAAGAAGCAATCAAGAAAACTAAAAGGCAACCTATGGAATGGGAGAAGATATTTGCAAATTACATATCTGGTAAAGGGTTAGTATTGAAAATATATAAAAAATCTATAAAACTCAACACGCAAAAAACAAATAATCTCTTTTACTCTTATTAGCCATTCATTCTAGATCCTTCTTAAGAACTGTTCTTTCTCTGCTCAGTCTAAAAGTCAAAGTCATAATTCCAAAGGACTCTGTTGTCATTTCTCTGAGATTTCACTTCAAACATAATTCCTACAATATCTTTTTAAAAAGCTTTTATTAATTTTTTAGTGTAGTTGACACACAATTATGTTAATTTCAGGTGTGCAATGTAGTGATTCGACAAGTTTTTACATTATGCTATGCTCACCACTAGTGCAGCTACCATCTGTCAGGTACAACACTTTTACAATATCATTGACTATATTCTTTGTATAATTCCTACAATGTCTTTTTAAAAAGCTTATCTCAATATTTCCTTTACATTTGGGTGATTCTTAAATCTAATCAAGAATTCTTTTAAGTTCCAGACCCATATTTCCAATAGCCTAATAAATATTTGAATTTGGAAGCCCACAGGCACCTTGAATCAATCACACTGAAAAATTAATCATTAATTTCTGTCCAAATCCTTCTATATCATCTGTCTTGGTGAATGGTAATCCTCTTTGCTTTGTATTTTCATGTTCTTTATTCTCACATACACACTCCTCAGTGAATATCATCAATCCAGTTACCAAATTCTACAATTTCTAGCTTTTAATATCTTTTGTATCTGTCATCTATTTTTCATTGCCTGAATTCAGGCTGCCATCAGATTTTTGCCTGGCTTCATGACAGAGCAGTTAGGAAGAACTAAATTGGAAGACACGATTGACGGAGTGCATTGGAGGACTCTGGAGATGGACTAGGAGTTGGGCAGTACAGGGCCTACTAAGAGAAGATGGATATTAGAACCATGTATTAAACCCCTGCACAGGGTTCATTATCTAAACAAAGATTATGGTCAAGTTGATGGGTTAGCCGACAGAATTTACTAGACTGAGACGTGTGGTCGAGCAAAGCAAGTCAGGAGCACAGCCAAGAACTGCAATATTTGGGCTAGATGGATGCTGATCAGAGTCACGAACAAACTGGTATAATTCAAAGTGCAAGAATCAGAGTGGGCTGGGGTGTAAACTATGAAACCAATTTCTTAGATAAGCTCTCAGCCAGTTCCATTAAATGGCCAGAATGAGGAGTAGTGAGAGGTTTCAGAGAGACAGATTTCTGCTCACTCCAAGAAATAGCTTTCAGTCATCAAAAGGTTGATTGTTAAAAAGATGGGCTATCTTGTGAGTTAGTGAGTTCCCAGTAACTGAGATGATTCAGAGAGACTTCATGAAGGCCTGCAAAGCTATGGTTGAGGTTATTTCTGATCACTTGGATGAGGGGATTAGACAGCTGCTGAGCTCATTTATCACTCTCAAATATTATAAATTTTTATCTTAACCCTCAATTTGAAAGCTGTGATTTGGCTTCAACTGGGCTTTCGGCAATCTTTCACATTCTCTCTTCTACAGCAGATAAGTTGCAGAAAGTCTCCTGTGTTCCTGTTTGTGATGCATTGCCTATCCTCAGAGAAGTGTTTTCACCTTAGCCCCATCCATACTCAACAAACACACTGTTTAGTTTGCTCTCCCCACTCCTCCTGGTAGAACTGAGGTGCACCAGTTAATTCATTGAGATTTGGGATTTGACTAAATGGGGTTAAATGGGGAAGATGAAGGCCGTCTGGAGCTCAGCATCTGAATCATGGGACCAGCTCTGGCAAACAGAGATGCCTAAAACTGATGGGCCCTTCATGTAGAGACCAAAGCCAAGTAGCGGTGACACAAGATCTAACTTGGGAAGCTTCTTGCTGAGAAGGCTGAGTTTCTTAGATTTGTTGTCAAACGTAACATTTGGAAGTGGTAAATCATTGCAGGAGCCTGTGTGCTTGGCAACCACGTCCCTGCCTGGGTTGCTGGCAGTAGAAACCGTGTATGGATCCATAGCCTCATATAGTTCTGATGGGGACATGTGAGCCATCAGTGACTGATCATTTTGGGAAAACCTGACAGAGAACAGAAATTTTCCTTACTTGCTCTTGCCATAATGAAGTGAGCATAAGCTGAATGAAATAAAGTTGTCTCATTTATTATACAGATGACTCACATGCTTTCTGACTCATGCCAGTAAAATCACTCTGCAACTAGCAGAAATATGCCAGGGCCTAAGAAAAACTGTGCTCTGTGGGTCCCCCCTCACCCACTGCCTAGGACTAGGGTATCATGAAGCCATTGAGACCTGCCCTCTGCTTGGAGCTGGAGCAGTAAGTCATTGGTCACAGGATGACTTTTCTGGCTATAGATATACCCTTCAGGATAGGAGCTGTTAATCAACCCTGTCCATGACATCATTAAATTAACAGCTCCTGCATAGAAGTAACATATTATAGCTTTGTCATCCTCACAATTTAAAATGCTTCTGCTCTTTCATCCATCAGGTAAAACAAAGATGCAGTAGAAACCTGTGCTTTCAGAACAGATGCCTCCATAATTGTGCTGTTCAAAAGAATGTGCTGTCATTCTCTGTACTATGTTTCCTTTCCATCTGCTTTTTGTCTGGTTGTGTTTGAGCAGAAGTCATCTTCCCCCCCTCAGCTTAAGTTCAAAACTTGATGTGATAGAGTATTGCCAAGAGTCTGAATAAAAGCAGAATGTAGTTTTATGATGTCATTGTAATACTTCTGTCAGTTAAACACTCTGGGAATTTACTATACTAGTCAAGAATAAAATTCATTTGGACTATCTTCCCAGAATATGATAGGTGAGCTGTACCTCACACTAAAATCATAAACTAATTTTGCAGTTTAATGTTAAAAGTTGACTTTCTGAAAAAATAACATTTGATTTGTATCTATTGTGGTTTCTTGAAAGGTAAAATTTTCCACTTATCTAAGAGCAGGTCATCACTTTTACAGTTGTTTTTTTAGTCAAAATGTCTACAGAAATAATAAAACCTAGGGCTTTTACTTTGTCTTACCTATCCAACGTCTATGTGAGAGGGTCTATGCTTTTCTCTAATGCAGAGATCTAGGCATAGGAAAATGAAGTGACCTACCTAAGATTCTAGACAAAAAAAAACAAAACAAAACAAAAACAACAACAAAAAAAAACCCCGAAACTGAAACTTCTGGGCTTCAGGGTCTCTATTTTTGTATTCTTTAAGCTGTGAATTTCTGTATATCACTTTATATTCACATATGACAGTCATAGATACTTATTCTTATGAAATGGTTATTCACTGAGAAGAATATTCTAGCTCTTTCTGGTGAGTTTTACATTCTCCTCCTGAGAAATCAAAACCGTATCTGTATAACATTTGTCAAAACATTCCTCTTTCCTCATTTACTGACCTTTTTTTCTACACATAACATTTTTATCCTCACTGGTTTGGAGTCTGGCACAGGGATTCTTAAAGGAAGAGGAGAGCAGGAAGACATCTATTTAAACTGATCTATATATTTTTTATTATATATATATATATATATTATATATATATATATTATATATATATATATATAAACTGATATTGATTCTCTTGCAAGCTCAAATTTTATATAAAGGTTCATTGTAAATGTAAATTGAGCTCAAAATTTCTAGGGAAAATTCTAAGATAAATTAATAAATGTGGGTTGGTTAATAGGATACATTAGAAATAACTACTTGTTGACCCAGTCTGAACCAATTAAATTGTATCTTACTTATGTAGAATTTCAAAATATGGTCTATTAGATTTGATTTTTGTGTTTTTCTTATGAAATCAAATTTCACTGTAAAATAAACTCAGGGAATGCCAAATGATATATTTCCTGAGGAATTTAGAATACTTGTATGATAGAACTCCTGGGATGTCACAAAATCAATAAAGTCTTTGACTATGTTTAATTTTGTTAAATACAACATTTTTCCCCCTTGCCATGCCCTTGGCTTGCTGAAGACTTGCTGTCTTATAGAGCATTTATTAGGAATCTTTGAACTAAAATTTTCTTCCAGTAGGTAATATAGAATCTTTTTTTTTTTTTTTTTTAATACTTACTACTAGGCTCCTGGGTGGCTTAGTTGGTTAAGCCTTTGCCTTCGGCTCAAGTCATGATCCCAGAGTCCTGGGATCAAGCCCTGCATCAGTTGGGCTCCCTGCTCAGTGGAGAGTCTGCATTTCCCTCTCCCTCTTCCCCTACCCTTGTTCATGTTCTTTCTCTGTGTCTCTCTCTCATATTGAAAAAAAGAAAATACTACTACTCAAAGTATGAAAGTTTTGGTGAAACACAAATTATATTTTCTGTTAGATGACATTATTTGTTTGAACAAATAATTGCCACCTTCACAAAGAAACTTATCTGTGAGCTTCTTAAGAGTATATACTATTTATTTTTGTGTTTTTGTCATCTAGCACAATGCCATTAGTCAAAGCTCAATCTTTATTGAGTTAATAACAGTAAATAAAAAGATACCTGAAGATTTTAGATCACATGTACACAAAAATACACATTTGAATGTTAGAAAATTAAAATCTATTCTAAGCATCCAAAATGTTACATTTTCCTAAAATAGCCTATGTTTTCCTTTATAAAACAATTTTAGTCTCCAGTGGCTTCTCACTGAGAATGGATATATTCTATTTATATTTTTTAAGCAAAGCAGAAAATGCAGAACCAATTGAATAGATGTTATAGCTGTCACATAAGAGCCTAGACAGTTTTTTTTTTAAAGTAAGACATGACTGTTTTCTAAGAGATAATAAGAAATAATATTCATTAAACATATTATTTTATTTTCTGGTAATTTTCTTTCTTTATTTCTTTGGATTATTTATTTATTTTTGAGAGGGGAAGTGGGGCAGAGGGAGAGAGAGAATTCAAAGCAGACTCCCAGCTGAGCACGGAGCCTGACACAGGGCTCAGTCTCACAACCCTGAGATCGTGACCTGAGTTGAAATCAAGAGTCAGACACTTAACAACCTGAGCCACCCAGGCACCCCACTTTTCTGGTACTTTCCATGCAAGTGATAGGCTTATCGAAAGTTCTATCAGTCTAGTGGAAACAAGTATAAATATTTTCCATGGAGTTTTCGTTGTTTTATTTTGTTTTTGTTTTGAAAGTACTGGATGTACCGTGTAATTATTGCCATGGTATTGGATAAGTGGTCCGGCAAAACAGCAGCGTGAAGTGACAATAGCCAATGTAATGGTAGTTTGATGTTAGTAATAATTAGTATTTATAGTAATCCAAAACTAATTGTTCCAATTCTCTGTGTTTTTCTTTCAATATCTTAAGATTTTTTGCCTATTTTGTTATATGTTTTAACTTCAGATGAATAAAATCACACAAAAACAACCATGGAGAAGGGCTCTGAACAGACTGGTGGGCTCTGGTGTTGAAACTATGTAGAGGTCCCCTGGGTAGCTCAGTTGGTTAAGCGTCTGCCTTTGGCTCAGGTCATGATCCGAGGATCCTGAGATGGAGCCCCACGCTGGGCTCCCTCCTCAGTGGGGAGCCTGCGTCTCCCTCTCCCTCTGTACCGCCCCCGCACTCATGCTCTCTCTCAAATAAATAAATACAATCTTTAAAAAAAGAAATTAGGGTACCTGGGTGGCTCAGTCATTAAGTATCTGCCTATAGCTCTGGTCATGATCCCAGGGTCCTGGGATCAAGCCCTGTATTGGGCTCCCTGCTCTGTGGGAAGACTGCTCCTCTCTCTGCCATTCCCCACTGCTTATACTCCCTCTCTCGCTGTCTCTCTGTCAAATGAATAAATAAAAGCTTTAAAAATAAATAAAAAAGAGAGAAAGAAAAGATTATATAGAATTGTGGTCTGACAATACTCTCACGAGATTTGTATATTTGATGCATATATATATCTGGCATTAATCTGGTGGATTGGAGCCATGGTCTTCATATAGGAAATATCACTATGTCTCAGTATGAGGGAGAGAGAGAACCCTAGGCTGATGGAAGCATCTTTTGAACTCTTACCTGTACAATAGATTATTATGCCATGTAGATCAGAGAAGGATTTTAACCCTTTGGACCCACTGAATTATTTACTCTTCGGTGTTGACCTCCTTGTTATTTTTTTGGTAGTAGTTATTTAACTACAATGTCTAATCATCCCTCTGCTGATGTCTTCAGATTGTTTCATTCTATTCCTACAATGTTTTATTCTTTTCAATAAAACTACCTTTTTCAGTTCATCTACTATCTGAAATTCTTTATATTTCTTAAAAACAGAATTAGGAGATTTAACATTGTCCACTCATAGTCTCCTCCTTCACTATTTCATTAAATATTTTAAATACATTGATTCTATTATTTGTTTTATATTCTGAAAAATATATATATAGTTTTATTTTCAACTCCTCAAAAGACAGACTCTATTTAGCCTGATTTTTGGAGAGTTTAACATGCTATCAAGTGTATCACATGACACATCATTATATGATAAACACTTAAGTACTCCCTATATCCTGTAACTGTTCTTAATGATTGTTGATTCAGTGTTTTTTATCTATATGATATTAAGCCAATTTATCTTCAGCTATTCTATTTTCCAAAAGCCACAGGTAAGTTAAAGAAAGGACCTATGATGATGTTGTATCTATTTTTCATATGATTGAGTCACATTATCTAGTATAGCTGAACTGGTATACTTTCCAGCATGTAGCACATTAAATCAATAATGCAAGAAAGAAAAAGAATAATGGAAGGAGTACATCCAATTTAGTATAAAATCCTACTGCTTTATGTTACATGAATTAAATTATTAAGGAGTTAAGTGAGCATTGATTGTCTATTCTGTGCCAGGCAGTAAGGGCCTACTGTGAACATATCATGAGGGCGAGATAGACATGAGTACTTCCTTTATGGGACTTACTGTCCATTTGCAATTCATAAATGGATATATGATAAAATAACTGTAATTAATATATATCCTTTAGAATGGTTGTGGATAGAAGATTCCAGGCAAAGACAGCGTCAGTGGAAAAGCCATGAGATAGGAAAAATCATATTCTAGAAATTAAGAAAGAAGTCCAATATGGTTAGAAGATAACAAGTGGGGAGAAAATGGCATAGGGTGAGGCAGAGCCTCAATCATGCAGAATCTTGATTCATGATGAGGAGTTGGGATTTTATTCTAGGTGTAATGGAAGAAAATGAAAAGTTTATGAACAAAAGAGTGTCATGATCAGATTTATGGTTAAAAATAAGTAGCAACAGGGGTAACTCTTAAGATTCTATTGTTTATTTTTCATTTAAGTTCAAGCCAGATACATTGGGGGTTTGGTTAGGGTGGTAGTAATGGAAAAAGAAGTGCATGAAGTAGAGAGATACTTTTGGAGATGGTATGATGGATTCATTATTGACAAAATATTAAAAAAAGGTAAAAGAAGTAAACAAAAATGACACTTTTTCTGGATTGAATGATTATCTGATAGTGCTATTGAGAGAGAAACAGGTTTGGAGATTTGGATGGTATGAGCAAGTTCCATTTTGGACTTGCTACTTTGGAATTTCTAGATTTGTCTGTTAGACATCTAAATGGAGATCTGAATTCCTCTGTCTCTATCATCTATCATCTATCTATCTATCTATCTTCTATCTATCTATCTATCTATCTATTATCTATCTTATATCTATCCATCATCTATCATTTATCTGCCTATATATCATTTATCTTCCTATTTACTTGTGAGTCTGGGACTCAAGGACAAGTGTAGAGTGGAGATGTATTCTGGAGTCAGTGTATAGATAGTTCTGGAAGCAACCTGCTTAAGAGACTGTTGGTAGAGGAAAGTGAGAAGGCTTGTGAAGGACTGCCCAAACATTTCTCTCTGTGGAATTGTGGTAAAGGAGGAGAAGCCTGTCAAGGAATCTGGGAAGGAGTGGCCAGAATGTTAGGAGGAAACCCAGGAAGTGTTGTAGCACTGATTCCAAGAGCAAGAATGTTCAAAGGAGGAATGAGTGTCTATTTTTGCCAGATTCTGCTAACATCAAATAGTATGTAGACAAATGTGTTCTCTAATTTAGTGGCTGGGTCATCAATAATCTTGGGAAGAATGGTTGCAGTGGAGTTGTGGTGTTACAGACCAGGACAGTATGTGCTGAAGAGTGAAAGCAAGATGAAGAGGAGACACTGTGTGGACAATGCTTTTGATTTTGGGGGGGGTGGGTAGAGGGAAATAGGATAAAAAATGGAAGCTGATGTGGAATATAGGAGCCAAGGGAGGTTTATTTGTGTTTAATGAAAACTATCCTGATATTTTAAAAACATGAAATAATTCATACATTGTGGGATATTTCATAGGAATAAAGAATTTCAAGAAATAGCTAGAATTTAACTGTTAGTTGAGTAGTTGTCAAATATCATTGTTGATAGAGGCTATCACCTCTTTCTTTATCACTTCCATACCTGATTATAAAAGTATGTGACTGAAAATAATGTTCCAGTGAACAACTAGTTTTAAATAGCTTTCCTATTTTATATAGCTACAATGTCTGGAACAATCATGAGAAGCAGAAACACATCCTTTTTTCTGAAGGTGACCTTGGTGAATAGCAAAATATTTAAAAATCCTGTAATGTCAATTCAAGGGCTCCTGTAACAGAAATGGAATATTTTGTGCCATCTGAATTTTCAACTTTTTTCTTTTGCTAGTGTTTATGGGGATGCTTCTGGAACTTTAACGTCATTGTTGCCTTTTCAAGTCATTCTAAGATTGCCTTGTTAAAGCAAGAGACAAGCTCAAATATAAAATCAGCTTCTACTGTGGTAACAAGCAGAAGTCTGTAGTTTTCAAACATTTTAACATCAGGACAAGAGTGGAAGAAGGATCTTTTTTCAGAGGCTCTCTTTTCTGAGTGGTCTTGGCCAAGGGCACCATCAACCACCACACGTGCCTTCTGTTGACAGTTTCAGAGCAGAGTTGCCACTGGTGTGGTTGAGCCCCTCTGAAGAGGAAGAGACATTGAGGGCATCTGTTCTAGTATTCTGCATATTACATTGCCTTTACCAGTAGGCATGGTAACACTGGGTTTTGGGTAGATCCTTTAAAAAACATTTCTTGCCCTTTGAAATTTTCTAAATTCAGAACTAAAGGGGCAAATTTGTCTATTTTCTCCTTAATAATTAGTATTTTGAGAGTTTCCACTTGGAACAGGGGTTAAAGTAAGGTTAAAACTTGCGTATCAGGGGGCGCCTGGGTGGCTCAGTCAGTGAAGCATCTGCCTTTGGCTCGTCATGATCTGGGGTCCTGGAATTGAGTTCCCTGCTCAGTGGGGAGACTGCTTGTCCCTTTCCCTCTGCTCCCTGCTCATGCTCTCTCTTTTGCTCTTTCTCTCTATCTCAAATAAATAAATAAAATCTTAAAAAAAATCTTGCGTTATCAGGGTATAGAACTCAAAGAACTGTTAAATGCAGAGCGTCCTCTTGTGGATTGAGTCTTATCTAATGCTCAGGATATTTGGCTGGAATAATTTTCAGGTGACAGACACATAATCTGGTATGTTTTGATAGATGAGGATGTAGTTTTTGGCAAGGAGATCAAGTGCAGGAAGCAACTCAGCCATTCCCAGCAGAGTTTCTTCTATTGATGTTCTGAAGCTCTGTCTCTTCGGTCAGAGATATTCCTGGGTGGCAGAAATATAAACATTGCCACTTGAGCATTGCTGGGAAATATCTATCCCTTCCCCTTTGGCCTCTTCCAAATAAGTGTGTCTAATTTTATCTATAGGGAAGTCCAAGAGAATCAGGCATAACTTGCTATATAGTAAATTGCTTCCTCAAGGTGGCTGCAGTAAAACCTTTTAATGTAAAATTGTGGCATGTGCTTATTTGTCTCTGAACTCCAGGAAACTGTCAACTGGGGCTTTTGGGTATGACAGACATCTAATCAACATGTTTGCTGCTGTTTTAGGATTCACTGATTGTTAATACAATGGTGCCTCTGCTGTTTCATAAAGGTCATGCTGTCATATAAATCTTGTCTGCAGAGGCTCATTCACCTAAAGGTGAGTGCTTGAGAAAGAACAGGGTAACATGGCAGTTTCAGGAAGATGCATTTATATGTATGCATTTAATGGGGAGTTGGGAATGAAACTTGGAAAACATCAATTCCATTACTTTTTCTTTCATACAGCACTCTTTTGTAAGCTGAACTTACAGAAATAGAAAACAAATAAATATAATTAAGTGATCTAATTTAGAAATGATGGACTTTTAAGCTAATTCCTGAATTTACTCTGATGCAAAAATTCCAAGCTTTTGGATTGCATGCATGCTATGTTTGTCTGAATTGATTAAAGGTAAAATGGCAACACAGTTTTAAAATGAAAACATTTCTTGTTCTGTAATAGCCCTACATGTACATGGTTTAAAAGTGAAAGTAGGGGTGTCTGGGTGGCTCAGTGGGTTAAAGCCTCTGCCTTCAGCTCAGGTCATGATCCAGGGTCCTGGGATCGAGCCCTGCATCAGGCTCTCTGCTCAGCAGGGAGCCTGCTTCCTTCTCTCTCTCTGCCTGCCTCTCTGCCTACTTGTGATCTGTCTGTCAAATAAATAAACAAAATCTCAAAAAAAAAGTGAAAGTAATATTGATGTTATTTTTAATTATAAGTAGCAAAATGATTTGGTCAAAGTAGGAAGTACTCACTGAATCACGGTTCTTCTGTTTGTTTTTGGTTAATAGCAGAATGAGACCTTAGCATTCATTTAAGTCAGTCACTCACTTTCTACATCATGAAATGAACCCTGCTATTAACTACACAGAGAGAGAGCCACTGACTGATAAAAGTCATCCGAGAATGTACCACAGTTATTTGTAACTGATCCTCCTCACTTTTTCTATACCTGCCTTATCTGATCCTATTTCCGAATAATTTGAGGCCTAATTTTTAGTCCCCAGATCTAATGTTACCTCTAGATCACCCCTTAGACTTGACAATAGTAGACACTTTGACTCTCCCTCCATAGTATCTGGTTCTCAACTCTGGTTGATTGTGGCTTAACTCCAGCTCTTGCCATCCCTGGCTTCATTGGATAGAGCTGGGCATGAACACAACTCCACCTCAAATATAGCCCTGGTGTCTACAGAGGGCATGCTGAGAGAGATGAGTATTGACTCCTTGTCACCTCACCACTTCAATATGATCAATGAAGCCCCCTTGCTAATAGTCACTTGACAGCAGCTGTAGGCGTCTGTGCACTCATTGTGGTTTGATGGTGAACTAATATATTTCATCCTGAACTAGCCACTAGGGTCAGGCATTTGTATCCTGAAAGAATGACCAAAATATATCAGAAGATCAACTTTAACCCCATCACCCACATCATAATCTTGTAGGATATTTTCCCTTTTTTGATCAGTAATTTTTGATCAGTAATTTAAAAGCATTTATCAAGGCAAATAGTAAAGATAAGAACCATGCCTTTTTGATCAGCCATTCTCAAATTGTCCTTTCAGAGGATTCATGAGACCAAATTCTTTTCAGAATAATCCTAAAATGTTACTTCCCCTTGTTACTCTCATTCTCTCACAAGTACATGGTGGAGTTTTCCTGTGACTGCCTGATGTGGTACTGCCATTGCTCTGCCACTAATGGAATGTGTGCTTGTGTATTCTTGAGTTTTAAACTTCTCTCAGTTTTTATTTCTGGTATGCTAAATAATATGGCCTATATAAATAAATGTGCTTTCATATCTTCAATGATTTTTAAGAATATAAAGGAATCCTGAGACAAAAAGATCTGGGTTATTGAAATTCATGCTTTGCAACTTTCATTGTTAGAATCTACAAGATGAATTACTTCTCAATGTCTCTGTTCTTAAGGTTTTACTCTTTAAACCAGTGAAAAGCTGCCTCAAGGAAATAATAAAAATTCCAAATGAGATGAAATTAGGTAAATTCTAGGATTTTTAATAGATATATAACTTAAAATAATTTGAGTGCAGCTTTAAATATCAAAAACAACCAGTTTTATAAACCACCAGTATCTTATTTAACTTCTCTGTGCCTCAATTTCCTCATCTGTAAATGGAGATCGTAACTGTAGCTACCATCACCTGGTTGTTAAAGGTAACTGAGATAAGTGGATTCAAAGCATGAGAACACCGCTTAGCATATGGTAGCACTCCACAAATATTAGCAGTTAGCTATGACCATTATTTCATTCCACTTGTCTAAAATTGAATGTGAACTTAAATTTAGAATTGGAGTCAGCATTTCTTCTGAAACTGATTATTTTATAAATAACAATGAAAGCTCAAGAAGTTTATTCCTATTTTTGTATGTTTTCCTTACACACCGATTTGGGGAATTTTTTTTTTTTTTTCATTGAGTGATTAAGATGAAACTCTGGGCCTCATCATTTTTCTCTAGTTACTTAGCTGGGGATAATAGAGCATAGAATGGGGACAATATTCAAAAGAGAAGGGTCAGCAATAGTATAGACTTGATAGTCTTATTGGAATATGAACATAAGAATCTGACCTACAATTTTAGGTTCCCCACTGGTTGAAATGTTTATTCCAACTCAAGAAAAAGGAGTTGAGACTGGATTTTTTACCATGTACCATGTTTAAATATTTGGAGGGTTTTTTCTTTTGCTTTGTTTTTTTTTTTCAGGCAAAAGTGTGCTTCCAAATTCAGAGCATTCACTTTTGGTCCAATTTATTATAGTCCAAGGGTAAGTGTTGAAATCAAGAATGCAATATGTAATATTCTGTTTTTAAGTCAAGGATAGTTTGCTGAGGATAATGATTTGTGACATGAACCTGAAGAACCTGCTGTAATTGACATAGTCCAAAGTAGCAATCTGATTATAGTACTCTCAATTGCAGCTTTCTTTTAAACTAATTCTATCTTGAACTTGGGCATGATGTCATAGTTTCTCACTATATGCATCTTACATGTGTACAAATAAAAAAAAATCCACTGAAATTGTAAATATACAGATCTGAATGGACAATTTGGATGGGTTTCATGTTCAGAAAATCCACAGTTCCATTGGGAAAGGGGGCATTAGGGTTATACTGGGATGAAATTGGTTCACAGACTTAGGACTCTCTGAATTTTTTTTTTCAACTTATTCCTCTAGAAGAAAAACAAGTCAAAGTACATGGTATTATTTACTGAACATTGTCCAATTCAAGGGAATTGGGCAGCACCTCTGATTATTTCCTTGTAATCTATATAAGCTCCAGCACCGGAATGAAAGTCAGTCAGAATATCTATTTTGCTTAACCCTCAACCAATTTCAAACTAAAATCTTTGTTCACATACAGTTTTTGCAAGGAATTCCTAGTCCAGATTGCACTCATCACTTGAAGGCAGAAGGGAGCTCAGAAGTGAGTAGGGGAGTAGCTCTGGCAATCATCTCATGCCTTTCTTATTTGATACACCTTTCACAAGCCTCTGCCTTCAGTTCAGTCAGCTGGAAGGGAGACAAGAGAAAGGAGAAGAAGCCATAGAGAACAAGAGGGGCTCTGGTGTCCAGCCCTGTTAGTGCTTTGAATGGTAGGGAGCACTACCATTCAAGACGTGTACACCCTTCTTGACGTGTACTTTCAAAACACGGGCTAATAAAATGTTCTCAAGGTAACAAATATACAGTAGCATTTCTCCTTGGGGATAGACTGAGGGTGAAGGAAAGGACTGCATGAAGTTGTGAGTAGACTTCCTGTTAGCCAACAAATTTAACCCATTTTATTAAGTAAGTGTTTCTGCTTTTATAATACATCCAACTAAAATCATAGCATAAATTCAACATAATTAGACATAAAGAGAATACTGTTTCACCTGTGGGAGTTGGAAAATACAGTTGACCTTTGAACAATGTAGGAGTTGGGCACTGACCCCCGTGCAGTCCAAAGTTCATGTATAACTTTTGAATCCCTCAAAACTTTACTAGTAATAACCTATCATTGATCAAAAGACTACCGATAGCATAAATGGCTGATTAACCCATATTTTGTATGACATATGTATTATCTACTGTATTCTGACAATACTGTAAGTTAGAGAAAAGCAAATGTTATTAAGAAGATTATGAGGAAGAGAAAATACACTTAGAGTATTGCACTATTAAAAAAAAAAATCCATGTGGAAGGGAACCCATGCACTTCAAACCCATGTTCTTCAAGAGTCAGCTGTAATGAAAATGTTTCCTTGCTGATCCTATCTATGCCTTAGACTTTTAATTTCACCTAATAATTGCAAAATCTAAGTATCTAGATACTTAGTATCTAGATAAAAAAGTATACTTTTTTTGGCACTCCAGATATTTATAGGTTATGTTTGTATTGACTCCATATGGATGTCCCATGGGCTCCTGAAACTCAGCTTTCCCAGGACTGACCTCAAAATGTCTGTCTTCTAAACCCACTGTCTATATTTTCTACCATCAGTCCATTTTCCTAAGTATCCTGCTTTGAGATTTCTCTAGACCCCACAGCTCTTTCATTTTCCCAAAGAAATTGATTGCTATTTAGGATTCTGCCATTCTGCCTCTTGGATATTTGCAGTCTTCACATCTTTCTCTCCATTTCCAGTTTGAGTTCAAACATTCATTTTTGTTCTTGCAAATGATCTCCTTCTCCTAAATACTGCTTCCTTCAAGACCATCCTCAAAAATGCTACCTTCTAGTCAGATGCCATGTAATTATGATAAAATTTCTACAGTAATTTCCTTAGTGTTAGGAAGGAAAGATAAATGAATTAACATTTACTGAGCATTTACCATATTTTAGGTACTATGCTTGAAATAGGAAATACTGTGTTTTATTTACTCATCACAATGATCTTGTGAAGAGGTATAGTAATCCCAACTTTGCAGGTGAGGAGGGTGGGGTTTCTTTTTTAAAAATTTTTAACTTTTATTTAATTTTATTTTATTTCAGTGTTCCAAAATTCATTGTTTATGCACCACACCCAGTGTTCCATACGATACATGCCCTCCATAATACCCACCGCCAGGGTGAGTTTTAGAGAGGTAAAGTAACTTGTGCAATTTGAAAGTGCAAATGCTAGATCTGAACCTGTTTGGGGGCCTTTTCTTATCTGATTCTCTTTTATATCCCTTTTGTATTTACAGAGCCTATCAAGTTCTCTAATGACTCCAACTTTTAGAATATGCTGTTCGCTTTATTTCCAGGCTCCCCACTCACTTCCAGGTCCATTTTCCTTCCACTTGCTCTGCAAATCTTCCTTTAAAATGAACTTCCACTTCAAATCTCCCTCCAGTTCCTACATTTCTACAATACCTTGCATATAGCTTCATTATGGCAGATAAACACCTTCTTGTAATCATTTTTGTTTCATGTACCACAACTACTTTCCCAACAGCCTGTGACCTTTCTAAGCATAGGTCTGTCTCTTTTCAGCCAAGAGTGTCTGGAACATTGCACAGTGCCTAACACAAAGCTGTCACAATGCATATTTGCCTGGATGAATACATAACTAGATGAATAAATGTTGAATAGAGAAAAGCTATCACAGTCATTCATGATCCTACCAGTTCTGCTGAACTTTAACATGATGATATTACCTTTTATCTCCCCCCTCCACTAGAGTGTAAGCTCTATAACAGCAGGGGTTTTATATGACTTGTTCATTGCTATGTCCCCTGTGACTAGAACTGTGCCAGACTTCTAAAAATCATTCAGTAATTATATGTTGAATAAGTTGCTTTTACCATATTACTGATTCTTAGTATCTCGTTTAAGATGAGAATATTTTCTCTAAAGTCCATTACATCTCTTTAGATCAATTTGTTTATTAACATTTTTGAGCATCAAATATGTGCCCAGTACCATGCTAGGCGTTGGAAACATAAAAATGAATAAACCTTAGGGAGCTTACATTTTAATAGGTGATTACTGAAAGTGTCAATATAGTTATTTTTCTGAGATCTGTGGATGGCTGAAATAAATAGTTTTCTGGTATCATGTAATTTTTAGTTTCACCAAATTCCTTCCAAACCTTATTGATCAAACCGTGGTCCTCCTCAGGGTTATTTATGTGGCAGAATAATAATTAGACAACACAAAAGAGGAGGGAGGTGGCAATTGTATTGTGGCAATATTTGGCCAATAATTTCTGTCATTTTATGATTCTAAATTTCTGAAAACCTGAAGTTTTGAAAAAGAACTTCAAGGGTTTTTTTTTTCCTGTTAAATATGGAATATTTACATTCCTATTTCCCAGGTGATAGCCATTATTATAGTGGTTATCTCTCTGTAAGACAAATTTTTAAAACACATTTTTAAAATAAATAATCTATAAAAATCAAAATTTTTCTTTAGTCTCTAACAGTCTTCTGCTTCAATTTCCAAAAAACATGAGCAAGATGCCACTGTTAGCTTCAAGGCATTTTATCTTAAACATTATTTTTACAAATCAGGGAAACAGAATGTTTGGTGTTAGTTAATTAAAAGCTTTGGTAAGGAAGATATTAAAAATTGTTAAGGAAATCCAGTGACAGGGGCACCTGGTGGCTCAGTCTGTTGAGCATCTAACTCTTGGTTTCAGCTCAGGTCATGATCTCAGGGTTGAGGGATCAAGCCCCATGTCAGGCTCTGTGATTAACACTGAGTCTCCTGGAGAGTCTTTCTCTCTCTCCCTCTGCTCCTCCCTCTGCTCTCTCTCTCTTTCTCTCTCTCTCAGATAAATGAATAAAATCTTAAAAAAGAAAGGAGAAAATCCAGTGACTTTTCACAAAAGACTAGCTCTAAGGGAAAAAATAGTTCTTTTTACCCTCCCTTCCTCCCTTCCTTCTTTCTTCCTTCCCTTCCTTTTCCTTCTTCCTTCCCTTCCTTCCGTTCCTTCTGTTCCCTCCCTCTCTCTTTCTTCCTTCCTTCCTTCCTTCCACCCTCCCTCCCTCCTTCCGTCCCTTTTGAGCTCTGGTTCCTGGAGTACATAGTTGGCTCCATTGTAATGGTGGTGAATATTGGATTTCAGAGAGTTCTTCTGATGTTACAGCATCTTAGTCTTGGTATTTTGGGCTGTGTGAACTGGCACTAATGACCGGTACTCAAGAATATCATTTAAGGATCCTAATTTCAGTGTGGTTTGCGATTTAATGATAGTACTTGAACATTTAGGTTTTTTTTTTTTAATCATATTTTACAATCAGCACTACTAAATTGTAAACTACTTCTGAGCAAGAGACCTGCTGTTTGTAGGTGCTCAGAAAATATTGGTTGAATGCTGATTTAACCAAAATTAAATTCATGTTTTCAAGCACTTTAAACAAAATAGCACATTTCTAGAGTGCCAACCTATTTGGAAGGTATGGATCTCAGACTTTTTTTGTTCATTCTTCTAGCCCTGCCTCAACAGTCATAGCCAGAATGAAAAGGTTGTAACATACATTCTCAGCCATAAAGCTGACAGTGATACCAGTTAACATGTATTCACCTAACTTGTGAAGGTCCCAGATTACTGGCAGTATTATAGCCTTTACAATGAAGATCAATGAATTAAATTGTCTAGAACAAATAAGGTGACAAAGGGTAATGATGAATGGCAGACAGAGAGAGAAACCTACAATTTAGGAACCAATAAGGGCATTACACTTAGCTCAGCATAGCAACTTGATGAGACATATTAGATGGTTAATTATATGTTTTAAAAGTGGTTACCAATGATTTTATTGTTTTCTTTTGCGAAGTTAAAGCGAAGGATTCTTATTGAGTATTTTGCATGGATGAAAAATAGGGATCTCATTCAAATGAGAACTACAGAGGAAGCCATTTACCAAGGGCATCGGGAGATTGAGCTGGGTAATGGGAACACTTCCAGGAATTGGTTTCATTTTCACCAGATTGAAAAAAAACAAATCAATTGCTTATTAGCAGTATAGCTCTGTGAACAAGGTGTTCTTGTTGATGCTCATGTCAGGAGTGTATCACGGATCTGATTTGATAAATAAAACCAAATATTATTCTTCACCATTAGCCCTTGCAGGAAAGAGCAAATTGTACAATCTTCACCTCTGAGTCAATCTTTTAGTTAGAAGATCATAAAAAGAAATTGGAGGGGGAGGCAAACCATGAGAGACTGTAGACACTGAGAACAAACTGAGGGTTTGGGAGGGGAGAGGGTGGGGGTTGGGTGAGCCTGATGGTGGGTATTATGGAGGGCACATATTGCATGGAGCACTGGGTGTGGTGCATAAACAATGAATGCTGGAACACTGAAAAGAAATAAAATAAAATAAAATGGGAAAAAAGATCATAAAAGAGTATATGGGTATGATGGTAAATTTGGGGGAGATAGGATTTTTCAGGCTTCTATAAGAAGTCCCTCAACCCAAACCCCTGTGATATTGGAGATGTGAAACTTGATTGGACTTGATGGGAGTGAAATTTAATAATTGATATTTTCTGAGGCAAACCATGAATTTTGCAGAGTTACGCTCACTGCTGCCATGGTGTTTCAGTGTCAAGTGTCAAAAAGTCCTATGATAAACAAGGTATAAGTGGTAAGAAAATTTATGCTAACTCTACCTCTGAGGGCCTGTGAAAATATTTCAGGCTGCAAGATATGTAAAGAACAACACCAGACCATACAATTGCATTTCATCAACTGACCATGGCATTAGCACCCAGCCAACTTCCATGATGGCTGGATGCAAATCAGATTTCCAGAGAGATTCTGGAAGTGATGGGATGGGGAAGCCTTCCTCAGACTGTTGACTTAATATCTCTCTTTTTTTCTTCTGGCTCCTAAAAGAACAGTGAATAGAAACTTAACTTACTGGGTCATCGGGCAGCAACATGGAAAGAGTAGTGGCCTCAAAGTGGGTGGTAACAAAACCCCTTCTGCTGTGGAAACACCTGTGTTTCTTGGAATCTTGGCATGTGGCTATGACCCAGGCCCACACTCAGATGTGGGTTTACTGTGAAGCTACAAGATTTTGCCTCAGTGTTCTTCACTTTAGAAACCCAGACTAAGCTTCGGCAGAGGCTCAAGAAATGTCCTAAATAGTCATGTGTCCTGGTAAATTTGCAAATATGAGGTATTTAAACTGAATTTTAAACTGAAATTGTTTAAGAGTCCTTTCTCTTTCCATTCTAACTTTCCCTTACTCATACTTTCCTTCATGTTAGGGTACACAGAGTGGCAGTGGATATTTTAGGTATCTGGCTCCAGGTACATTGCCTTGAGGAGATATTTAGTTGCACTGAGGTGGGATATACTTACCTGGCTCAGAGTTTCTCCTGTTTGATGTTGAACAACAGTCAGACAGGTGTATCACAATGTTGCTCTTATGAAAGGTAAACATAAAAGGCTGCAAGGGGAGAGAGCCAGCTTCACTGGTATGTGGCCAGTGGGATCAAAATGGTCCTGCATTGATTTAATCATCTACCATCACTTTCTTGAATTTTTCACTTTTTGAACAAGAAGCCCTGCAAATTACTTAGCCAGTTCTGGCAGCAAGTACCCTGTACGAACACTAATAAGTGTATAGAATGTATGCCACATTCAGCTCATCTTTAATATAATTTGACACATTTTATCATTGAAGACAGAAGGTGACTTTACGAGTGGATGGTGAATTCAGTACTTTCTAATAGTTACATGTTTTCTTTTCAAGTTCATTATGTAGATGGAATTCTTTGAATACTTGTTGTCCCTCTGCTTTCCCTTACAATTTCCTCTTCCACTTACAAGACCCTACACCTGCCTCCTACACCCTTGTTTTGGACACTGCATCTCTCTTTTCATGTGTCATCTCTATGCCGGACCTTCCCTAAAAAACTTGTTTAAAATAGGTCCAAGTTTATCACAGCCCCTTGTTTGTTTCTTCCATAGTGCTTGTAAAATATGTAATTTGAAACATTTATTTGTATTCTTCTTTCATTTATTCATTCAGTAAACACGTCTAGAGTACCCATTATGTGCCTGGCACTTCTCTAGGCATTGTTGTCAAAGTGAAAAAATAGGTGAAATTTCTCATGAAGCTTACATTCTATTATGGGGAGATAATAAAACTGAAACTAAATGAATAAGTTATATACTATATTAGAATGCTTTTAACTTTGGTTTAATTTTTTTTTAAAGAAATAAAAGCAGGGTAAAAGAATTGAGAGTTCCAGGTAATGTTTGAAGGAAGACTTGAGGATGGTAAGAGATTGCCACTACGATCTCTTACCCGGAGTATTCCAGAAGGAGGAATGTCTAGTTAGTGATTCTGATGCCGGCGAGGTCCTGATGGCTGTGAGGATGAGCCAGAGGTCGGGTCTTTGCAGTAAAGTGAGTGATGGGGAGAGTAATGCATGAGATCAATGGTGACAGGGACTTCTTATGAGATTATTTAGGGCTTTGATGGCCTTATGTGAACTTTGGCTTTTACTCTGAAGCAAATGGGGAACTACTGCAAGGTGTCAAGCTCAGAGTTGACATGATCAGACTTACAGTGTAAGAGAGACACTGTGGTGACTTGTTGAAAAAAAGAGGTGGGAGCTCCAGGGAGAAGTACTGAGCCCAGGTAGGAGGCTATTGTAGTAACTGAAGTTGCATTGGATGGGTACATGGAACAGGTGGTTAGCAGTGGAGGTACTGAGAATTAGTGGGATTCTGGATATATTTTGAAGGTGCAGGCAGCAGATTTCCCAGTGATTGGAAGTAATGCATGAATTAAAGAACCAAGTGAAAAATGACTCTGCTTGTGGCCTGAGCAAAGATACTTTTGCCATTAACAGTAATGGAGAAGGTGATTTTGGGGGCAGGTCTGAAGGGGAGGATTAGCTATTTAGTTTTGGACATAATGAGTTTGAGAAGTCCTTTGACCATCCAAGTAGAGATGTGAAATTGACTGTTGAAAATGAGTCTGGAACTTGGAGGAGTGATCTGGCCTGAAAGTATGATTATGGGAGCCAGAGGACTGCAAGTGGCATTTCCAGGTATGAGACTTAATGACATCAAGAGAGTAATGGTACTTGGAGGAAAGGAAAGACAGGAAGAGCAAGGCTTGGAGTTCTTTAATATTAAGAGGATGGAGAGAAGATCCAGGGACTAGCAAAGGGGACTGGAAAAGAGGCTGAGATAAGATGAAAACTTAAAGCTGATGGCAAACTGAAGAGACTGTATTGAGGAGGAAGAAGTGGTGATCTGTGTTAGAAGTGTCTATTTTTATTACCTTTTCCTCATTAGATTGTCAGTTACAAGAAGGCAAGAATCTTGTTTCTCTTTAAGTTATTGGAGCCCTGATTTCCAGAAAGTCCCTAGCACATATAAAGTGATCAGTAAATATTTGGTGAATATATTTAAAGATGATTAAACAAGAATCAAGCACAGAACAATAAATAGAGGCTTCCTGCTAAAAGCAAGTAAAACAAGTTGAAAATAAAGCAGAAAATATATACATAAAGGAAAAAACACAGATTTGGGAAGTAAGTGTAGGAATGTTGTGATGAAATTAAGAAAATTAGTATAGTGATGGTATTTCCTAAAACTGCTAATTCCCCAAATATATCCCAAGCATAGATGTATCTCCTAAACTATATGGATATATTTAGCTTCCTACCAGATAGCTTTGCTTGGATGTCTAAATGATTTTTCAAAGTCATCCCTAGCCACCCACACATTTCCCTCGGAGTAAAAGCTGCCAAAACTCTCACAATAGCCTAAAAGGTCCTGAATCAGAGATCTGCTACCTCTCATCTGATCTCCTACCACTCTCTCCCTTCCTCACTTCTCCCTAGTCATGGTGGTATTCTGTTCCTTGAGAACCACCACTTCGTTTATACCTTGGCCTACATTGTAACCTTCTCACAGAAGGCTTCTCTGATCATGCTACACAAAAATGCAACTCACACCACACTATCCCTTATCCTCAGCTTTTCTTCTTCTTGTTGTTGTTACTAACCCTTTTCTTATAACATTCTGTATAGTTTACTGCTTTTTTCTTTTTGTTTATTATTGCCTGTCACCTCCCACAAGAATGAAAACTCCACTGAGGCCGAGAGGTTTTTCTCCTTATTTTTAATCTCTGACCTATCTCAAGCACATAGCATAGTGTCTGGCACATTTATTTGTTGAATGTTGGATGCTTATAAAAATGGAATCAAGTCTGTATTCATTGTGGAAGTCCTCAGTGCCATGTTAAAGAGAGGAAGCTTAATTAGAGAGACGGGGTATTACACTGAGATTCTCAGAGATATCACATGAAGTAGTGTGGTATGAAGCCAAATCGGTATCAGAGTTTAGATCATGTTGCCCTGAAGAGATAAGACACAGAAGCAAGTCAAGAACCTATGGAAATAATACTATGTGGTGATAGATCTGAATTTGGATGATGTTAGTAGAGAAAGAGAAGCACAGATGCAACAGATTTAAAAAAAAAATAGGTAGGACTTGAAGTCTGATTATTGTTAAAAATAAAGTCAATTTTATATGATTAGGAAGTTATCAGGCATGAAGAAACAGCTATGATTTTTTGAGAGGAAGAAGCAATATTTTAGTACAGTATCCATTCATGATAAAAACCCTTAACAAAGTAGGATAAAAGAGAACATACCTCAACATAATAAAGGCCATATATGAAAAGCATCATACTCAATGGTGAAAAACAGAGCATTTCTCCTGGGTCAGGAACAAGGGAGAACTGTCTACTCTCACTACTATTATTTAACAGTAATGGACAAATCCTAGTCACAGCAATCAGACAAGAAGGAATAAAAATTATCCAAATTGGTAAGGAAGAAGTAAAACTTTCACTATTTGCAGATGACATGATACTATATATAGAAAACCCTGAAGACTTCACCAAATAACTACTAGAAGTGATAAACGAAATTAGTAAGTGTAAAGGATATAAAATCAATGTACAGAAATACATGGCATTTTTATACACTAATAATGAAGCAACAGAGAGAGAAATTAAGAAGACAATCCCATTTAAAATTGTACCAAAGATAGGGCGCCTGGGTGGCTCAGTGGGTTAAAGCCTCTGCCTTCGGCTCAGGTCATGATCCCAGGGTCCTGGGATTGAGCCCCGCATTGGGCTCTCTGCTCTGTGGGGAGCCTGCTTCCTTCTCTCTCTGCCTGCCTCTCTGCCTACTTGTGCTCTCTGTCTGTCAAGTAAATAAATAAAATCTTTTAAGAAAAAATTGCACCAAAGATAGTAAAATACCTAGGAATAAAGTTAACCGAGAGATGAAAGACCTGTACTCTGAAAACTATAAAATACTAATGGAAGATATTACATGCTTATGGATTGGAAGAACAAATATTATTCAAATGTCCATACTTCCCAAAGCGATATACACATTTAACGTAATCCCTCTCAACATACCAACATTTTTCACAAAACTGGAACAAAAAATCTTAAAATTTGTATGGGCCTACAGAAGAACCCAAATAGCCAGAACAATTTTGAAAAAGAAGAACAAAGCCAGAGGTATCACATTTCCAGATTTCAAGTTATACTACAAAGCTGTAGTAATGGAAATAGTATGGTACTGACACAAAAGTAGGCACATAGATAAATGGAATAGAATAGAGAACCCAGAAATAAACCCGTGTTCATATGGCCAATCTTTGACAAAGGAGGAAAGAATGAGAAATCTGAAACTATAAAAATCCTAGAAGAGAATATAGGCCATAATTTCTCCAACATTGGACATAGCAACTTTTTTTCTAGACATGTCTCTTGAGGCCAGGGAGACAAAACAAAAATAAACTATTGGGACTGTATCAAAATAAAAATCTTCTGCACAGGAAAGGAAACAATCAACAAAACTAAAAGGGAACCTTCAGAATGGGAGAAAGTATTTGCAAAGGACATATCTTATAAGGGTTGGTATCTAAAATCTATAAAGAACTTATACAACTCAACACCCCAAAACCAAATAATCCAAATAAAAATGAACAGAAGATATGAACACAAATTTCTCCAGAGAAGACATCTAGATGGCCAAGAGACACATGAAAAGATGCTCAACATCACTCATCAGGGAAATGCAAGTGAAATTAAAAACTATGATGTGATATCTCATACCTGTCAGAATGTGGCTAAATTAAAAACATAGAAACAACAAGTGTTGGTGAGGATGTGAAAAAATAGGAGCCTTCTTTCACTGTTGGTGGGAATTCAAACTGGTATAGCCACTCTGGAGAATAGTCTAGGGGTTCTTCCAAAACTTAAAAATAGAACTATTCTATAATCCAGTAATCATAATACCAAGTATTTACCCAAAGGATAACCAAAGGATACAAAAATAGAGCTTTGAAGGGGTGCATGTACCACAATGTTCATAGCAGCATTCTCAGTAATAGGCAAACTGTAGAGAGATCCCAAATGTCCATCAGCTGATGAATGGATAAAGAAGATGTGCCATATGTGAATACACACACACACACACACACGTGTATATGTATACACACACATCCATCCATATAATACACACATATATACATCTATCTATATACATATATAGAAAGTATATATAGATATATATCTACATATATAGATATATATATAGATATAGATATCTATAGATATATAGATACTATCTATATACATAGATGTGTATGTGTGTGTATTTATCTATGTATATAGATAGATGTGTGTATATAGATAGATGTGTGTGTGTGGCTTGCTTCCAAAGTTTGGCTATTGTAACTAATGCTGCAATAAACATGCTGCATGTACTCCTTTGAATTGGTGTTTTGTATTTTTTGGGTAGGTACTCAGTAGTGTGATTAGTGGATTGTAGGGTAGTTCTGTTTTTAGGTACTTTATTTTTTTCGTGTGTATATATATATATATATATATATGTATGTATATATATATTATTCAAATACATATATATGAGATATGTATCACATATATATATATCATGGAATATTACTCAGCCATCAAAAAGAATGAAATATTGCCATTTACAATGACATGGATGGAGCTAGAGAGTATAATGTTAAGCAAATAAGTCAGTTAGAGAAACACAAATACCATAAGATTTCACTCATATGTGGAATTTAAGAAGCAAATGAGCAAAGGAAATAAAAAGGGAAAGAGAGACAAAGCAAGAAACAGACTCTTAACACTGTATTGTACACTTGAAGCTAATAGAACACTCTACATTAACTACACTGGAATTAAAATTTTAAAAAACTTAATTAAAAATGCAGTTGGTCATTTTAGGCAAGGTAGGTTTGAGGTAATGCTGGAACATCTAAGAAAATAACTCGTGTTCAAGAATGCTGTGGATGATTGCTGCAGATACTTGTGGAATCCCTGAATCACCAGCAGGAAGAGTGCTGAGTCCATGGAGGCAAGTGAGTCCTACAAGAAAGACACCGGAGGGCAAGAAAAGCAATGAAACAATGAAAATGGAACTTGGGGGCTGCCCAAAATTACAGAAAAAGTGACATCACTGAATTGTAAAGAAAGGGAGAAGTCAGAAGGATGGGAGGAGAATCAGGGAGACAGAATCTGGCTAAGGAGAATGAGTATGCAAAGAAAGATACTGAATTTTAAAGAAAGCAATTAAAAGAGTGTTCTGGTGATATGATTTCAGTACAGCCAGTAAGTCTCATTTCTCTCCCTCCCTTTAGAGGGAGCTCTGTGTATGGGAAAGTTCGAAGTAGATTGGTTCAGTGAGTGGAGAGCTGATGCTCAGTTGAGATAAATGATGATCGATCACGCTGCAAGTCAAGAAAATTAAAAGGTTCACAAGATACTGTTAAAATAGCAGAATATCAGGAATTATACTTCATTGAGACTGCCTGGAAACTAATTTCTACTGGCACAACTGGATCCATTTGTGTGGAGAAAATGATTTGTGCTGTTAGGAATTTCACCAGAAGTTCTCAAAGTATTTCATAAACATTTTTTAAAAATTCTCTGCAGATTCTTTATGCAAATTCAGAAACTTTAATCATGAAGAACATGGCTATTTTCCTTTCTCCTAGAATTCTTTTCTAATTATTAAAAACATTTGCTATGTTGGACAGAGTATTCACTTGGGACAAAGACTGAACTGGGTTTTAAAACTACTCAGAGATATTGCTTATTTTACTTATCTGTTTTATTTCTCCACTCATAAAATACAGATCATAACAATGTATATAAACACCAACTGTCGTTCTGAGCACATAGTAAGACCGGCACTGATACATACTGACATCAGATCATTCTATTCTCTACAGGAGGGACTTACTTTAAAATCTGTAATTTGTCCTACAATAATTCAGTCTGAAAATTTATGGTCAAAATGCCTCCATAAAATCCTGGTTTGACGCTTCCATCTGTTCCAGAGACATACCATTAATGGGTGGTTTATATAAAATATGAAAACTGAAGACATATAGCTGGATTTGAAAGCAAGATAAACATTCTGAGGAGCAGAAAACCACGCACAGTGAACAGGCCTGAAGCTGTGGCTATTTGGAGCTCTGGGTCTATAAGTCAAAAAGAGCAGCCAGAATGGAATTATTTCTATGGAAAGGGGAGAATGGAAATGCTTCATAGAAGTCCAAAGCTAAGTCCGTGACTGAAGCCAGGGTTTAGGGTGTGATGAATTTCCTTCAAAAACAAAAGAAAATTGAGTATCAAAAATATGTTGGCCCCTCTCTGGGATAGAGCTTTAAGCCAATTGTGGACTTCGGGAGGCAGGAAGACCAGGAAATGCATCAAGTGTTTTCTTGCTCTATAATTTCCCAAAAACCACTGTAGAGAAGAAACTAAAAAAATTCATTAAAAACTCTGGTTCTGGAGTTGGAGCAGCTGGGTAGAGGCAAATTCTAAACTACTAGACCTACATATGGGAAACTTTGTTGGAGCCAGGAGGAGCAAGCACATAAATCATAAAACCCTTTACATGCACAGTCTTTTACTAAAATCCAAGAATATGTAAATAAATATGATTTATTTATATTGTCCTATTCAATAGGACATAAGAATAGTGCATTGTGATATGTTCATACAGTAGGAAAATATATATCAATAAAAATAAATAAATTAGAGGCACATCTATCACTACAGCTAAGTGCAAAAAAAATGTGCTAAAAAACCAAACTACCAAATAGCATATACAGTTTGTTTAATGTTACATGAATTAAAAAATAACATACTGTGCTAGTTATTTTGGTTCCATTTTTATATATGCATAAGTTATTTAGTCTAATCATATGATAAGCACCAAATTTAGGATAATGAAAGAGAAGGGAGGGAAACAGAGTTAGTGAAGGTTATACATGGCTTTTGAGCACCACTTGTAAGTCTTATAAAAAAATTTGAGGCTAATATGGCAATATGCTAAAATTGAGTGATGCATGCACAGATTGCCATTAGGTTATTTTCTCTCTATTTTTGACTGTGTACCTGTGGGTCTGGACTCTATTCCTTTTCATTAACCTGTTTATCTTTCCTTATGTGGATTCATCATTATTTTGATTTTAGTGGTGTTACAATTAATCATGAAATCAGGTAATGTAGTTTTTCCAAATTTCTTGGTTACTTTCAAGAATACTTTTGGCTAATCTAGGAAACATAAATGTTAGGATCATCCGTCAAATTCTGCAAAACTACTATTGAGATTTTGATTGCAATGTGGAACCTATAGATAAATTTAGAGGAAGTTATCATCTTACTAATATCAAATATTCTAGCTCATGACTATGGGGTGTCTGTGTGTGTGTGTGTGTGTGTGTGTGTCTGTGTGTGTATATCTTTTAAAAGTTCTCTTAGCAGTGTATGTTAGTTTTCAGTGTAAAGATTTATCATTACTTGGTTAAATTTATTATAAATATTTTAGGTTTTTATGGTCTTCAAAAACTTAATTTACTAATTGTTGTAGGTTGAGTAGACAGACATTCCCCTCCAAATATGCCTAGGTCCTAATCCTTGTAATCTGTAAAGGTGAACTTATTTGGAACTCCGCAGATATAATCTTGAGATCATCCTGGATTTAGAGTGCCTGTATAAAAGATAGTGGGGGAGAAGACACAGAGGAAAGAAGCCATGTGAAGACAGAAACGGAATAGATTTACACTGCTGAAAGTCAAAGAATGCCAGCAGAATAAGGAAGGGTCCAGGAAGGACTTTCTTCTGGTCTTAAGAAGAGAGTATGGCCCTGCTGAGACCTTGATTTTGGACTTTTGACTTCCAGAACTGTGGAAGAATAAATTTCTGTTGTTTTTAGCCCCCAAGTTTGTGGTAATTACTACAATAATCTCATAAAAAAAAATCCACAATTGCTTGTTTTTAGTATATAGAAATTCATATGACTTTTTATACTAAGTACCCTAAATCTTGCTCAATTTACTTAGAAATTCTAGCAGTTTTAAAAATAAAGTTTTAGGATTTTTACATAAACCATTCTGTTATATATGCATAAAAACAGTTTTAAACAGAGTGGTACATCCATAGCATGTACTACTACTCAGTAATAGAAAACTATTGAAAAACAGACCGCCTGAATGAAATTTCTAGAGAATTATGCTGAGTGAAAAACACCAATCCCATAATGTTAAGTAGTGTATGATTTTATTTATAGAAGATATTGAAGTGACCAAATTATAGAAATGGAGAACAAACAAAAAAAAAGAAATGGAGAACAGATTAGTGATCATCAGAGGTTAAGGAAGGGGAATGGGGAGGAGGCAAGTGGGTGTGGCTTTGAAAGCTAAAGATGAGGGATCTTCACGGTGTGGAACTCTTCTGTAATTTTACTGTGTTAATAACAACCTGGTTGTGGTATTGTGCTAGAGTGTTGCAAGATGTCACCCACTGGTAGAAACTGGGTGAAGGGTACAAGGATCATCTCTGTATTATTTCTTAGAAAACATGTAAATCTACAATTATTTCAAAATACATATTTAATTTTTAAAAAATTCATTTAAACCTACCTTTGTTGATTTTGGTTTTTTTATTTTTCTTCTGCATATAGGATAGACTAATGTATTGGTATTAGTTTGCTTTATGTAATCAAGTCTTTTTAGAACACACTATATGTGTATTATGGTAAAGAGACATTTTATATTTATTTTCATATTTATCAATTCTTGTGACCTTTATTTTCAGTATATCAAAGATGCTGAATGAATCATTCTACTTCAGCTGAGGACTTTTGTTTAATATTTCTTGTATTGTGGGTTTGCTGGCAATGTATTCTCTCAACTTCTATTTATCATAAAGTAAACACATCATATATTCATTTTTGTAAGGTATTTTCACTGGATATAGAATTCTCTGTTAATACTTTTTTTTGTTTTGTTTTGAATTTCAGTACTTTAAAAATTATTTTCTTCTTTTATTGTTCCTATAAAAAATTATCATTCATATATAGATATAATTTCTCTGTGTGTAAAGTGTCTTTTTTTCTAGTTTTTAAAAATAGTTTACCTGTTTTTGTCATTTTGACTATAACATACCTTCTTAATACTTATTTTTCTTAGTGTTCCTTGGACTTTCTGTGTCAATAGGTTGCTTTTTAAAAATCAAATTCAGGAAAAAAATGTAAAATATTTTTGCAAAAAATATAGATACATTTTTGCTTTTTAAAAATCTTTTATCCTTCTAGAACTATAATTACTTGTATATTAAATATTTTGAGAAAGTCCCATTCATCTCTCCTTTAGTTATGTTTTTACTTTTTTTTTCCCTCTGTGCTCAGGTTTTAGGGATTTCTCTTGACTAATCTTTACATTCAACAATCCTTTCTTATGATATGTTCAATCTGACAATAATCTCATTCAGTAAATCTTTTATTCAGAATATTCTGTTTTATATTTTTATCATTTCTGCATGTTTTAAAATTATTTCCAAATATCTCTTCGATTCTTTACCCCATTAAATCAATCTGTTACCATAGATTCTTGGATTTAAAAACTTGTTCTAATTTTTCCTATATCTGGGTAATCTATAAACCTATTTTTATTTAACGATTTTTCTCTCTTGATTATAACTCACATTTTCTTTCTTTTTTCCTTGTCTCACTCATTTTGATGGTTTCTCAGAACTAACTTATTAATGTTAGGTAAGGAATGATTCCTTTGGTTCAATTAGTATTTGAGTATGTTTGCTATGCACTTACATAGGCTTTAGTCTCTCTTCTATGGCCTTGGGATTGAGCAATGGTTGTTCTAAGATTTCTCATTGCTTTTCAGTCCAGTCCTGAAATATTTGTGCCACCATGGGGCTAATATCTTTTTTTTCCCTTCAGCTTTATTGAAGTAATATTAAAAAATAAAAATTGTGTGTATTTAGGTTGTGCAATGTGATTTTTTTTTAAAGATTTTATTTATTTATTTGACAGAGATCACAAGTAGACAGAGGGGTGGGGGGAGGCAGGCTCCCTGCTGAGCAGAGAGCCTGATGTGGGGCTTGATCCCAGGACCCTGAGATCATAACCTGAGCCTAAGGCAGAGGCTTAACCCACTGAGCCGCCCAGGCGCCCCTGAAATGTGATTTTTTTTTTTTAAGATTTTATTTACTTATTTGACAGACAAGTAGGGAAAGAGGCAGGCAGAGACAGAGAGAGGAGGAAGCAGGCTCCCTGCTGAGCAGAAAGCCTGATGCAGGGCTCAATCCCAGGACCCTGGGACCATGACCTGAGCCGAAGGCAGAGGCCTTAACCTACTGAGCCACCCAGGCACCCCTGCAATGTGATTTTTAAAGATAAAATGTGATGGGATGCCTGAGGAGGTCAGTTGGTTAAGCATCTGATTGTCAATTTTGTCTCAGGTCATGATCTCAGGTTGTGAGATCCAGCACCATGCCAGGCTCTGCACTCAGCAGAATCTGCTTAAGATTCTCTCTCACCCTGCCCCTCCCCCCACTCACTCTGTCTCTCTATCAAATAAATAAATAAGATCTTTAAAGTATAAAATATGATAAATATATATATGCACATATATATACACACACACTGTGAAATGATCACCACAATCAAGCTAGTTAACACATGTATCTTCTCAAATAGTTATCTTCTTTGTGTATGTGTTGAAAGGCCTTAAGATCTATTATTTTAACAAATTTCAAGTATGCAATACAATATTATTAATTATACTCATTGTGCTATACATTAGATTCCCAGGACTTACTCATCTTACAACCTAACTCTTATACCTTCTGACCAACATCTCCTACCCCCAGCTCCAGGTAACTATCATTCTACTCTGGTTCTGTAAGTTTGGCTTTTTAGTTTCCACATATAGGTAAGATCGTACAATATTTGTCCTTCTGTGTTTGCTTATTTCATTTAGCCTAATGTCCTCTAGGTTCAACCATGTTGTCATAAATGGCAAGATTTCCTTCTCTTTCATGACTGAATAATATTCCATTGTATATCTATATCACATTTTCTTTATCCATTCCTCTGTTGACAGACACTCAGGTTGTTTTCATGTTTTGGGAATTGTGAGTAAGACTTCAATGAGCATGGGAGTGCCCATGTTTATTTGAGATAATGATTTTATTTCCTTTGGATATATGCCTAGAAGTGAACCATATGGTGTTTCTATTTTTAATCTTCTGAGAAACCTCTATACTGTTTTCTGTAATGGCTCTAACAATTTATATTCCCACGAACAATATAAGAGTGTAGTAATATCTATCATCTTTACAAAATTTAAATTGGGTAGCTGTGTTTGGTAAAGAGGTAGAAGTTCAGGCCTCATCTTCCAATAGGGGTTTGGGACCAAATACCAAAAAATCTGGGTGACCTGAAGTCTGACAGATCTTATCACTGTTAGACCATTAGACCTCATGGCTTTAAGAATGATGTTCTGTGAAACTGAAGACTTGCCTAATAAGAGATTTGGAGACTCCCTGCCTGTGAGACACAGATGCTGTGAGATTATGGGAGTGTATTTCTGTAAGATTTTGAGACGTCTTTGCATTAGGTTTCCTCTAGGTTCTAATCTGACATGTGCTCATAAATTTGTCAAAAGTTTAGCCTTTACTCCTCCTCTGAGCTAAAGCTACCCTCTTTTCATGACTTATCTATATGGTTCCAGGAATTCAAACATAATTTGTTTGTGTTCACTTGGAAAGGCTCCTCCTTCTAAAGTACATTTATTTTAGATTTCTTACTGTCCATACTTCCTCACTGCCTTTTTTTTAAAAAAGTGGTTTTTTGTTAATGGGTAATATCTTGGGTGGGTTTTTTTTTTTTTTTTTTTTTTTGGTGGGAATGAAGGTCTTTTAAAATCTTCTATGCTCTATGAATTATTAATCATTTTAACTAAATAGATTTCAGTGTTTCACAAACATTTTAAAAAAGCAAAGTTGTTAGGAACCCAAGCAACACATGGCTTCATGGCTTCATTGAAGTTGGGGATCCTTTGCTGAAATGCTAGTACAGTTGAAACTTTATTAGTAGAAATGGCAAGTCAGCAAATGTTCAGGTAGTAGAGTTCAAGAAAGCATAGCAAAGTACTAGAGAATTTCCAGAACTCTTTAAGAATAAGCAATTAGCGGGGTGCTTGGGTGGCTCACTGGGTTAAACCCCTGCCTTCAGCTCAGGTCATGATCTCAGGGTCCTGGAATTGAGCCCCACATTGGGCTCTCTGCTTGGTGGAGAGCCTGATTCTTCCTTTCTCTCTGCCTGCCTCTCTGCCTGCTTGTGATCCCTCTCTCTCTGTCAAATAAATAAATAAAATCCTTTAAAAAAAAGAGGGATGAGCAATTAGGGAAGATAAAATTAGGGAAGAAAAAAATCATAAAGAACTATATGCCAACATAGTATCATGGGGTTCATGACCCTGATCTTTGGTGTGTTGGCTGCTACAGACAAGTATTTGGAAAGTTAGCTAAAGATAGCACAAAGGGACACTTTACAGCAGTTAATGGATAACTGTGTTAGCCCCTTCCCCAGAAATTGAGCCAGTTGCACTAAGAAATTGTTGGAACATAAAAGTTGAAACAGAGAAGGAACATATCTGGGATAGAATGGCGAAGTGGGTACCAAATTAATAAATTACGTTGGTTCATCTGTGTTACTGTGAGGCATATGAAAAGTAGATCAAGATCTGAAGTGGTGGAGACAGAGAGGAGACTATAATGTAGGAAGGGGATGGAGGTGTAGATTCCTAGCAGAGACTTGAGGCACTGATAAGAAACAAGAATCCAAGCAGGAAGAAAGTAAGGTAGATTGGCCAAAAGATTGGGGAATAGAGAGGGCTTCAATGACCTTATATCAGCATGAGTATTCCAGGGATTAAATCAACCTCTTCTACATTAAAAACAGGTGCAACTTACTATGCAGAACTTTACTGGCTTATGGAAAGATGTTATCCCATATACCATCTGGGTTGTCTCTCAATAATAATCACACTGAATGAAAAGGAAATTGTAGATTTTACTGTTATTGGCAGTTGAGTAGGGGTGAGAAGAGCTGAGCAGTAGACCAGAAATCCTGGGTAGGATATTACACAGGTGCTCAAGTTCTCTTTTGGACAACTTTCTAAAGAAAGGAATATCAGAGTCACCAGAAATTAATGTGCTATAACCACAAAGCTAAACCAAACAAAAATTTTCCTTTAAATAAATACTTTTTATTTACTTTTATATATTATATATAAGCATATAGATCCTTTTTTCCACTACATAAACAGAAAGCAACCTGGAGCCATAATTTTATGGCTTAGAATTTTTTTGGGGGGTTTAGAATATTTTAAATTTTTTTCAAGTTTCTGAAAATCAGTGGTGTTTTAAAATTTGTCTGTACCATCCATTTCTAAAATTTGATAAATATGTTATTATTAATAATTTTAATTTTTCGTCTAAAACTGACACATTGTTGCAAATGGCTGAAAGTTACATAAATGGGTCACTGTAAAATTATTTATAGTCTAGTTTATCTTCATTGTTTTTATCAGTGTTGACACAGTTTTATGTGACTCAGTAATATTAAAATTTTAATGAAAATGTCTGGTGTTATTGTGTATGTTACTTCCCATTGCTTTTTCTTCAAGGAGTTTTCCTATAACTAATATAGGAATTAAATCTTATTTTTTACTGAGCACTGGGTTTCGTTTTTGTAAAACATATTCAAGTGATTTATTATGCATTGGTGAAAGTAAATAATTGGTGATGGGCCAAGGGCAGAAATAGAACACAAGAACATATATTGCATGACCTTTTTCTAAGAGTTTTACTGATATAATTGCAGAAATTCTCCTTGTGAACTTATGAGATAGGCACTACCATGGAGTATCGATTTTTTCCTATACACAACGTAAATATAGCATAGAATGGTTTAAGCTATTTTAAAATCAGAGCACAAGATTCTGGATTATACAAATATGGGTCCAAATCCAAATTCTTGGGTTTAGTTCCATTATTTTGGGTGAGTTACTTAATTTCTCTAAAAATGGTAGCCATTCTATAACATGACAATAATATGAATATTCACCATATACAGTATTATTTGAGTATTAATTGAAATAATCAAGACCAGATTTTTTTATTTAAATTTTTTATTTTTTTATAAACATATAATGTATTTTTAGCCCCAGAGGTACAGGTCTGTGAATCGCCAGGTTTACACACTTCACAGCACTCACCATAGCACATACCCTCCCCAATGTCCATAACCCCATCACCCTCTCCTATCCCCCCCCAAGAACCCTCAGTTTGTTTTGTGAGATTAAGAGTCTCTTACGGTTTGTCTCCCTCCCAATCACATCTTGTTTCATTTATTCTTTTCCTACCCCCCAACATTGCATCTACACTTCCTCATATCAGGGAGATCACATGATAGTTGTTTTTCTCCGATTGACTTATTTCACTAAGCATAATACCCTCTAGTTCCATCCACGTCGTCGCAAATGGCAAGATTTCATTTCTTTTGATGGCTGCATAATATATATATGTGTGTGTGTGTATATATATATATATATATATATATATATAGTATACACTATATATATAGTATATATATATATACCACCTCTTCTTTATCCATTCATCTGTTGATGGACATTTAGGTTCTTTCCATAGTTTGGCTATTGTGGACATTGCTGCTATAAACATTCGGGTGCATGTGCCCCTTTGGATCACTACGTTTGTAAGATCAGATTTTTTGACATATAGAAAGTGACATATATATTAAACATTATTGTTATTATTATATCATTGTCATCACCAAATATTAAGGTATTTTTCTGACACCAAGTACTAGTCATAAAATAATTAATAACCAATTCGATGTTTGTTTGTATGTATTTTCAAATAGTCACTTCCACATTTTACCAAATTCTTTAGTGATTAAAATAAGAAGAAGTTTTAACATATTACATATCAGGCCAGATTTTTAGAATTGTTTAGGCAATATAGTTTTATTAAATATATATGCCATTGATGATAATCAAAGAGGTCATGGAAAGATCTAGATTTTGGCTGTAATATGTGCCTCTGCTTCAAGTTTGGGGTCACATAATGCACATCATAGTATCTGACCTCAATTACTCTCCTGACCCTGTTAGCATGATAACTGAGCTCTCTTCCATGCATGATTTTTTGCTCCACATACTAGTTGTATATGATTGAAATGGAACCTGATTCCTCTTTGAAGTCTTTTAAGTAGTTCTTCAAAACAATATGCACATTAAAGGGATAGTATAATAGTTTGGGAACAATTCTAGTCACCTGAAGAAGTTAATTAACTTTTCAAAGTGCCTTTGGAGAAGTCCCCATGGGCTTATCATGGCTGTCATTGATATGGGTTTATTGTAGATATACTTACTAGAATATAAACTTGAGAATGAAGACAACTTACTGTTATTCATCCATTCTTTTTTTCTTTAGAGAGAAAAGGAGAGAATATGTGAGCAGTGGGGAGGAGCAGAGGAAGAGGGAGAGTGAGAATCTTAAGCAGGCTCTCTCTTCAGTGCAGAGCCAGATGCAGAGCTCAATCTCAGAACCCTGAGATCATGACCTGAGTCAAAATCAAGAGTCAGACACTTAATCAACTGAGCCGCCCAGGCTCCCCTTATTCCTTATATTGTCCTTTCTGTTACAAATAGCATGGGGCATAGGCACATAGCTTGCTTATCACTCCTAGTTAGAGGTAATTTGGACACTAGAGAGACACTAAGGAGGACACAAAAAAGCTGTAATTCCCCAACATCCCCATCATAAATCACCACCTCCCAGGCGCACCCCTCCCGCCCCCAACTGCCAAGTTGTGACCAGTCAGGGAGTAAATGAAAGAAATAAATCCTCTGATCTCTCTCCTGCTCTCTGATCTGCTGGCATCTCCCTTTGGTTGAACTCCACAGGAAGCCAGACAACAAAGGGAGAAGGTGATGCACACCACTGAGGGCATTTTCTCAGGGTATAGATCAGGGTAGAGGAAAGAGGAGAATGAACATTAATGGTCAAATGGATAATAATCAATACATAATATGAGAACCTAGCATGATTCTAATTCTTCTCCTTTCACAGGAAGTAGGGTTCTAATGTCCTGCCTACATTATTTAATTAAATTTATTTATTTACTTTTAATTTAAATTTTGTTAGTTAGCATATAGTGCAATATTGGTTTCTGGAGTAGAATTCAGTGATGCATTACTTACATACAACACCTAGTGCTCATCACAACAAGTGCCCTCTTTAATACCCATTATCCATTGCCCATCTTCCACCCACCTCCCTCCATCAACCCTCAGTTTGTTCCTGGTTGTTAAGAGTGGCTTATGGCTTATTTCCTTCTCTCCTTCTCTTTTCCCTCTTCCCCCTTGCCATGTGTTCATCTGTTTTGTTTCTTAAATTCCACAAATGAGTGAGATTTCTCACTCTGCCTTTTTCTGACTTATTTCACTTAGCATAATACGCTCTAGCTCCATCCATGTTATTGCAAATGGCAAGATTTCATTATTTCTTATGGCTGAATAATATTCCACTATATATATGTGTGTATATATATGTGTGTGTGTATATATATATATATATATCCTCTTCCTTATTATATTTTATTGTATATTATTATATATATCGTCTTCCTTATCCATTCATCAGTTGATGGGTATTTGGCTCGGTCCATAGTTTGACTATTGTTGATAATGCTACTATAAACAGTGGGGGTATTTGTATCCCTTCAAATTTATATTTTTGTACCCTTTGGGTAAATACCCAGGAGTGCAATTGCTGGATTATAGGGTAATTCTATTTTTAACTTTTGGAGGAACCTCCAAATTTTCCTCAGAGTGGCTGTACCAGTTTTCATTCCCACCAACAATGCAAAAGGTGTTCCCCTTTCTCCATATCCTCAGCAACGCTTGTTTCTTGTGTTGTTAATTTTAGCCATTCTCATCAGTGTGAGGTGGTATCTCATCATGGTTTTGATTTATATTTCCCTGATGCTGAGTGATGTTGAACATCTTTTCATGTGTCTGTTAACCATCTGGATGTTTTTGTTGGTAAGGTGTTTATTCATGTCTTCTGCTCTTAACTGGATTATTTGTTTTTTGGGTGTTGATTTTGGTAAGTTCTTTATAGATTTTGGATCCTGACCCTTTATCAGATATGTCATTTTCAAATATCTTCTCCCACTCCATAGGCTGCTTTTTAGTTTTGTTGATTTTTCCTCTACTGTGAAAAAGCTTTTTATCTTGATGAAGTCCCAATAGTTCATATTTTGCTTTTGTTTCCCTTGCCTCAAACAATATGTTTAGTAAGAAGTTGCTATGGCCAAGGCCAAAGAGGTTGGTGCCTGTGTTCTCCTCTAGGACTTCGATGGTTTCTTGTCTCATGTTTAGGTCTTTCATCCATTTTGAATTTATCTTTGTGTATGGTATAAGAAAGTGGCCCAGTTTCATTTTTCTGCATGTTGTTCCATTTTACCAACAGCATTTGTTGAAGAGACTCTTTTTTTCCCATTGGATAGCCTTTCCTGCTTTGTTGAAGATTAGTTGACTATACAGTTCCATACAGAACCCATCTCTGGGTTCTCTGTTCCACTGATGTGTGTGTGTGTGTGTGTGTGTGTGTGTGTGTGTCAGTAACATACTGTCTTGATGACTGTAGCTTTGTAACATAGCCTGAAATCTGGAATCATGATACTTCAAGTTTTGTGTTTCTTTTTTGGAATTGCTTTGGGATACAAATTTTACAATTTGTTTGTTCTAGCTCTGTGAAAAATGCTGGAGGTATTTTGATGGGGATTGCATTAACTGTGTAGATTGCTTTGGATAGTCCAGACATTTTAACAAATGCTTGTTCTTTTCAGTCCATGAGCATGGGATGTTTTTCCACTTCTTTGTGTCTTCTTCAATTTCTTTTATAAGTGTTCTATAGTTTTCAGAGTCCAGATACTGCCTGTGTTATTTTAATTCTAATGCCTGAACTGTCCTTGACTTTTTTTTTTCCTTTTTATTATCATACTTTTCACTGCACTAGAATCATCTGCTCAAGGGGAAGAGAAAGGATGATTGACTTTTGAGGTGATGAACACATCATAGTTTCTTGAAGATTCTAATATTTCCTATCATCCTATCATGGCGCTTTATTTTTCTTAATTCAGCAAATGGAAATAGGTGGAACAGTTACTCATTCAACAAATATTTTTGAGGTCTTACTGTAGATCAGTCACAATTCTTGATACTTGATATCCACAGTGAATAAAACAAATAATGTCCCTTAGCTCGTAGAATTTATATGTTTGTAGGGAAGACACAGATTTTAACAGCAATTGCACAAGAAATTGTTTAGTTGCAATAGAGATTGTTCTAGGAATCTAAACAAGAGGAATGTGTGAGACACATTCTCACACATTAAGAAGAGGTTCTGATCTAGTCTGGATATTTAGGAAGTGTTTCCTAGAAATGGGGATATTTGAGATGATCCTTCAAGGGTGAGTGGAAATTGAGTAGAAAAGGGGCAAGAGGGAGTAAGGAAATAACATTCTTGACTAATGTGAGTGCACTAGGGTGGGATGAGCAAAACTCATGGAAGGCTCTGAATGCAAATGCAATATCATGAATCAAAGAATGTGAAAGCTGAGGAAGATTTTTAGAATTTCTTGGATTCATTCCCAGTGTTTTATACATGATCACTAACAGTACCTGCTTATTACTGACAGAATTTAATGTCAACAACCCCAGGTGATTTTTATGATAATCAGCTGGATTTTGACACAAGCCCACTTGGACTTGCAGATGTCTGTCTGAATCAGTTGAAGGAATTGGCACTTGAAAGTCCTTATTGATAACCATGAGATGTTACTTCAATCTATTTATGTTCATTTCAGTTTTCATTAATATCTTTATTTTTCCCAATTCCCTAAAATTTTTGGCATAAAATCCACATTTTAATTTTTATAAGTTTAACTTCTAGATTAGCTTGTGAGGTCCCTGTAAGAGAAGTAATTTTCATTTTCTTTAAGTTGAGGTTAGCACAGAAGTGATCTTCTGAATAATAGCTGAACTTGGCACAATATTAATTAACAGTTCTTGGATACTTGATGAACAACCCAACCACACATTCTTTAGAATAGCTTGTTTTCTTCATTTTATGTTTTTTATTTCTTCTTTCTTGTCCATCCTCTTCTTACTGCCTAATATGTACTATTGAATAAGTGCCGTGTAAACTTCCTTAAGCATTCAGATTTTGTTACTTCTTTGGTTCAGGTTTCACAACATTTAATTTATTGCTCTATTATATCACTCCTAGTCCTTATAGTAGGGACATTTTTAAACATTGATCTTTTGATAAGGGTTTCTTTTCTTTGAAAGGTAGAAACTGTCAGCATATTGATGTCATAGCAGGAGATGGGAGGGAAAGGTGGGCCAGGGCCAGCAGTATCATGGGAATCCCAAACTGGGTAATCTTTCCTATTTCCATTTGACCTTTGGTTGTATTTTAGGAAATCCTGCCCTTAATTTCAATATCAGTTAGAAAGGATCACAGATTTAATGACTGGGGCTCCTATACTACTTCTGGCAACCAGGAATATATTCCAAGACTTCAGGAAGGTAAAGGCATTCTTAATTCATCTTTCAAATGGCCTTCTCATCAACTGAGGGATCTTTTCACCTTGAATTTTCTCTGTTCTGTATTTTTTCTCTCTCTTCCCTACAGCTTAGTCTGACCTTTCAGTCAATTCCTGTGTATTATGGATTGTCACATTCTACAGAGTGGAGGATCTACTTTTTAAGACTATTTGTCTTTCACAGCTATAGTCTGATAACTTAATTATGCCAACATGTCTCTTCCCCATAAGTAATGAGGATGCCATGAGTAAAAAGGAGCAAAGGGGCAAGAGACACTATCTTGCCATATGTTGTGTCATTTGAATATAAATGTCTATGATATTTGGATTTTTAAAATGCTTGCATTCTTGTTACCATGTTATCTGTTATATTTAAGAAGTTCACAGTAGAATTGAACACTTAAAAAACATTTCTTAGCCCAAATTCATAAAGTAGCAATTGTTTCTTATTTACAGCTATCCTTGTATTAATCCTTTTTAGAAGAGGAAGGCAATAAATATTGATTCCTTACTAATTGCCAAGCACTGTAGGTACTTCATCTCAATTATAGAGGTAAGAACAGGATTGGCCTAAATATATTAATTAACTTGTTTAAGATAACATAAGTAGAAAGGATAGATGCAATTGAAATCAAACCCATTAAATCCCTCTCACCAGAACCCACAGCCTCCTACATGTATTTCTTTGTTTGAGATATACTTCCTTTCTTACCTGTTCACATATAATGCATGTGAACATGGAAATTCTTCCCTGTTATGTAAGATCTTCTTCAACCATCAGGAGTCTGAGTACACTTTCTCTTTTCTAAATTCCTGTAGCACTTATGTTGTGTGCCACAAATTCTTATTATTATTTCTTTATTGGTAGATATTCATGATTTTGCCTTTGCAGCTGGATTTTATGTCCCTCAAAGTTGGTGACCTTATGAAGAATCTACAGCACATACAAAAGTCATAAGTGCTCATTAAGCTTGTGGTTTTCAGGACTAGCCCAAGGAGATAGAGTGAAGATAGGATGTTCGCAGACATTTGCCAAGGTATGTGAGTGAGTGAAGGAGTCATAGGAATGCTTTAAAAACAGGGATATGAAGCTCCGAGACATGAAATTATAGTTTGAAGGAAATATAGCAAGGCAATATCTAGATAAATCAAACAGAGTTATAAGAATGGGGTTAGTATTTGCAGAGAGAAGAGACCCCTAAGAACAAAAGTGAGATTTAAACAAAGGCCACTCATTTCTAAAATCTTATACCTAATATATTTTTTTAAGATTTTATTTATTTATTTGACATGGAGAGAGAGATCACAAGTAGGCAGAGAGGCAGGCAGAGAGAGAGAGAGGAGGAAGCAGGCTCCCCACTGAGCAGAGAGCCCAATGCGGGGCTCCATCCCAGAACTCTGGGATCATGACCTGAGCCGAAGGCAGAGGCTTTAACCCACTGAGCCACCCAGGCTCCCCCATTATGCCGAATATTTTTACAAAGTGTCTCTGTATGGATAATTTTTCTGGAATTATGCCCAAAGGAGAGAATTTCTAATACCTAGGGCATGTGACTTATAATGTTTAAAAGTGCTCTGGTCCTTCTAAAACTCTCTTTCTGTCTCTATTCTGTTTCTCCGTCTGTCTGTATCTCTCTCTCTCTCTCTCTCTCTCTCACACACACACACACACACACACACACACTCTGTTATCTTAGAGAAATAAATTTTATTGCCATATGTTAAATAAACTTAGAAGTACTTATGTCCAATATTGTTCTAACCTTATATCAAAGAAAGAAGTGATTGTCAAATTCAGTATCTATTTCTTATTATTTCCCCTTTGTATGAATTACTTATCTAAAGTTTGGATGTTATTGTTTTAAAATGGATACAGAAATGATAATCATGACCATCATCACCATAAGTAGGCGTGAAAACAAGAAAAATGAAAATCTGAGACTGTGTTGTTTGGGTAGCCTACTTATTGCTGGGCATGACTCATTTCAGTTATAAAATTACTTGTGATAGACATTCATAGGATGCAATTAATGGCATTATGGAGTAAGAATAAACTTTGTACCCATATCTCTACTTAGGTTGAAGTCACTTTCACTATGTTTCTAATCTGCTCACATTAAAAGGGAAACATGGAACAGGACACAGAAGGGCTGGTTTAGATCATATACAACTCAGAATAGTGAAGGAAAGACAGAGTTACAGCTCAGAAGCCATTGCAAGAATAGTAAACAAAACAGTCAACCATCATTTCGTGGAGCGTATTGGAGAGAACAATTTTCTTAGCAATGCAGCAGGGCATTTTGAACCAAGCATCATTTTTAAGCAAAAGATTGCAGCTTTTCTGCAAAAAAGCAGTATTTCCCTGGCACAAAAAAATTTACTTCCGTGTGTAGCTCAGGATTAGAATATTCAAAAGAGGAGCAGAGCCCTAACATTCAAAATGGAGATGAAGGAAGCCTATGGACAATGACTATAATATTACTACAGTAATTCAGGGTAAGATTATTCACTATTGCAAACTGACACATAAAGGGATACTTATATTAAAATGTACAACATGGGATCCATTCATCTTGAACAGTCTTTTTCAAATTGTAGGTTGCCACTCATTGGAGTGTCATTAATTTAATGCCATGAAAACAATTAAAAATGAAATAGACTAGACTTAAATAAAATGCATAGAAGATGAACTGCATATAGTAGTATTTGCTTCGTAAAAGATAGTTTAAATGACCTATCTATCATCTGTCTACTCATCTATCCCTTCAGGACTCATGTGTGGCTCATGGCCAAAAATGTTTCAAAGATACTTCCCTTTTATGATAGGAAATCATGGAAGGGATTATAGTGGTAGTGGCATTTTGGCTGATTATTAATAAAGGAGTAGAAGTTTTTAAGACCAAAAAAGGGTTGAAAAAAGGCAAAAAATATTTCAAAGGCAAAAATAGTACTTGCCATAATTATCACTCTAGGGCTGTTAGTGAGATTATATAAAAAGCCTGAAAAGTGGGTTTTTTTGTTTGTTTTGTTGGTTTGTGTGTGTGTGTGTGTGTGTGTGCGTGTGTTTAATTTTTTTTTTTGGTAACACCTTTACAGAGATATAATTCACATATAAAGAAATTCACTTATTTTAAAATCATTGGTTTCTAGTGTACTCACCAGAGTTGTGTAACCACCACCACAATCAGTTTTAGAACATTTCATTTCCCTAAAGGAACACCATACCCTGCAGCTGTCACCCTCCCTTATACCTATTGATCTCCTTATTCTGCCTCATCCTTCAGCAGCTGCCAATCTACATTCTATCTCTATAGATATGCCTATTTTGGACATTTTATGTAAATAAATCAATTGATTTTCAGATGTTAAACCTACCTTGCATTCCTGGGACAAATACCACCTCATCATGGTGTAGAATCCTTTTTATATGTTGCTAGCTTTCATTGAGCATTTTTTTGCATTTATATTCATAAGAGATAATGGTAATGCATTTGGCTTTTCTTGTGGTGTTTTTGTTTTGTTTTTGTTCTGGTGCAAACATTCTTTTAAATGCAGGACTTCTCAAATTTTTAACATGTTCATAGTCACTGTGAGTATATAAGTTCAAAGTTCAAACATTTCTTAAGTCATGTTGAGATAAAATCTTTTACTCTTTGGTATCAAAAGGGAAAAGTATTCCATGGAAAATGCTTTGGGAAACACCATAATAGAGTAACAAATGAGCATGCTGTATTTTGAATCCTAGAATAGTTTGGTATTTATAAGTTTTTTATGAGTTTCTTGGTAGAAGGGAAAGGGAAATTAAAATTAATATAAGAAACTCACTCTCCAATTTCTGAAGTTTGTAGTAGGACCTAGAGTAATTATATAGAAGCTGAATATATGCCTCTCATTCCACAATTTGAATTCAGGAATTTTCAACTAGTCTCTAGCTGTTTTCATGAAATCTGGAAGCTACTCTCTTTTCCACATGCGGTTATCTGGAATGGGTAGAAATATCCATAGGGGTCATATAAATATTCTGAAGCCAGCCAGAGGAAAGTCAGGTACAAGCAGCAATTATTTTGAAATGATACTTATTTCAGAAATACTTATTTTTGTCTGACTATGCAGTATAATCTTTCAGAGGATGACTTTGATTTCCCAGTGACTAGTCATAATAGACTACTAGTATGTGCCTATCTTTTCAACCGCCTCTGCTCCAGACTACTAGAAACATCTTGCTTTCTTTCCTTTACCATATTTACTTTGCATGTTACCTTTTTCCTATCCCTGCTTCCCGTTTTCTCTGTGGCTTCATGGCAGAGTGTATAGAGCTTTGATATATTGTCAGCCACCCACGTGTCCTCAAAGCATTTGCGGTGGTCATTAGGCTAACGAGCATATGTGCTGTGGTGTTGAATGCTATAAAAATAATCAATGGAATGTCACCCATCTTGTTACTTTTCTAGCCCAGACACTAACTGCCTACATGAAGGGTAGGCACAGTTTGTTCCTCCTGAGTTATTACAGAACCAACGGTGCTTCCTTTGTGAGCGCACTGCAGGGAAGTGTGCATAAACACACCCATTGGCTTAGTGACAGGTCCTCTGTCATCTCATCAGACTGGCCAGAATGTTCTTCCTCTTTGGGAACTCTCAGAAGTTAGAAATTTCATTTAACTTGTATCGGTATTTTAAAACAAAAGTCTGTAATTGCTTCACAATAACTTCACTCTGAGTAGGTAAGCAGAAGGTGGCACTTTTAGTTTTTTTCCATTACTTACACGGTTTTCTCATATCCTGGTCCTAGAACACTGTGTTCACAAAAGCTTTCCAGTGGAACTTTGCAGAATGATAGTAACAATGTTTGATGCTGTACATTGTTCTTAGAGTCCTGTATTTGTTACCTCCTACCCTCTGTGCATTTTTCAATGATAATTGTTGATCTCATGGGAGAGATAGGTGCCCAGCTTAGACATCCCAATGTAGTACTTTCTTTTGATAGGTGTACTGAGTTCCATAACCTATTAGATAACAAGCAACACAACACCATGATCTCCAGAAAGAATGAAAAAAAAAAAAAAAAAAGGCAAGAGTTACTGGAAAAATGGAAACTTTTTGCTCCCATTCTACTTTCTGTCCTTAAGTGACTCACTTGCCGTTATACTCATTAGAAGAGTTCCTCTCCTTCCTGTCTTCCACATCTGGTTTCAGTCCAACAGATTGAGAGTCTTTTGAGGCTGGGCTCTCTTGGTTTCAGACCTTTAGGAAATGATAACCACAAGAAAGTCCAAGTAGCATGGATGACTAAGAACACGACCTGCAGGACCTAATGGACTGTCTAGCTGGAGGGTTTCACTGTGCTCCCTCCAGAGTTCCGAGTTCCCATTGCTAAAGTTTCTTGTGCGTTTCATTTCTTTCACTTGCAAAAATAGAGACAAATATTAACCTGCTTTCCAGGATTGATGCCTTCATAAATAATAAATCCATGATCTCAGGGTTTCAAACCAACCTTAAGTAGACTTTTTTCTTTTTCTTTCTCTCTCTGGCATATATTTGAATTGACATTAAAATTTCAAGAGGAAGAATATATTGTCTAGGTGGAAACTACCAACAGAAATGCAAATTTAAAAAAATTTATCAATACTGAAAGCATATTCACTTTGATCTAATAAGCTATATTCTACATACATATATACTCTACATACGTCTTTTCTGCTTACCTCAGTCTCCATGAGTGTGCCCCTGACTCACTGAGAAATCTGGGAAGAATTACTTGACTTCTGCATGAATTGTTTGTACAATTTATTGGAAAAGGATAAACATATTCCTTCCTTTTGCTTCTTGTCTTCTGTGTAAAAAGCACAATGAGGACACATAACATCAGTTTTCAAAATACTTGATCTTTCTTTTGGAACTTATAATTGTTACTGTATTATTGTTATTATTATTCTTATTATTATCTCATCCTATGAAAATTACTGGTTAGGTTAATCACTGTTAAATAGCCATTTATCAACATACGAGAGAAATACCTTAACTGTCAGACCAACATACTTCTTAAAATCTTTTTTATCTCTTCAGTTAAATAAACCCAAAGTGTATCAACAAGAAAAAAAATTAGAATTGCATGGGCATTCCTAAAAATGAAAAAAAATAAAATAAAAGGCAGTTTGGCAACTAGAGAACACCAATAGTTTAGTACTGTGGAGGCCGAGAAAATTAAGGCCATCCCACCTCAAGTTTAGCTGATGTGGGAAACAGAGGGAGAAGAAAATCATTAAAATTCCTCACCTATTGACAAGCCCTTGAAACAGAATGGCTCTCCCCTGTGGAGTTATTGTGTAACTGCCCTCACCTTGATATTTTGCTAAGGACAATCCTAGCCTGACCGACCCCCTACCCCGACAGGTCCGACCAGAATCCTGTAAGTCTACTTTAACAATTCCTTTAGGAAACTTTATCTCTAAACCTCCAAGATAGTGTCGAGAATCATTCCCAAGTATATGACACACTGATATACATCTAAAGGGTCTCACAAGAAGATTTTCATTATTGGTAATGAATAACCTTTTCCTCAGACACCAGCTAGCCTCTCAAGGTCCTGGAGACCTCGCTTCCTGAATTTCTTAGAGACTTACATCATCCATAACCCCCTTTGTCCTCACCCACCACTGAGTCCACCCCTGCTCTGCCTTTAAAAACTCTGACTGTAATCTGGCTCAGGGTCCAAGTCCCTACTCTGCTGTGTCGGGTATACTTGGGCCCAAGCTTAAGCTTGTCAAATAAACCCTCATGTGATTGCATCGGTGCTTGGCTCCTTGGTGGTCTTTCGGACGTGAAAACTCGGGCACAACAGTACAAGGCAGACAAATTCATCAGCAGGTCTAGATGCCCTCTCTTTTAGAATACAGTACTGGAGATGGAGACGAAAGACTGCCAGACAGTCGCCACTGGGGATGGAGTTGAGCTTTGTTTGAAGACATTTAAACTGCCTAATATGTTTGTAAATCTGGGTCCAATTTTTTTCTTTTGATTATAATGAGATAATTTAAGATGTCAAGAATCTCTTATTTAAAAATATTTATTGATTTGGTATTGAATTGTTCACTAGGCATGCCTCAGTCTTATGAGAATGGGTTCTTATATTTAATTGCTTTAGAATTTTGAAATGGGGGCATCTGGGTGGCTCAGTCCATTAAGTGTCTGCCTTCAGGTCAAGTCATGATCTCAGGGTCCTGGGATTGAGTTCCTGTTGGTGTTGGGCTCCCTACTCCGTTCTCCCTCTACCCTCCCCCCACTCAGTCTCTCTCTCTCTCTCCTCTCTCAAATAAGTAAATAAAATCTTTTTAGAAAAAGAATTTTCAAATGAATTTAATTTCTATTTCCTTCCCTGGGGAAATAGCTCAAATGTTTTAGTTACTACACCCTCCAACAAGTTCTATTAAAATGCAAATGATAGCCACTAATTTAGATAAAAACCCCTCTCCCTTTAGTCAAACTATCCAACATAATTAGAATTGGGAGCAGATGTCTTGGCTTCATCAAGATATTTCCTCTTACCCTTGTTTATTATAGAAGCTTCTGGCTAATGAGTCACGGGCAGGACCTTATTTTTTCACAATTCCTATGGCAGTTTTTTTATTCACTTTTTTTCTAAATCACTGTTAGAAGATTAAAAGGAAAGAAAAAAAAATAATAACCCACTACCTGTAAGATACAGGTCATTTTTGTTCCCCTCAAGCAGTATTTTTCTTTTCATTGTTGTATTCTCCTGTATGGTAGTTTCATTCTTAGGTATTATTTTAGTTGTGGTGCTGCTTAACTTCTTGCTTCCTTCCTTTGCTCACCTAGTACTATGACTCCTCTAGATCCTTTATAGTCTCCTGCTTGTTCAGACTTGCCATTTATGAGAAATGCCCTTTTTATGACTTGTGTTACCTAATAAAAGAGCTGCAGTGACTTACTGGAGATGATTGAAACATATTTTCCCTTGGAAAATAGTTTTAATGGCACATAGATGAGGGGATAGATATGGACAGGTCCCTCTTAAGGGCAAGAATCATGATATTTACTGCTTTTATTTTCTTATAGAATCTAGTATATGAAAAAGGTATAGCAAGCGCCTAGCAAATCTTCAGTGAATTGAATTGAGCATTCCTAATAGTGTTGCTAATATTTGAACTGACAATGGACTTTCTGCCTCTCCTAGATGTGATAGGAGCCTCAGGGCAGGTTTTGGATATGCACAGCAATTACTGAGATAGTTTACTGGTTTGTGACAAACAATGGCGCAACACATTTCAAATAATGATACAAGGCCAGCACATTCAGCACAGCCATATTTACTCTGCAGACATTTACTGAACATTGTATCAGATACAATGATGACCTAGGTACTATGCCTGCCTCCAAGGAGCTCACAATGTAATGCCCTTAGCTAGCAATAGGTGCACTTTTAGAGATGAAGGGCTATTGTCAAAAGGGATAAAATTTCTGGAGATAATGTTTTTGATTAGTTGAGCATATAGTTTTTCACTTCAAAACTCTAAGGCAATAAGCAATGTTAAATTGATACTTTTATTTCTCAAAGTACTGTTAATGTTGATTTTTTTCCCTAAAATTTTCTTTTCAATTTTTATTTGGTCAGTCAACTTCTTCATTGCCTATAATAATAGGTATAAATAGATCCCTCAGGTAAGTTGAATATCTCAGTATTTATTCTTTTTTCCTGTTAAGACTTTTTAATCTATCTAATATAACGTTACCTTTTCTTTGATATTGCTTTTCAGCTTATTTTATTGCTGAAATACGCTGTGATTGCCCTGATATTTGAAAGTAATGTACAGAAAGTATCGTTGATTTGGCCTCTAGATTCTAGGGGTTAATGATAGCATTCAGTTGATGATAATTGTGTTATTTTAATAAACAGACTTGCATCACCTTTAACATATCTATTGGCATATTTTAAAATCTATTTTTATTTGTCCTAACATTGCATAAGACAGAGAAGAGATGCACATTACCATAGCAAATCAATTTTCCATATGAGATACTGATGTCCTATGAGTTTAAATGACTTGCAATTATTAACCAAAGTCATTAACATTTAAAGTACAAATATGAGGCACTTGGTGAACATTCCACACTTTATCGTATTTGAAATTTAAAGTGGAAGAATTAGAACTGGAACAAGAATTCCCTTACCCTTTTCTAAGGACACCAGCTGATGGACTCTGACAGGATCAGAGCACCACCCCTCATGATTTTACTTAACCCTAATTAACTCCTGCAGTGCCCACCTTCAAATACCATCACTTTGGGGATCAGGGCTTCAACATGTGAATTTTGGGAGACACAAACATTCAGCCTATAATAGTATGCAAGAGCAACAAAATCTCTGTCACTGTAAATTTTTGTAGAAATATAGATTTCTTTATTATCAGTCTCATTTATTTAAAGAGTCTAATTATAAAGTCAGTGGTTTACTTTCTTATATTGGAGAGATGATAATTAATTATCCATGGGCTGTGAGCTACGGGATTTGATAAGAATCCAGCATGCTGAAAATCAGGGCTATGTTATTTGCTGTCAGTTGTCCTACAGCTGCCCTTGCCAAACTACTCCTCTGTTCTAGCTCCTGATTAACAAGGTAGGCATCAAAGAGCCTCCCTGGCATTTGGGAGGCAGTTTCAATTGTGGTTAGATGATTAGAAACACTGTTTCAGTTTTAAGGTATCTTCCCCAGCTTTATTGAGAAATAATTGACAAATAACATTATATAAGTTTCAGGTGTGTAACATGTTGATTTGGTACCCTTTTCTATTGAAAAATGATGATCACCGTGATGCTAGCCAACAGGTCCATTGTATCGGGTAACTCCTATTTTTTTCTTGCGATGAGGACATTTAAGACCTACTCACTGAGCCCCTTTAAAGTATATACTAGAGAATGATTAACTATTATCACTGTGCTGTACATTACATCTTCAGAATTTACTTATCTTAAAAGTAGAAGTTTGTACTCTTGGACCAACTTGATACCAGCTAAACATTGAATTGGTTGTAGTCTCATTAAAAAAAAAAAAAATATTTGGGCACTGTCCTTGAGATAAAATTACAATCTACTTGGAGGCAACTGTCTCTTATGACCTGTAAATTGTAAGTATTCAAATATACCCTAGGATAGAGTGAATGATATAAAACTAGAGAAGTTACGTAATATATTGGTATAGATTAAACAATGATCTTATTTTACCTGCCCTGAGAAAAAGATCTGTTTTTTTCTTACTTCATATCTCCTTGTAGTATCAAGCAACTTCAATCTTTTCTTGAGAAAATTCATCTTAGATCCTTCATTGGGAATTTTGGTCTCTTTTCCTCCCCCTCCCTCCCCCTTGTCCCGGATACATCTGCAGTGCAGCTCTATTTAATACTGCTACTTAAATGCTTGTGGGAATATTGTGCTATTGCTCTTCCGGATGGAAACACCATGGTGCAGACAGCTTAGGAACTTAGCTGTGTCTAAATGTGCCAGTTGTCAGAAACTTGCAGAACTGTCTAGGTTCACTCTCCATCCTAACACAATCTGAGAGTGCTTCTCAATGGCCAATTCTCAAGTCCTCAATTATAGTAACTCAATTCTTCTGTAAGAGTGAATGGTGGAAGATATAAAATAAAATGATTTGCATCATTTGCTTTGGTGATTTACATTCTGACCCCATTCACTTGAGAATAATATAGATATGTAAAATGTATTATAGGTTTATTAAGTTGAGTATTTTATTTTTAACACTGGCAACTCTTTTAAAAATGTTTTCATGGAGGATAAAAGGTATATTTGGACCATTCATAAGTCATTTTTGAGAAATTAGAGCAGTACTTCTTGTGAATGTACATGTGAATCATCCAGAGATCTTATCTTGCTAAAATGCCAATTTGGATTCATTGGTCTGGGGATGGACCTGAGAATGTACATTTCTGTTGAGCCTCTAGAGGATGCTAATGTTGCTCATCCTTTGACTACATTTTGAGAAGCAAAGCACAGTAAAATATACCTATATCTATGTATTGAAATTAAATAATTAGCCAAACATTTCCCACATCACCAGTGGAATAAAGAAATTAAGTAGTGTTTGCCCAGAAACTTTTCAGTTTCTCCCCAGAAAGATTGCCTTTCTTATACTTATTAAAATTTTAAAAAGGCTGCTTTTTTGGTGAATGCTAGAGTGAATGGATAAGGAATGGCTGCTTAATCCATCAGATAAATCTAAAGTAATTACAATTAGCTTGCTAACTCAGAGTGAAAGCAATATAAAGTTTATCAGGTAGCAGATTTTCTGCTTATTTTCAAATGAAATATTATAAATACCTTCTTTCTCTTTTGTTCTCCTCTCCCTATTTTATTAAAATGTTTGCTGGAATGATTTTTTTCAGTCTTCCTCAGGGGACATTTTTGGAGAGGATGATCATTCCAAGGTTCCACTGATGGGAGAGGAGTCAGTAAAGAGGACAGAACTGGCAGAAGGCATCCAGCCCCCTTCCTTCTGCCTACCTTAAGAAACTCTCATGTTCTTTCTTTGTATTCCATGATATAGACATCTGTAAGTTTCGAGGACTCCGTGTCATTTTAATTCTCCATGCATAAACAAAACTGTAGCATCTGGACTTATTCTCTTCAAACTCTTCTGCCTGCAATTAATGTGAATACATTCAGTTCTTGGATAAAGGAGAAAGAAGCACAATTTCAGTGCCAGGGCCAAGCTAATTTTCCCACTTGAACCTAACTATGGGCTACATACTTTGGGGAATAAAGCAATCATCTTTTGTTTCCTTTGTCTACTTTATGAAATGGTTACAGCAGTAGTTGGGGAGAAATTGTGGTAAATGTTCTTATTCAAACTCTCTAAAATTTTCCCTCTTGGTACATTTTCTCTATATTTCTTGTTCCTCATCATATAGTGTTTTCTCCTCAGCTTCTCTTCTATGGAAGGGCACCAAATCTCTCTTTTGAGTTCCCTTTGATCTACATATTAAGGTTACACATAAGAAAATAAGTCTTTGTTCTTCAATGAGACTTAAAAACAATGAGGGAAAGAATATCCCAGTTGGGTTAATCTAGATACCAGAATACAACACAGGGAAAAATGTTGACTCATAGAGCTGAAATAATGCAATAATGTTAGAAGGAGGGTAGTGCAGGTAGCTGTCTCTCAAATGGTAAGTGGTTTAATCCTTAGTTTAATTAAAAGTTAGGTTCAGCTAAATACATGCTAATAACCACATGGTAAAGCTCTCTAAGAAAAATAGTAGTGACCTCAAAATTCCAGAGTTTAAACTGGATATTTCCTTAGGAAAAATGCAATAGAAATAGTCTATTACAAATGAAAAAGTTATTTAGCAAATGATACACTTAAGAATACTTTTCTTAAATGGTCAGAAGTCACCCACTCTGCATAAATAACCCATTTTAGAATTTTTTCTGGAATTATTGCTAATCTCACCATTTTAATTTATTTGGCACCTGTGTTTCCCCTAATCAGCCATCTAGATATACTGTTTTATTCCTGGACCTCTCCTATTTTCTATGATTTCAGATATTTCTTATAACTACTTACTATATTCATCTATCACCTGATAAATTTGGAACATATTTTGTTTAGATCAGGAGGGAAAGAAACTAGGATCATAAGCATAGAATTTGAAACTAAATATAAAAGATCTTTATCACAGGGCTATATTTAAATTAGCTACAGAATTAACATATTGACTGTCAAATGGAAATTCAATTAGTGAAAACATAAGGAGGTTTAATTTTGTCTATATACTTAGATCTTCTTGACATTTTAGAGAGAGTAGAGAGTAGCCTTATTTATCCCTGAGGGTCAAAGGCAAGACTTAATAGAGATATTGAGAATCGTGGTGCATAATATAATTTCCCCCAACTTCTCAGAAGGTAAAATCTCTTATTTGACGTTGTCTTAAAAATAATAGAGCTTTCAAAAGTATATGCAAATGGAAGAACATAAATTGTTGTTCTATTTGTTCATCTGTAGTTTAAAAATTATAAATTTTCATTGAACAACATCAAGAACTTTTGAATTGAAATTCAATGTTGAAAATATTGATAAATATCAAAAAGTAAGTGAAGGCATTTGGTAAATGCAATTGATTTTGTTAGTTTAATAGTGTCACATCTAGTTCTGATAGTTTACCAAATGGCACTATCTATGGTTGTGTATGTGTGATGCATACATTTCTTATTATGCTTTGATGGTTGAAACTGTGTTTCGTTGTGATTTATTTCTTAATATTGTAATATTTTGACTGTAATACGAAAATAAGTATTAAGATCATTCACAAATATTTAAGATTTCACTGATTGAATCAACCGATGCTATCAATTGAGGTTTAATGTTACACAACTGAATTTGTCTTCAGGTGCCAATAGAGACATACAGGATAAAACATACAAGGACAGCTTTGATCTAGAATTCTTTCCACATTATTATATTTCTTTTTCTTTTAAAGATTTATTTGAGAGAGAGCAAGCAAATGAGTGGAGGAAGGGAAGAGGGGGAGAGAGAATCCCAAGCAGAGTATGCATAGACTGCGGAGCTCAATATGGGGCTTGATTACATGACCCAAGAGTTGGACACTCAACTGACAGAACCACCCAGGCACCACATGGTATTTCTAAGAAGTGATGAATTATGCTACTTAAAATTTAGCTTTAAGGTACAAAAAGTTAAATTATAATAACAATGTATCAACTTATAAAAGCTGGATCTAATACTGTAGCAAATGTGAAATTCTATTAGTAATTCTATTTTTTTTTCTGCCAACACATATATGATAAATTGATATTGTCTGATAGGGAAGGAACTTCTGGGGATAGAAAATTAAGAAAATGTGATATGGGGGTGCCTGGGTGGCTCAGTGGGTTAAAGCCTCTGCCTTCAGCTCAAGTCATGATCTCAGGGTCCTGGGATCAAGCCCCACATCGGGCTCTCTGCTCAGCAGCAAGCCTGCTTCCTCCTCTCTCTCTCTCTTTCTCTCTGCCTGCCTCTCTGACTACTTGTAATCTCTATCAAATAAATAAATAAAATCTTAAAAAAAAAAAAAAGAAAATGTGATATGTACTGAAGTCATAGGAATTTTGGAGACAATTTTGAATTTATGATAGAATTGTAAATAAAAAGTTGTCAGTTCACTAAAAACAAGTTAGAGAATATAGAATGTATATGAAATTTATCATTCATAGTGTAGAGAGCATGATAAACTTATTACTTCTATGATTACACATCTATGAGTTTTCCCATGATATTGGAAATCTGAGATTAAGCTAACTGAAAGGACACATTTTATTTATTTATTTATTTTTAAAGATTTTATTTATTTATTTGACAGAGATCACAAGTAGGCAGAGAGGCAGGCAGGGAGAGAGAGGGGGAAGCAGGCTTGCTGCTGAGCAGAGAGCCCCATGTGGGGCTTGATCCCAGGACCCTGAGATCATGACCTGAGCTGAAGGCAGAGACTTTAACCCACTGAGCCACCCAGGAGCCCCGAAAGGACACATTTTAATTTATGAGTTCCTAGTTGATTCCTATAAGTGTATGAAAATTCAGAAGTTAATGATGTTTCCTCAACTTTGTAATAAGACAACTGGTCCTGAGGTTCTTATAAGAAGCCTTTAGAGGGGCACCTGAGTGGCTCAGTTGGTTAAGCATCTGCCTTTGGCTCAGGTTATGATCCCGGAGTCCTGGGATCCAGCTCTGTGCATCAGGTTCCCTGCTCAGTGGGGAGCCTGCTTCTCCCTCTGCCCTTCCCCTTGCTTGTGCCTTCTCTTTTGCTCTCAAATAAATAAAATCTTAAGAAAAAGAAGCATTTAGAATATGCAGGAGTCTATTTTAATAAAAAGGATTTTTAAATTTTATTGATGTTGAAGAGATGCTTAGGACCAATTTACAAAGGATTAAATTAAGCTATTGCCAAAAATTGAGTTTGATTTTAATAAAATACTGCACTAAAATAGCACCGGTGGAAGAAATATGAAACTGAGTGGCATGACAGCAAAATTAGGTGAATTAGCCAGAGTTTTTGATATACATTGTCATGCATGTCTTTTGGACATTGTGGTAATGAGGATTAATGGTGAAGAGTTAGAACACTAAAACATTTCAATACTGTCAGTTCATGAACTTCTAAACATATAGATTTAAAATACTTGCAAATGTTCCAGATATTTTTAAATAAAAGGAAGTCTTAACAAGGGGAATGCTATGGTTTTACCAAAAAGCACACTGAACTATGTTATTGTGCACTATTAGTTGTGTTTCAGGAATTTCTGCAGAAACCTCAAAAATTGGAAGTTATATTAATTGATCCTTTAACTGTGCATATGATAGTGAATGCAAATGCACATACATTTGTTGATAACGATTTTCTTACTTGAATTTTTGCTTAGAATTTCTTTACTGTTTTCCATTTGGTAGAGGAATTCTTTCTACAGATTTTTAATGTCAGAACTAGAAACTGTGGTTTTAAACTTTTATGAATCAAAACCCTTATGAGAATCAGTTAAGAGTTAAAAGATTTCTCTTTAAGAAGTGCACTTAACCATATGTAAAAGAATATTTAGCATATAATGAATTTTATTCTATTGAAAACTCACTTATTTCACAAGAACACTATCTAATGAAACTTTGTTCCTCATAAAAATTATTTCTTTTAAATTCTTTTTTCAAGCAAAAAAGAATGACAAAAGAGAAAAATATCAATAAATACAAATTATGCAGATAAAGTAAAATCTAAATTTGCTTCTTTGTAATTTTCAATAAGAAAATTGTTGAGTTTTGACTTGAATAGCTTTAAATTAGCTTTAAATTAAAAAGTCATCTTTGACATGGTAAAGTGCATATCATTTTCGACATCCAGATGACTTGGGATTTTTAATTTGGATGGCACTTACAACAGTACCTAAAACATAAGATTTGCACACTAAATATTTGTAGAGTGAATGAATCAGTAAGTGTCAAAGAATGACACCATTGCACAGCTGAATTTATCATCAGATGCCAGTATAGACATCTAGAATGATACAGGACAGCTGTGATCTATGATTCCTTCTACTTCATGGAATTTCTAAGAAGTGATGAAACATGTAACTCAAAGTATAACTTTAAGGAACAAAAAAATTATGGTTATATTGTGATGTTTTGGATAATTAGCTGTTGTGACTCTTTAGTAGCAAACACAATCAGATTCTTACAGTTACCTGGCAAAGAAGCTGTCCTGGAGGAGACAGGTGCTCCATGAGAAGCAAATAAATTGTTGCTTCCTCAAAGCAATATTACTTGAATATTTACTCAATATCTGATCTGTATGCATGGGGAGAAATTGATTTTCTTTCAGTAAAAATTATCTGACTTTATCTTCAAAATAGAACATGAGTGACACGAATAATAATTTTTATAAGAACCGGGCAAGTTCTTGAGGAACATTAAATCCTTTCAACGTGACATAATGTGATTGATGTGAATCCCTTGTTTCCACTTGTACCATGTGTTATGCCAGTGCCGAATTTCTGCTGACTCAAGATCCATCTCAGGGGACTAAGTTCAGTACTGGAGGCAAGGCGGACGTGCCATGTCCCTCAAACCTGTGTGTTACAGAAATACAAGAGAGATATTCTAAAGAAATATCGATAGAGATATTCTAGAAGAGTGCCTTTCTTTTTAAAATTTAACATCAGCAGAAATGGGATCATTTTCTATTTCACCAAATACTTGAGGAATTACACAGGAAATCTGAATAATTGGTAACAACTTCCAACCTTATTTAAGTGTTGTTTCTGTTCTCCTTAGAAATTGAGATAGAAATGTCTGTGGCAGCTGTCACTTTTGGCATGCCTCTTAATCTGGCTCTGCAAACATAGGTAGTTTGGGCCAGGGGAAAAACAGAGTTTAGCAAGACTTGGTGTTGAATTCACATGCAATCTTTTCTTTTACTAAACTCAACAAAACCTTCTCCATCAAAGTTGGCACATTCCATTTTAAGCTCTGAGCAGTTTGTCTAGCAGAGTTCAAGCATATTTCTGATAATCTATAGCTCCCTGCCTGTAGAAAAATTTAGAAGGCTTTGTTAAATTTGACTTTTGTTTGCAGAGACACCACTCTATCGTTGGAAAGTTCGGAGTTTTCCTCCTGCATTTTCCTTCTGCAGAAAGAGATGCTTGGTGGGGGAAAAAGAAGCAATGTAATTTTTTAGAACACTGTAATCAAACTCTACAGACCTCAGTAGTAAGACTTACTTTGTGAAAAATGCCAAAAATGTATGCTAAAAGAGTTAAGCTGTGAAAGAGCTCTCTGTCTTACCAAACGTTTCTGTGACTGGAATTTACAATTTTTTTTTTTTCAAAACAAAAGAAATATCTTTCAGGAGGTGAATCATGAATGTGAAGAAATTCTTCAGTGATCCAATGAATGTCAGTGTACTAGGGAAGGACTTTACATTCTGTCCCAGATTCTTGTCCAAACCTCTTGAAGGTTGATGCCATTCATGTCATGAATGAGAGGACTTGAACCTCTTTTCTGTTGTCAGAGAGCTCTAATGTTCCTAAGTGAGCAGAGGTGAACAGCTGTGGCTTTTTTTCATGAGGGTACCAAGACAAGGTACAGAAAATGTTTCACCTGTTAAGTATCAAGAATAGCAACATTTTTCTTATGGCCGGGGTTTTGCTTAGTCTTTGGTATCTTCCCCTCAGTGGCTACTAAGTAGGGATTCTTCTTTAGCATAAGTGTGCTTTAAAAAAAGGTAGCCCAGGGATGCCTGGGTGGCTCAGTCGGTTAAGCGGCTGCCTTCAGCGCAGGTCATGATCCCAGGGTCCTGGGATCGAGTCCCACATTGGGCTCCTTGCTCTGCAGGGAGCCTGCTTCTCCCTCTGCCACTCTGCCTGCCTGTACTCTATCTCTCTGACAAATAAGTAAATAAAATCTTTAAAAAAAAATGTAGCCCAAGAGTTGGTAGCATCCAGTCAGAAGTGGTTACATGCAATAGCTTGGTGGGAAGAGATGGTGCAGCCATTGTTTCCTTTATGATCTGCATCAGAATATTAGAGAAAAGTTTTGAGATCCAGATATTATGTGATGAGTCAATTCTTTAATTTTTTCTTTCCCAAACAATCCTTTCAAGAATATGTAGTTTCTCCACATGGTTTTTAATCTTTCGTATCTATCTTCTTTAATGGAATAGCAGGGTTATGAAAACACTGGTGTTTAAAGACAGGAATTTTATATGGGAGAAAAGTCTAAGTTTTAGTAAATTCTTAGCTTTTTCAATTCAGACACTCTTCTCATGAAAACAATTCATACTTTCCGTTGTATTTTTAGGACTGACAGATATAAAGAGGTCCTTGTTCTCCCTTGCTGGGAAGGGCTTTGCAACAAAAGAAGCACCATGCTTTTCATTTCTTTTCAATTTCAGTGATGCAAATAAAACCCAACAATGCCTGTGCTCCATGGTACTCAATCTTTGAGATTTCCCCACTTTATCTAGGACTCACAGAAATAGAGATAGAGGCCCCTGAAACCATAATGTGAATGTTTATTTTCTATCCTCTCATTTATTATTATTAATAATTATTAGTTCAGCCAATATTTTAAAGCACTTACTCTGTATTAAGAGCTGTGCTAGTCCCAGGCTACCCCTGCAGACATGGTCCCTGTCCCTGGAGTAGAAGATAAAGAAAAGCAAATAAGGCATATCACTATAGTTCTGTACGACTGCAACGTGGCCACACTTGACTAGACAGACACACAGTTCAGTCTTAGAAAAGTCAGGAGAGATTTCTTGGAGAAGTGACATCTAATTTGTGTTGTAAGTTATCTCAAGGAGTTAGCCAGGTAAAGAGGAGAGAGGACAGCATGCCTGGCAAAGGGAATAACTTTGGGCCCAGAAGCGAGGGAAGGCAGCACGTGTTCTGATGAAATGAAGCAGTGCAGCACATTGAGATGGGGAATTAAGGTGGGGTTGTGTGCAGAGGTGAGTAAGAGCATATCACAGAGGCTTTGTGAGCCCATGTTGAGTGTTTGGATTTTATCTTGTAAAGATGGTAAGCTATTTAATGTCAAAAACATAGATATCACAGACGTGCATTTGAAGATGCGTCTTATCGCAGTTCAGAGTGCGGAATTTAGAGAGAGAGAGAGCCTGGGTTCTTATCCTGGCTCTACCATTTGTTAACTGCAGGGTCAACTAGCAGAGGAGCTGGAGGCAGGGCAAGAGAGGAGGAGAGATAAGGAAGGCACAGCACTGTGTTGTAGATGAGCTAAACGTCCGCTGTGTTTCTGGATTCCAGTCAGACTATAAAGATGGTTTGTAAACTCCACGGAAAGGTATAGAGTATCTTCTCAAGTGAGAAGAAACAGAAAATACAGTTCCTCCTAATCATACTTCTTACTAGAGAAAGGGAGTGAGCACATCAGTCTAATATCATTTGAGCTGATGATCTGGGCTTTGTTACTAGTTTTCACTTTGTTTTTTGAATTATCCACAAAATTCTTAACTTGTCTTCCTTATATTATCTTCTGTAAATCAAGAATTCATTTTATGTAAGAACTTCTGCAAAGTCCTAAAAATGGTTCAGGTATTATGTTAAGAACTTGGATAAGGATATTAGAAGTTTTTAGCTTGTTCTGGGACACCTGGGTGGCTCAGTTGGTTAAGCTTCCCACTCTTGATTTCGGCTCAAGTCACGATCTCAGGGTTGTGAGATTGAGCCCCATGTTGGGTTCCATGCTCGGTGTGGAGCTTGCTTAAAATTCTCTCCCTCTCCCTCTACCCCTGCCCCACCTGCCTCTCTAAAAACAGAAAGAAAAGAAGAAAATGTTTAGCTTGTTTTCAATCAGGTCTGCACGACCGATGCCATTATACCTCGTGGAGGCAAATGATGCAATAATGGATGATGGACGAATAAATTTGATATTATCGATATTATCATTTAAAAAATAATCCTTATTTTTACTCAGCAACATGTGCCAGCATGGTTATAGTAAACTGAATAATTTCAGGGGTGCCTGTGTGGGTTAGTCAGTTAAGCATCTGCCTTTGGCTCAGGTTGTAATCCCAGGGTCCTGGGATGGAGCCCTACATAGGGCTTCCTGTTCAGCTGGGAGCCTGCTTCTCCCTCTCCCTCTGCTCTTCTGCTGCTGTTCTCTCACTTGCTAAATAAATAAATAAATAAATAAATAAAATCTTTAAAAAAAATAAACTGAATAATTTCAAATACTTGTTCCTATTTCTTAGCTTTCTGATTCATTGACTGGTCTTTTGATTCTTGTGCCAATGTGGTACCATTTTTATTCTCAAGACTAATGCTAGTCATATTAATGATAAAAATTACTATCATTTATGAGCATATACTATATCCCAGGAATTATATAAAAAGCATTATGGGGCACCTGGGTGGCTCAGTGGGTTAAGCCTCTGCCTTCGGCTCAGGTCATGATCTCAGGGTCCTGGGATCGAGGCCTGCATCGGGCTCTCTGCTCAGTGGGGAGCCTGCTTTCTCCTCTCTCTCTCTATGCCTGCCTCTCTGCATACTTGTGATCTCTCTCTCTCTGTTTCAAATAAATAAAATCTTAAAAATAAAAAAAAGCATTATGTATTTTACCCAGTTCAGTGCATACAGGACACCTTTGAGGTGCTTACTTTCTCATTTGAAACACAAGGGATGAAAGGCAAAAGTAGTGACATTAATCAACTTGCTCAATGATGAGCAGCTAGTTGGTTGTGGAGCTGGATTCAGATCTGGGTTAACCTCCTCTGTTGGGATATATGTACCTCCACGAAAGAGTAAGTTTCTCTTATTTCTCTGACCTGTAACTATGGTGCTTTATAGCCATGTTCCTGCTTTAGTCCTCCATAAAGTCTTAGTGACACTTCATTACGTTCTTCTTCTTACAGAAACCTTCCCTCCGATCCCACTGTTATTTTGTTAGTATATCATTTTTGTATATATATTCAGAAAGGAAGTTGTTTTGCAGGTTAGATTATGTGCCATCTTCATCAAGATTTATTGTGTAACTTATACAACCTTTGTAAAATAAATTGTGCTATGTTCTATGTTTTTATATGCTCTGAGAGAATTTATATGCTATGGGAATTATGAACCCTTCGAAGTTTGAAAGCTCTTATGCGTAAGTCATCTGGCTACTCAGCTCATTTTAGAGAAAATTGTTTGACCCATGGAGAGTTTTTTGGTTTCTCCTTCCATTATTCTTAAATAATTCAGGTTTTCCACTGCTTATTGAATCAGTCAGAGAAACTTACCCATTTGGAATTTTCAAGTTCATTAGCATAAGATTATAAATAATATTTGATTAATATTAAAAATATAAACTCTGTCAAACTCTTGTTTTCATTTGTAATTTTTTTCAGTTAAATTAGTCTTTCTTTTATTAGATTTGTGTTTATCTCATTTTTACCCAAGAACTAGCTGTTTATATTAGCTCTACTCTTTAAAAATAAATGTTATTTCACTGATTAAAAATGTGTCATTTTCTTAGGATTGTGAAACTTATTTGTATTGATTTTTATTTTTCAAATGATATATGAAATTATGATAGTTAATACAACTCTGAGTACAGTTTTGCCATATATCAATCACATTGTTAGCTTTTTCAAATAGCATATAATTGAGGTTATGAGTATGTACTTCATCCAATAATTACTATGTATGTTTAAAATAACAAATGGTTGTAGATTTATTGATTGAACTTTTGTTCTTTTTTATTTTCTGGTTTTTATTGCAGATTTTCATAGAAATTTTCTATTTGGGGAAGTTTAATGAAGTATTTTTTAGAGATTCATTTAAAATATTTATTTCACCCATTTAAAAGTTTTAAATAATTCCATGGACTTTCAAATAAACTGTGTATTCCCAATATGTATGTGGATAGCTTTAGTGATTAAATCACCGTGATTATATAATTGTAGCATAATATTGCAAAATATTATATATCATAATGAATATACTATCAATGTTATTATGTGTATATATTCACACATTTGCATGCATAATAGTCAACTCTATCTAATCTATATTATTTAAATCCACACTATGGATTATTTTTCCATACTAGCTGAGTGGGGATAAATAGATAATTTAACTTTTTCTTGAGTCCAGCTTTTCCCCTCATGCTGTTCTGTTCTTGCTTAATGGAAATTGGTCCTGGGTCAGTCAGATCATGTATTACTGTCTTTTGTTCTAAGTACTATTAGCATTTTTTTAAATAAGAGACTCATTTTATTTTTTTAAACATTTTTTAAATTTATTTTCAGCATAACAGTATTCATTGTTTTTTGTACCACACCCAGTGCTCCATGCAGTCCCATCTCTAATACGCACCACCTGGTTCCCCCAACCTCCCACCCCCCCACCTCTTCAGACCCTTCAGATTGTTTTTCAGAGTCCATAGTCTCTCATGGTTCACCTCCCCTTCCAATTTCCCCCAACTGCCTTCTCCTAACTCCCCATGTCCTCCATGCTATTTGTTATGCTCCACAAATAAGTGAAACCATATGATAATTGACTCTCTCTGCTTGGCTTATTTCACTCAGCATAATCTCTTCCAGTCCCGTCCATGTTGCTACAAAAGTTGGGTATTTATCCTTTCTGATGGAGGCATAATACTCCATAGTGGATATGGACCACATCTTCCTTATCCATTCGTCCGTTGAAGGGCATCTTGGTTCTTTCCACAGTTTGGCAACCGTGGCCATTGCCGCTATAAACATTGGGGTACAGATGGCCCTTCTTTTCACTACATCTGTATCTTTGGGGTAAATACCCAGTAGTGCAATTGCAGGGTCATAGGGAAGCTCTATTTTTAATTTCTTGAGGAATCTCCACACTGTTCTCCAAAGAGGCTGCACCAACTTGCATTCCCACCAACAGTGTAAGAGGGTTCCCCTTTCTCCACATCCCCTCCAACACATGTTGTTTCCTGTCTTGCTAATTTTGGCCATTCTAACTGATGTAAGGTGGTATCTCAATGTGGTTTTAATTTGAATCTCCCTGATGGCTAGTGATGATGAACATTTTTTCATGTGTCTGATAGCCATTTGTATGTCTTCATGGGAGAAATGTCTGTTCATATCTTCTGCCCATTTTTTGATATGATTATCTGTTTTGCATGTGTTGAGTTTGAGGAGTTCTTTATAGATCCTGGATATCAACCTTTAGTCTGTACTGTCATTTGCAAATATCTTCTCCCATTCCGTGGGTTGCCTCTTTGTTTTGTTGACTGTTTCCTTTGCTGTGCAGAAGCTTTTGATTTTGATGAAGTCCCAAAAGTTTATTTTGGCTTTTGTTTCCTTTGCCTTTGGAGACATATCTTGAAAGAAGTTGCTGTGGCTGATATTGAAGAGATTACTGCCTATGTTCTCCTCTAGGATTCTGATGGATTCTTGTCTCACGTTGAGGTCTTTTATCCATTTTGAGTTTATTTTTGTGTACAGTGTAAGAGAATGGTCGAGTTTCATTCTTCTACATATAGCTGTCCAGTTTTCCCAGCACCATTTATTGAAGAGACTGTCTTTTTCCCACTGTATATTTTTTCCTGTTTTGTTGAAGATTAACTGACCATAGAGTTGAGGGTCCATATCTGGGCTCTCTACTCTGTTCCACTGGTCTATGTGTCTGTTTTTATGCCAGTACCATGCTGTCTTGGTGATCACAGCTTTGTAGTAAAGCTTGAAGTCAGGTAACGTGATGCCCCCAGTTTTATTTTTGTTTTTCAACATTTCCTTAGCGATTCAGGGTCTCTTCTGGTTCCATACAAATTTTTGGATTATTTGCTCCAGCTCTTTGAAGAATACCGGTGGAATTTTGATCAGAATGGCATTAAAAGTATAGATTGCTCTAGGCAGTATAGACATTTTAACAATGTTTATTCTTCTGATCCAAGAGCAAAAAAATTGAAAAATCCAGAACACAGCAGCTGTCTCTACACCTTAAAGAACTGGAGAATCAACAACAAATCAAACCAACTCCACACATAAGAAGGGAAATAATCAAGATTAGAGCTGAGATCAATGAGGTAGAAACCAGAGATACAGTAGAACGTATCAATGAAACTAGAAGCTGGTGTTTTGAAAGAATCAATAAGATTGATAAACCATTGGCCACACTAATCCAAAAGAAAAGAGAGAAAGCCCAAATTCATAAAATTATGAATGAAAAGGGAGAGATCACAACTAACACCAAGGAAGTAGAAACAATCATCAGAAGTTATTATCAACAGTTATATGCCAATAAGCTAAGCAACCTAGCTGAAATAGATGCATTCCTGGAAAACTATAAACTCCCAAAATTGAACCAGGAAGAAATCGACAACCTAAATAGACTGATACCTAGTAACGAGATTGAAGCAGTGATCAAAAACCTCCCAAAAAACAAGAGCCCAGGACCTGATGGATTCCCTGGGGAATTCTACCAAACTTTCAAAGAAGAAATAACACCTATTCTCCTGAAGCTGTTTCAAAAAATTGAAGCAGAAGGAAAACTTCCAGACTCTTTCTATGAAGCCAGCATTACCCTGATCCCCAAACCAGGCAAAGACCCTACCAAAAAGGAGAATTTCAGACCAATATCACTGATGAATATGGATGCTAAGATTCTCAACAAGATCCTAGCAAACAGGATCCAACAGCACATTATAATCATTTAATAATAATGACCGGATGGGATTCATTCCTGGGCTACAAGGATGGTTCAACATTCGCAAATCAATCAATGTGATAGAACAAATTAATAAGAGAAGAGAGAAGAACCACATGGTCCTCTCAATTGATGCAGAAAAAGCATTTGACAAAATCCAGCATCCGTTCCTGATTAAAACGCTTCAAAGTATAGAGATAGAGGGAACATTCCTGAACTTCATAAAATCTATCTATGAAAGACCCACAGCAAATATCATCCTCAATGGGAAAAAGCTCGCAGCGTTCCCGTTGAGATCAGGAACACGACAAGGATGCCCACTCTCACCACTCTGTTCAACATAGTATTAGAAGTCCTAGCAACAGCAATCAGACAACAAAGAGAAATAAAAGGTATCCAAATTGGCAATGAAGAAGTCAAACTCTCTCTCTTCGCAGATGACATGATTCTTTATATGGTAAACCCAAAAGACTCCACCCCCAAACTACTAGAACTCATACAGCAATTCAGTAACGTGGCAGGATACAAAGTCAATGTACAGAAATCAGTGGCTTTCTTATACACTAACAATGAAAATACAGAAAGAGAAATTAGAGAATCGATTCCATTTACTATAGCACCAAGAACCATAAGATACCTGGGAATAAACCTAACCAAAGAGGTAAAGGATCTGTACTCGAGGAACTCCAGAACACTCATGAAAGAAATTGAAGAAGACACAAAAAGATGGAAGACCATTCCATGCTCTTGGATCGGAAGAATAAACATTGTTAAAATGTCTATTAGCATTTTTTTATCTCTGTGTTGTTTCTTAGATGTTTTATTAAGCATGTGTCAAAGATCGAATCAAGTTCTGTGAGCTAGTTGTGAGCTAGTTTTCCCTGTTCTTCTTCTTTTTTTTTTTTCCCTCTTACACTGTCCCCATGTTGCACACAGTGCCTGACACTGCTCCAAAACATTTGTGGAATGAATTTCCAGATGATTCCCCAAGTCTCATCTATTTTTAATGTAATATCAGTATTTACTGGCTCCATTCTCACTCAATTTCTTTTTCAACCCATGGATTATCTAAAAATACAAAATTATACTTGTGGCTCTTGTCTCCTAGCTTGACCTATTAGCTTTAACTACATATCTAAGTATTCCTAAATAGCATGCTTAAATTTGTCCATATTTTGATCTTTATGTAATTAATATATTATGCATTATCTGGATGCTTATTTCTTTTTTTTAACATTATTTTTGGAATTCCCTATGAATACATTTAGCCATAATACACTTTTTTTTGTTGTTTTGTACTTCGTTTTATATTAAAAATTTTCTGTTCTACTACTGATGAACATTTGGTTATTTCCATTTTAAGTATTTTGGGAAAGATTGTTATGAAGGTTTTTATTCATATCTTCTGGCTGAAGAAATGAAAGGGTCTTTTTAGAATGTATGGGTCAGAGTAGAATTACAGGGTTGAAGGTATGCACAAGTTAAAGGTAGTAGGTATTACTAAACTGTTTCCCAAAATATTATGTGTAGCATTTTGTATCCTCATCAGCACTGTAATCTTATTCACATCACTTCCCAACCTTACCAGCATTTGCTATTTTTAGACTTTAAATATTTTCTAATCTGATGGGTATGAGTTAATAACAGCTTTTCACACATTTATGGGCTACTCGTGTTTCCATTAATTTAAAATGCCTTTTCATGTCTTTGCTCATTTTTTTTTCCTATTGGATCATTTGTGTTTTCCATATTGGTTCATAGGAAGTCTTTATATGTTCTGCATACTTTATTAATAAGTTATATGTGTTGTATAAATATATTACATAGAAATTTGGGGATCAGATTCTCATATTTATGACTCCAGTTGAGATTTTTCATTATAACTATATTAAATAAGTAGACATATATATGATGAAGACTTTATATACATTAAAATAAAAATATTTGGTATTATAATTCTGTATCTCTGTAGAGCTTGATAGAAGAGATTTGGTATGGTAGATACATATTATGTACTTGCTGAGTCTGTGGTCACATTGGATATCTGGGTTGTTTTTGCCTTTTTTGTTTTGTTTTGTTTTGCCATAGCTACACATTCCTCCATTCACTTAACATACATTTATTGAATTCTTACAGTATGCCATACATACAATATGAATTTGAGTTGTTATTTTTCTTGACATATTGAGTATACTTTCATTTTGGGGAAAGTTGAATAACAGATTTACATTGAGTTAGTTGTTTCTGGTTTCTTCCTGGCCATCCAACGGATTCTTTCAGTGACTAAAGAAATAATTTTTAAAATCTTGCATATCCTTGTTTTTAGTTTATAATTCTTTAATATTAAAAGCCGTATCCTCTTTTACGTTCACATTTACCAGAAACTGTTTAAAAGGAAACACGGTTTGCTTAAGTACATGGTTTTCTATAATTTTTTACTACTTTGTTAATCTCAGTTTATTTCACTTTTTTACTTATTTACAAAGGCATTATATACCAATTTTGTCAAATAAATTGTGACTTTATTTTTCCTTATAAAGTATATACCAAATTTTATGTATATTTGGAACTCGAACCATAGTGTATTTTGTAGTGAAAACTAATAAGTAAGCCATGTTATGGTATTAAGCTATGCGATATTACTGTGGTGATATAGCTACTGTGACAAAAAGAATTGCAGAATCTGAGTCAGTGAATCTATTAGTTCTTACTTGAATGATTGTTAAGATGGTAGAAATTTACTATTGACATCCACCTTGAAGTCCTATACTACCAGTAATGACTTTATTTAAATACATCGAAAGTGAATAAAAGCTTCATCACAAAGGATAATTCTTTGAATTAAAGATGGATATGACAGCCACCATACTACAAATAAAAAGTAAGTGTTTCATTGAGAAGATATGGACCAATGGAGCCTAAATGATGAAGGATATCAGACTTCAGGTCACACTGATGCACAGAGCTTTGGAAGCCCTGAACCTGCAAATAACTCCTGTTCATTAAAAAATTTTAAAAATCTGCTTGTGCTGAAGTATTTAATGAAAGCCAAGCTCTCCTGAATAATAATCCAAAGAAGAAAAATCTATTTTTCTCCATCTATACAATTGAGCATGGAGATTGCTTTCTTTGCTTTAGGTAATATGTCCTCTTATTTTTTAAATTACAAAGATATTGAGTAAGTTCACTGTTAGGTATTGTTGTGACTCATGCTAATGCAACTATCAGGCCAAAGGAAATAGACATGTGTGTTAATAAATAAATGAATGAAAGTGCATAAATAAAATTCTGTGTATTTTTGATGGTTTTACTTCCATATGCATTTATTGGTCTTTGTGAAGTAGAAGGAAATAAAGACTTGTCTGGAGAAGAGCTGGTTCCTAAAAACATTGGTCACATTCATAAAATTGTATACTCTTTAATCTCTAATTTATTCCTGGTCATAGTTCTCGAACCAACTAAAATTAAAACATTTCAAACTAAAGAATAAAAGAGTAGACAAAGGAAGACCTTTTATATTTGAAAAGATTTGAGATTTTGTCATATAGTCTGTGGGGCCTATTAAAAGCTTAAAGTGGGACTTAAGATAATTGTTTCTATAGTTTAGAAAAAGAACTGGTTCAAAGTGAAGGAGGTGGATTGGAAATAAACAAGAGTGTGGATGCTAATTAGTCCATATGTAAATAGTTTGCTATGAACAAAGAAAATGGCAGGGCAAACATAGAATGGAGGAGATGGCTTAGAGCTACCTAGAAAGTAAAAGTGACAAGACTAGTTTTTTGGTTGAATGTGAAAGGGACTTGGGAAATTTAGTTATTTGAAATTTTTAGGTTGGGCAACTGGGTGGCTGGAGATGCCACCAAATTAGACAAGCATGTGTTGATCACATACCGTGTGGGGTACTGTGCAGCACTGAGGAGTGATTAAAGTATACAAGGCATGCTTTTTTGTCCCAAAGTATTTTGCTGGGCTATAGCACAAGACAGTATGTGAAAAGTTTGAGGCCAGGGTCTGAGTCTTGTTCACTGTTATGATGTGACATGTAATAAGTGCTCAATAAATATTTGTTGGTTGAGATAAGGCTGAGAAGGAGTGGAAGCAGGGAGGAATGGGTGAAAGACCAAGACCTTTGCATTTGTCATGCTCAGTAACTGATTCTCTCTGTTATAGGCCTCTTGACATGAGGCACACTTTTGAGACAATGCTTCACTATTCACAGAGAATCTGTCAGATGGCAGGCTTTATATATCATTTCCAGCAATTCTTTTCAACTGCTTTATTGCCTGTTTCATGATTGACTTGAAGGTTTCTTTACACTTTTTCTTTAGACAAGTGAGCTCTATAACACAAAAGCTACCCTCAAGCCTAAAACAAATTCTTGATTGAACAATAAACCCTGAATTATAGCAGTTTTTCCAGCCACTGAATGCCAGTGGATCTTTTGAAGTTTCTTGCCCCTCTTGTAAGAATCACGAAAAGATCAAAGCTGCTTCTGTCTGTGCGTGCACACACACACACACACACACACACGCACACACCTGTGAGGCAGCAGCAAACAATGCTCGATTGATGATACTGAATGATAAAAAAAGAGAGAGAGAGAGAGAGAGAGAGAGATGTGTTATTTCTTTCTTTGAATAAACTTCCAGTCAAAGAAAATAAACCCACAGGCAATAAGAATTAGGAAATATGTCTAAATGTTGTGAGATTTACTCCAATAAAATATTCTTTTAAAAATAAAAATTTTTATAAAGGTTGCATTTAATGAAGCACATTAGCCCTCTTCCACATTAAGTTGGTTTATCACATTTTTGAGAGTTTTAATGCCTCTAGCATTCTAAACTAAAATCAATCATTTACCAATCCAAGTGTCTGTATATATAGATATGTATGCATATGTGTTAGCCAATGCCATTGATAAAATAGCCTCATAAATCTCTTGTGAAGCAGTGGAAAAACACTGAACAAATTGTATTCATTGTCTAGAGAATGAGATTTAACCACAAGTGTATGAGCAAAATGGCATACAAGTAGGGCAATAAGAGTATTTTGATTGCTTTTGCTAATAAACTTTTCCATTTCCTTAAAACAAAGAGATTTCTGGTTCATTTTAATGTGGCATTTCTCATGCTTACAAAATATTATGTGCTTTTAGAAGAAAAAAAAATTTAAATATAGATGTGTGCAGTGCCCCCACTTTCTCTCATGTTTACAATTTCCAAATCTCAAAGAAAATAGACTGACTCAAAATTATAACATCTTGAAGGGATTAGACATATATCAAATATATAACATTAACAATTAATGGACTATCTACATTAAAGTACTAGTGTTATTTTAGGTAGTACTGACTCCCACTAGGTTTTCTTTTAAATGGTTTCAGTTGTTGGGGTGCCTGGGTGGCTCAGTGGTTTAGAATTATACCACTTAGAAACACTGAAATTGACTGTTATTATTAAACATATTGACTGAACACCCAACCAGGGATTGGATGCAGTAGTTCTTGGCTGGAACTGAATGTGTGTGTGTGTGTACTTTTATAACTTCTTAGGAAATGTGTGAGAATGGCCAGTTTAGGGGACAGCTGTATTAGGCCATGCATCAGTTTCTAAGTTGTATCCCATTCATCATGGGATCTATGCAAACACTATTGATTTCCTGTGGCATTTTCCAAAAGTATTTCACCACAAGATACTTTTATATGTGAAGTTCTTAGCAACTCAGAATTACTTATCCACACAGACAACTCATTGTTAAATGCCAGAGTCTATGGTTCCAGACTGTTGAAGATTTTCTCATAAATTAAAGAAAAAGTGTGTCTACTTAGTATACGGTGAAGAGCATAGTGTCTGGAAATTGCCTGTCTTCAACTACTGGCTCCACCATTCATTAGCTCTATGATCTCTGGCATTTTACCTAACTTCTCCTTGTCTTAGTTATCTCTTAAGATTAGGATAACAAATACAATGCTGTCCTAGGACTGTTGTGAGGTTTGAGTGAGATAATATATGGAAAGCACTTAGAACAGTGCCTGGCATATTGTAGGCACCTGACAAAAATTTGCTACGATTATGTTTAACAGTAGTGGTAGTATGGCGTCACCCTGCCATTTAGGAACAATAACACAGAAGTCCAAAACTGTTCTGCTAATAACAATATATTGTTGGAATCTCCATATCTTCCTTCTGAAATTTTGTTTTAAAAATAAATTTAAGGGGGATGCCTGGGTGGCTCAGTTGGTTAAGCGGCTGCCTTAGGCTCAGGTCATGATCCCAGAGTTCTGGGATCGAGTCCCACATCGGGCTCCTTGCTCAGCAGGGAGCCTGCTTCTCACTCTGCCTCTGCCTGCCACTCTATCTGCCTGTGCTCACTCTCACGCTCTCTCTCTCTCTCTCTCTCTCTGACAAAAAAATAAATAAAATCTTTAAAAATAAATAAATAAATAAATAAATAAATAAATTTAAGGTATTTAAATTATTATTTCCTTCCAAATGGTCTTTGCACATCTATCAAGTATACGGCATGTTCTGATCCTTATATAGAAAAATGATTAATAAGATTTAGTACTAAAACTTGTAACCCAATATAAGGTCAATTTTCCATGTAATCAGATTAAAATCTGCCAAAGAAATCCATATACCCATGTAGGTCTGTCAATAATATCAACAAAATAGTCCCTTAAATCTTTCATGTAGTCATGAATGAGCACTTGCAGTGTCTGGAGAAACTGAGATACCCTATGCTCAGGGAAAAAATTATGATATAAGGTCCTCATGATCAATACTACAAATGTGAGAGAACCATAGTATAAATGTTAAAGGAATCCAGAGGAATGAGAGCTCATTTTTAGGTGGAGTAAGTGAAGAAAGCTTCCTGGAAGGAATGGTATCAGAGCTAGATCTTCGAAAATATTTTTTATTGCAATAGCTCTAGAGATGAAAGGTGATAGGTAAGGAAGAACAGTGGAGGATATGCATTTTAGAAAGAAGTCATGGCACAAACAGGTAGGTGGGGGAGGTGGTAGGGTATGTGCTAGACTGGCTTAGGTGTGGAAAGCAATGAAAGCAATGCAGTTTTATGTAAGTGAAATCTGCGAGGACCCAGATCTCAAAATTACTAAATAAAATCCTGTCAATCTTTTCTCCCCCGTCTTTCCAAAATATATTTAATCCCTAAATATTTCACAAAAATTGAACAAGAAGGTTTTTACAGCCCACTAAATCAGCAAGATAAAAACAACACTTCTGATGCTGAAAAAGGAATTACACATTTTATTTATATTTAAAGCATTTAAAAATGACATGTTCTTATATGCAAGTAATGTAAGATAAACTTACCCATGAGAGATTAGATCATATGAATATACACTGGAGAACTAAAATTACGGTTAAAAGCAATACACAGTTTAGAGATGAAGCTGGACTGTGGCATACAGTAGAAAAAAGTACAGAAAAGAAAAGGATAAGGTGCTTTGACCAGGACCGGCCTCCCTCTTTGATTGAAATTTACAGGAATTCATACAGAATGGAAGAAATTAACTCTCTTGAAAGACTCTTCCCAGAAAGAATCTACCCTAAATTGTAGTATGAATAAATATTCCTGATAAAGTTACAGTATCTACTTAGATGGTATCAGGAAAAAGCCAACATAAAATGTAATCAGTGGAAAAATAAAAGCTCTTCTCTGGGGAATCTGATATATTTTGTGACTGCATGGTGAAATGAGGAAAACAGTAATTGAATGACAAGAATAAAGAGAGGGCATCCCAAGTATAAGAAAAGAGACAGTTGGAGAATGTGTCAAGCTGTCACCCAGTACTGTTGAAGGGGGAAAGTTCCAGGGCTGAGTGAATCCATGTAGTACTGCTTTCTCTGGGTACTGCCAGGACACTGAGTTGGGAGGGAGAGTGCTGGCTGGATTCTAGCCCCTTAGCTGAGCATTTGTATAGGATACAACCTGCACAAATGTATATAGTTCACCTAATAGGCTAAACATGGAATGAAGTAGCCTTTATAGGAATAATCTCATATTATAAAAAGGTATTTCATCAGACTGCCATAGCCCATAGATAATATTCCTGAACACTATCCAGCTCCTATGTGGACTCTGATTATACATTTTTCCTAGTAAATACCTCCTAAGAAACAGAGTAACTCAACTTCTCAGGCATATTCAATAGTAAAAGTTAGAAAATGAACACTCTGGCAGCAAAATAAAGAATGGGCATTGTGGTCAGCGGGATAATGCTGCCCCTTGAGATGTCCACAAGCTAGTGTCATGGACCTGTGAATATGTTACATTATACCCAAATAGGACTTTGCAAATGTAATTAAAGTGGAGGATCTCAAAATAAAGAGAAATCCTGGATTATCTGGTTGGACCCAATCTAATTACATGAGCTCTTATAGCATTAGAACTTTCTCTGGCTGGAGTCTGAAAGATGCAGTGAAAGAAGAAGCAGAAGAGAGATGTGGGGGAGAAGGGAAGTCAGAGAGATTCCAAGCAATAGAAGGATTCTACTGTTTTTGGCTCTGAGATGTAAAGACTACATGTGAGGACTGGGGAGAAGCCTCTAGAAGACAAGGGTGTGCTCTAGCTGATAGCCAGCAAGGAAACAACAGTAAGGAAATGGATTCTACCAATAAGCTGAATGAGCTTGGGAGGGATTCTTCCCAGGGCTTGATACCCTATGAAACCAGAAGCAGAGAAACCTGTCAAGCTAACTTGGACCTCTGACGTACAAAACTGTGAGATAACAAACTTGGGTTGTTTTAAGCCCCAGTGATAATTTGTTACAGTTGCAATAGGAGAGCTATACAGGACTCATTTGTTAGCAATAAATATGATTATAAACATGGCTGGCATGTTGCAGCCATAGACAAAATATATTTAGGCTATGTCACCTAAATATATGTTGCCTAAATACAACATGCATGTTTCAGCCATAGACAAAAAATATTTAGACCTTCAGAATCACTGAGATGAAGCCATATGTTATCTATCTAACTTTACACAGAGACCTTCAAATGCCCCTTTCAGTTTCAACCTTTCTTGGAAATTCCCTAATCCCACTGCATCTGGTTTTATGCTTGGTACTTATATTTTACTTACTCTTGACTTCAGCTTTTCAGTTGATAATTTGTCTACCTTGACTTTGTTTCCATGACTTAGAATTCCTTGTTTGCCTATCCATTCGACACTAAGCTTACTGGACTTGACCCTTTATCCCAGTCAGCCTAGTTCTCCCTAGGACATCATTTTGGCATCTTATCCAGTATCTGGGTCCTGGCTAATTTTCTTTTGTGGGCTGGAGAGGCATTCATTGAAATTTGACCATTCCTGGGTGAGCTGATGCCATTGAGTTTCTGAATGGGCAAAACTGAGTTTTCAGTGGGTAAGATTGACTTTCTGGATGCAGTTCACCTTGTGAGGCATTTTGCCTCTTCTAGCTCTTATCCTTGCCTACACTGCATAATTTTATAATTTCCCATCCTGCTTTGGAGTCTCCCATATCTGCTTTCCTCTTACATTTCATTGCATATTAGTTATTCTATAAGAATTACTTACTTGAAGAACGACTGTAGGTAAGATCAAGAAAGGGATAGAAACAAATCTAAAGCTTAAGAAAAGTTTGAGCAAGTGGCATGTTGGAATTTGAGTCAAAAAAAGTAGGAAAGAACTCTAACCCACAGAATTTTTAAAAATGCAAAAGCAGTATAGTTTTCATTTTGTCTGTTAATTGTGTGCAGAAGTGACACCTCTCCCTGTTTATTTTCTTTAAAATATAGTATGAGAAAGAGGGTAGTTATGTATCAGTCTTTAATTGTTCTGTTTATAGAAGGTACTGGATGAGTAAAGCAATCTGGCTTTGGACTTTATATTGGGTTTCTCCTATTTTTTCTTTTTAAGATCATTTTCTAGAATATTTGGTGCTGTATAAAGTAAACCAAACAAATCTTTTTACAGAGTACAAACTATGATAAAATTATATATATAAAACTTTATATATATAGTATACTATATATGTATGCTATATACTATATACATATGACAAAGTTTTATACACACACACACACACACACACACACACATAGTGTTTATAAGAGTAAATTAAGGTCATCATTTTAACTTCCCAGAATGGAAGTGGTTTCATAAAAAACTGAACCACTGTTAGTGGCTATTACCTGAATTTGTTTTGAAAAACGTGCTTATAGAGGTCATGTAAGTAACTTTTGCCCTTGAAGGATTTGAATTTATACTTTAAAAGATGTGGCATCTTACAAGCACAAAAGCAGCTTGATATCCCAGCTTAACTCACACTGTTAGTAGGGGAAGCTGAAGATAGGACTCAAGGGTGACAGTGAGGAGGGACTGTGTCTGTCACCACTATATGTCGCAGGGCTGTCTTTATGTTCTTCATCTTAAGCTCTATAAAGGCCTCAAGTAACAACTACCTTTGAGTTTAGGGAACCCAATTGCAGAAAATGCCAATTCACTATAATGCAGAAAAACTCAGATGCAAAAGATTGTTTATAAATTCTTCCAGAGCAAGGACCTAGCCTGATTCATAGTGAGTATTTTATAAAGGTTTGAACTGAGTTATGCAACCAACGCATTTTTAATGTAGTGTTAATCACCATTTCATCCAGAACAGTTTGGAAATTATATGTGTTCTGTTTCCAAGGCTGAGCCTAGTCTATGGGGAGGGAAGTGGGGCTGAATTAACTTTCCCTAGTTTACTTCAAAAAGTCACTGCTGAATTCATTATACTTTGAGCACCATTTGAATTTGTGAGTTAGAAATATTTTAGAGGATGCCTGGGTGGCTCAGTCAGTCAAATGTCGGAGTCTTGATTTTAGCTCAGGTCATGATCTCAGGGTCCTGGGATCAAGCCCAGAATCAGGCTCCATGCTCAGTGGGGAGTCTGCTTAAGGGTTCTCTCCCTGCCCCTCTGCCTTTCCCTCCACTCATTGTCTCTCCCTAAAAAATAAATAAATTTTTTAAAAAGAAATCTTTTAATATGATTTATTAAATTTTTTTCTACATTGGATTTTAAGTCAGGAGCAAAAGCTTCAACTCAAGACATTCTTCATTTATTTCATTCAGCTTAAATGAATATTTTGGCTGGAGGCTTAAAATAAAAATGAAGAGGAATAAAGATATATGTATTAATCTGAATTCTTGAGAAACAGAACCAATAGGATAAATAGGATATTTAGTGTGTATATATATATATATATATATATATATATATATATGGTGAGAGGAATATTAATTTAAGGAATTGGCTCACATGATGATGATTGTGTGGGCTGGCAAGTTTGAAATCTGTACATCAGGCTGACAGGTTGGATATTCAGGTAAGAACTGATGTTGCATTCTTGAGTTGAAATTAGCAGGGCAGGCCGGTAGTCAGGAAACTTAGGCACAATTTCTGGTTATCATCTTGAGGCAAAATTCTTTTTCTTTCAGGGAATTTCAGTCTTTGCTCTTATGGCTTTCAATTAATTCAATGAGGCCCATTCATATTATGGAGCACAATCAGATTTACTTAAAGTCAACTGATTTAATATTTTAATTACCCCCCAAAATGTCTTCACAATGTTAACCTTAAAAATAAAACTGCCAGTTTTATGTGGGTTTGTTCGGGAGTAGCTGAATGTTCACCTTAAATGTTAAGGTTAAATGTTATTGTTAATGTTAACCTTAAAAATAAAACTGCCAGCAAAATGTGGGTTTGTTCGGGAATAGCTGAGAATTGCAATCCAGGACCACCAAGCTGTAGCAAAACCATAGGCAAGTCTGGAGAACAAAGGAAAGGGAGATTCTTTTATGAAAGGAGCAAAAGGGTGAATTTTGAGGAGCTAGTAAGAACTGAAAGTCGGATTGGAGTAAACTGGGAGTTTGAAGTATAGTAGATTCCCATTGGCTGGGTTGTGACTGTCTGTCATTAGCTGAGCTGTTGTTGGAGGCAAAAGAAATCATTTTTCCTGGGGTGCCTGGATGGCTCAGTGGATCAAGCCTCTGCTTTCAGCTCAGGTCATGATCCCAGGGATCAAGCCCTGCATTGGGCTCTATGCTCAGCAGGTCAACTTGCTTTCCCATCTTTCTCTGCCTGCCTCTCTGCCCACTTGTGATCTCTGTCAAATAAATAAGTAAAATCTTAAAAAAAATAATAATAATAATTTTTCCTCCTGCTAGGATAGCAAAGTAGTGTTGACTGGTGTGGTCCATCTCTTCCTGTTGGGTCTAGAATTGACTAGTGCTGGGCATGAGAGCTCCCCCTGCTGGCCCTCTGACTCTATTCTAAATGAGGTTGCATTTTACTAATTTTCTCAACCGCAATATCTAGACTAGAATTTAACCAAACAACTCCACATTATAGTCTGGCCAAGTGGACATATAAAAATTAATCATCACAGTCAACTTGTTGTCAGCTTGACACCCATATACATTTTTTAATAAACTATACTTAATCTCTGAATAAAGACAATAACAAAGTAAACTTCTGCCTGAACATGATACAACTATCTATCCTTCATACAACTGAAAATGCACTTCTCTTTCCCTAGAAGAGGATACAAAGTTTCTGAGTGATGTTCACTTTTCTCCTTGAAATCCTATACCTTAATTACTATGGCATAAAGTTAGCAACACTTAAGTACTGTAACGTAAAGTTAATATATCTTATGTTATATGGAAAAGGGATAAGGCAGAATACAAATATATTTATGTATTTATGTGTCTAAATGTGTGTATTTGTATGTTGTGTGTATATATTCAAACATATTAGTCATAAAACAAGACAAATATAATAATACAGTCCTCATTTCTGTAACTGATCATGTGGTCATAGTTGGTATTTGTAACTACCTTCTTCTCTTACACTCCCTATCACACTCCATGTTCCTTTTGCTCTGAGTAAGCACTTTACCTGGTCAAGTTTCTTTACCTAGTGGGGTGATGATCCCCTCTTCATTCCTGATGGATCTGGGATTTTTCTAGTCCTGCTTGAATTGGGTCATTGTAGTTCGCAATTAATGTTCACCACAGGGCATACCAGTTATCATCATCTGTTTGGGCTGCTACAACAAGGTATCACAGATTGGCTTATAAAACCAACCAGAGATTTACTTCTCACAGTTATGGAGGCTGAGAAATCCAACATATGTTACCCACAGATTCAGTGTATGGTAAGGGCCTGCTTCCTCTTAGCTGGCACTCTGTCTACCTGTAAGCTCAAATGGGTGTAGAAGGGGCTTGGAAGTTCTGAGGGGCCTCTTTTATAAGGACGTTAATCCCGTGCCTCCATCTTCATGATCTAATTACCCTGCAAAGGCCCTCTCTCCCAATCCCATCACATTAAGCATTAGGTTTCAACATATGAATTTGGCGGGGTGGGAGGGAGTAGCAGAGAAGGGCACAAATGTTCAGACAAATAGCACCAGAACTAAGAGATGGTATGGCGGTCATGATTATAAACCACCTTAAAGATGCAGCAACTGTGGGAAGTGCTCAAGCAATGGCATTGGGAACTTTTTATTTTATTTCAATAATAGTTAGATGCCACCTAGAGGGCAAATCATATTTGTTCCTTGGTTTATGTTTTAAGTGGGATAGAGTAAAACAATTTAGACATAAAGACTACATGTTACTGCTATAAAATCTTTCATCTTTTCAAAATGTATTTATGATCAAGTTGCAAAAATATAAAAGGATACATTGCATTCTCTGGTTAAAATATTTTGTGGTGGGAGCCTGGGTGGCTCAGTGGGTTAAGCTGCTGCCTTCGGCTCAGGTCATGATCTCGGGGTCCTGGGATCAAGTCCTGCATCGGGCTCTCTGCTCAGCAGGGAGCCTGCTTCCCTCTCTCTCTCTCTGCCTCCCTCTGTCTACTGTGATCTCTCTCTGTCAAATAAATAAATAAAATCTTTAAAAAAAATTCAAATATTTTGTGGTTACATTAATTCAAAATAAGGATTGCAACCCTGCTATAAAAATGTCATGAAATATAATGGTATTGTAGCTGAGATCTGACCTAGTTGAATCTACTCTAACAATAATCAAAACAACTTTTAAGCAAGCACTCATTTATTTTAAAATGCCCCTGTGAGGAGAAAGAATTTGGGAGAATGGGCTTACTAATTCCAGTTTACCTTAGGAATATGAATTATTTTCTTGAAGCACAGGAGAAACCTATGGCTTGTTTTGATTCCACATACTGGGATAAGGAGTGTTCATGGAACAATCGGGCTCTTGTTCAGGTAGAATCGGAAAACACATGGAGAGTTATTGCATGCCAGGTTCAGGAACAAAAATGGAGGGATAAAACCCATCAGAATGCCCAGTTGCAAACCTAGAGGAAAATGAAGGCTGTACATTGTTTTTAAGATTTGGAATTACTGTTAAAAATATGTAAAATCCAGCCATCTTTTTAATGTTCCCATATTTGTTGTTTTTGTATGCTAGACCTCTTATTTTCTAACAACAACAATATCTTTAGTAGATCTATTACATTTTATTATTTTATTTTGTTTCATTTTTTTTAAAAGAGCAAGAGATAAGTAAACTGGAAAAAAACAAACAAACTGTGTTTCTATGACTAGGCTTGTGAGGAACACAGAATCCTAAGAGAGACTGTTGGTAGTAACAGCTTGAAAAAGAAAAATTTTTTTCTTTGTGTTGTGAGAACTGCTGTAAAGGAGAAAAGAGTCTAGGGTATAGGAAGAGAGGTCTTCAAGTTATTTCTGAAGCACAGAAATAACAGAGTTTAACCATTTTCTAAGATCCAGAGTATCTCTTTTTATCCAATAAATATGTTCACCAACTCCATTATCAATTTTGGGTCATATGGTACTGATATTCCAACCATAAAACAATACCATTAGTTCATCTGTGGTTAGCCACTTAAAAGAAAAATCTAAACAGCTTATTAGCTAGATCTTTGAATTAGACAACAAGGCTTCCTGACTATAGCTTTTTGAAAATGAATTCATTGTACTTAAAAATATGCCAAGTGTAGCTTCATGATTATACATAGTTTATCTCTGATTATTATCAATTTTCTTTTTCCTGGTAGTGTTACATATAATCATAGATTATCATCCCACATACATGTGATGAAAAATAGTTAAGATATATTCAGAATACTTAACTTGTCATTAAGGACTAATTTGATTGTGACTATTATCTAACCGAAACACTAAAGCAAAATCTAAATCAATTTCTGACAATTTGTGGGTCATTTAAAATAATTGTCCATAGCAAAGAGTATATAAATTAGTTAATAAAAGTAGTACCATCTCTTTAAAGGACATCAGATGTCCAATATCTATCCAAAATTAAATTCAAGTTTAATCTGGACTGTGGGAAACCTGTAACTGACCCTGTTAATTATCAAATTAGCCTAACCTAATCCATACCTAATCAATAAAGGACTCTCTGAGGGAAGCTTTGGTGGATGGATGGAGACTGCCAGTCTTATAGGGCAAATGTGGAGACTGTCAGGGCAGATGTTATTTTTTAAAAATACCCAATAACCATTTGATTTGCAGTGCAGCTATCCTACCCACTATGGAACGGCATTAGTGTTTGGGGTCAAAGACATGTGTTCGTGGAGATAAAAAGAGAACACTGTCTATCTGGTTTTCAGTACATAGTGTTGAGGAGTGTTGGCCTTTGGAAAACAGAATTGGGCATTTTAAATTCTAGTTTCACTCTGCATTCATTCATTCATTCATTCATATAATCATTCATTGTCTTGTACCTTATGTGTATTTATCTGCTCCTTTCATCCCTGCTTACACTATGCTTGATGGGTCAAGAGATTCCTGCAAAATGTTTTCTGTGAACTTTGATTGTCAATGGGCATGGAAATTAACAAATGGTTTTGTGGTCCTAAAAAGTATAATGCTAAAACAAAACCAAATCAAAAGTCACAAGCCATACTATGAAAATGAAATGCTTCTGAGTTCTGTGAACTCTTCTGCTGACTTCACTTCTTTGGCATTTTCTGTTTCTTCTATCAGGTTATCCTGTCTAGTAACTTCCATTGCCAATTTCAACACAACACATCTAATTACATACAGGTATTATTAGAACTCTTGAAGGACACAGAGAAGTAAATGAACATTAGTGTTGTATACCAGGATATACACCAGTTAAGCAAATGTTCAGGAACAAAAATGGAAGGATAAAACCCCTCAATTGTCAATTTAGTCAACTAAATTGGTTATTAGCCCTTTAATTACTTTTTTCCTGAATACTTTTAATAGATATTAGTATTAAAAATGAAGAACTGAGGTGATCTTCTATACTCTCTAAAGACCTTGGCCTGATTTTCACCCAAATTAATCTCCTCCCATCTTCAAGCAATGATTTTGGACAACTAGGCCCTTTTAATTCTTGAACATTTCCCAGCCTCTTGCTCTTTCCTAATCAAAATGGAAGTATTACAACTGAATATGGCACAAATGATGCTTTCCTATATCCCCAAAGTTTCTTTTTATATTTGCCTTGGCTTAGAAAATTTTCTATTAGTAGACCTGGAGTGGAAGTAGTGGAGGTCTTTCAGAAAGTACTATGGGTAAGATCTTAAATGGAGGAGTCAGGGAGCCTGGGTTTTAAGCTGCCTCTTAATGTCGTGATCTCAGTAAGTTCCTAAACCTCCCTATAGCTCCTCTCTATACAATATTTAAAGAGAAGAAAATAAAACTAAATGAGTTGTGTCTGTGGAGTTAATATCACCTCTTTGTACTCTCAAATGTCCTGGTGTGGGCAATAAATTATAGAGCCAAATAATGGATGAAGATTCCAAGTTGTACAAGTAATACACTTTAGTGGTATTTGTTAGTATCTTTTGCCAGAGCAGTTGTAAGATATAGCTTATTTTGAGTTTCATATCTTCTATTTTGTAATAACAACCAGTAGGTAATCATAACTACCAGGAGTTAAAGGATGAGCAAGGAAGAGCTAAAACATGCAAATTAGACAGTAAACTTCTGAATCCTTCAGAAATGATTGTGTTATTTTGCTGTCATGCAAGCAGGCATGTCAGAAATCTGATTATTTATTCCATAATTCCTGTGCCTGGTTATTATTATAATAAGTTTTTTTCCTCTTTCCTGTCATTGTGTTCATAGATACAGTCACTTGCTTTTTAAATTTGATTGGTGTATTACATTAATTTTTGTAGAGATGGTAATACCAAAGATTCCATTTGTTGTTCTACGTTTTTTCAGCCCCTTTACAATTAGGTGGAGTCATGGAGACCAGTTCTGGACAAAAATTGGGGGCGGAATCCTCTGTGTCACTTCCAAAGTGAGGCTCTGTGAAGGGTTGCTGCCGTTCCAACCAGTACAAATCCAGAGAGTGAGGACCCATTAGGTTGCTCTAGAGAGAAGAACCCTGCAGTGTTGGGCATATATGCTGTGACTGGGAAATACCATTTGGTATGTGAAACCACAGAGATTTGAGGGTTATTGGTTATCCCAGCATCCCCTAGCCTGTGCAGTCTAATAGAGAAACTGGAACCAGCAAAGATGGCCACTGGAACAAATAAGCAAGAGTCCTCAGTACATGGCCGTGAATTTGGTGGCTGTGGAGGAAATGATTATTGAGCTAGAAAGGTACCAGTCTGTTTTCTAAATGAGCTTTTTAAAAGTCTTAGAACTGTTTTAGATTTACAGTAGCAATCTATTTTTGTGGGGGTAGAATATTTTGTAATGCTGGGACCTGGGCTCTTCTGGAAAGCAGATCTTGTAGCACATCCGATGTATCTCTCTGAGAGGAGGTTGGAAGACAGAGCATTAATAGTATGTGTGGGCTGCCTTTGGGTTATATTTCATAAGGTATGACAAGAAAGAGGTGATTTCAGCAAACTGTCAATTTACAACTTAATGAAAGGGAATGGGCATATGCAGGCCTTTTCACCGTTAAAAAAGTCAACTGTTTTGGAACCCAGCAGTAATAGGCTTGAGAAAGCCATTTTGAGAAACCTACTCAGTACCTTTTCAGCTAATTAAAATGCTTAAGGGTAAAATTAAACTATGGAGCTGAGCAGAAGAAATCCTTTTCACTGAAGCTCAAGGGGCTCAAGTCATCATTAAGTGTAGTGAAAGTGCAAGTTAAAGGGAGAAGAAAGCAAATAAATGCTTTGTGTATGAGAACTATATCTCAGAGAGAATGTAGGATGCATTTACTGGCACACAGGGCTTGCTGGATTAGACTCACAAGAACTCTGTTAAGGTTTTGAAATAATTATATTACCAAAGAAACCAACGAACTAAAGGAGATAGAGCCTCAAAACGACCCTAGCTAGGGCTTCTATCCACCGTAGGATAGGTTGAACTATGCTGTGGCAACAAACCACTACCATGTGCTTTTGGCTTACTACAGGCAGAGGTAGTTCTCCTTGACACCATGACCATCACAGTGGGCTGGACTTTGCTCCATCCTGTCTTTGGGTCTCATGTGGAACAGCCACTGTCTGGTACACTGCACATCAAAGTGGCAGGGGACATGGGAGCAGGTCCTACCCTAGATGGAACACATGCCACTTCTTACATGATCTTGGCTGAAACACGAATAAACCCAGACTTTAATAGAGTGGCGCGTATCATACGCGCCTTGCGTGCAGGGACTGTGAACATTGGTGACCAGTCACAGAGACAACTACAGGCTACTCATGTTCTCTGGGCAGGAATTTGGCTCAAAAATTTGCACCACTGTGATGAAGGTTATACTCCCAAGGTCCAATTCACACGTGGACAAGGAGAGTCAAGATAAAAGAAGCAAGGATCATTTCCCATCCTAGCCATGGATGCCCTTGGCAATGTATCTTCAGTGGGTTTTTGGAATTGGTACAAGAAAATCACTACTATGCATTTCCTATTTTTCTCTCCTGATGGAGGTTTTCTACTACTGTGTTTCATTAGAGAGAGAGAGAGAACAGTAAGAGGTCTTTTTAGTCTCTAAGTCTCCCGGCCTAGACAAGCCATATATGGGCTAACATAGATGTGACAGCACATGGGCCCTCCTTGGAAGGTTGTTAAATGTGACCCATCTGTTGGAGGAAGAGAACAAAAGGATATTTGGTAATTAGAATATTAAACTGGCGCATAGATAGTAATGTTCACCAAATATTCCATTTTCCTCTTCATCTCCATTTCTGAGTGGGGGCAAAGCAGCACTTCAGGGTAAGGTTGTGAAAAGCCCACGCATGGTCTGCAGACTCTCTTTCCCTGGTGTGGAGGCTGAGCATACCTCTAACAGTGAGAGCACTGTTAGAAGAGAATCCACTGTCAGTTCTACCTTTGAGAGGCAGGATGGAACAGAGCCTCTCACCAGCCTGCATGAGGCAAGAGCCTTGAGTGAAAAATAAACCTGTCTTGTGTTAAGTGCCTGCCCTTTGGGAGTGGTTTGTTCCTAAAGCCTATTCTGTCCTAGCAAGTTATGTTGAGTAAAGCTGAAAATTCTGTACAAAGCGGACCTTTAAAAAAAAAAAAAAGAAGTTTTATTTTTCTTTCATGTTTATGAGGACACTTTGGGTAGGTTATCCTCCCTCTTCACTACCCGTCTCCTTGATCCGGGGAGAAAAATAAGTATCATAAAAATAACCGTGAAGTGGCAGCAAGCTTTTCCTAACTATAAAGCCATGTTTCCAATGCAGCAAAATGTGGGTAGAAGAATTTGCTTTTCCCTTCTCTTATAAGAGTGCATCAGAGTTTAGATACACTTAGGAAAAGGTTACAGAGATTATCCTTTGGGAATTCTATAATGGGTGCTTGCTCTTTGTGCATTCCTTCTAATCAATGCACAATAGCATATTGTGGGTTCCATAAGCAAAAGCACAGACATTTAATCACATGAATGCACACAGATCCGAAAGAGGAATTAATTATTAATGATGCTGTGGTTAGGCTCAACTTCAATTAATAAATAATTCAGAATGCTGTACACAAGGAAACCACATTCTAATAAAAAAAAAATAAGGTAAAGTCTTAGCAGAAACCTCCAAATCAAAATCTAAGAGGTAATTTCTCAACATTGATAATTCCTAATTGTGTAGCATTCCAGTCAACACACTTCTGTTTATTCATAGCGACATCAGTGGGCTGGCATGAGGTAAGAGTTTTACTAATAATATTTACAAAGTTCTTTTCATAAATTTTTGATAATTTGTTGTAAAAAGGACATAACTCAAACTATGATCTGACCTCACAAAATGAAAATTTGTATCTCCCAAAACAGATTTCACTAATACATAGAAAAGTAACAAACAGACTTATTCCTGCCTGTAGTTATGCATAGGCACTGCCAGTCTTTCAAATCCCAAAACTACTTTAACACGGATTTAACAACCATCTTAAAAACTAATGCCACAAGACATGTCATTCTCACCGAATGGTCCACCTGCTGTTCATGGCTAATGTGTGTGATAAGATACTTATTCCAGAATGAACTAGCACTTAGACTTTGAGAGGAAAGAAAGGACACATCCTGGGCTATTGTTTTCTTTCAATGTGCATTAGGTAAACATTCCTTGTGGTCATCTATCTCCAGAGTTAAAACTACCTCAACAGGATTCAGATATAGGAAGAAATTAATTTGGGAAGTCAAATTTGAGAATTATTTTCAGGTACCTCCCTTCACCCCCTTTCCACCCCTTCACACCCCTCCTTTCACCACAGTAATAGAAAAAGGGAAAAAATGAGTTACAAATTAGTTTTCAAACTTCTTTTGGCAAGAACCACATTTCTAAAAACCAAGATACTTTTGGGCCACTTCACATCCAGTAAATTGTGTGTGATGTTTCCAGTTACTCCCTGTGAAGCTAATTTTTGGAGTTTGTGATGTTGTGGATAAAACTATCTCTAGGCATAATTTAATTTTCATAATTTATTGTCTTTCAAAACCTAGAATTTATTTTAGGCCAGACAGAATATTAATCATGTGGACTGTCTGGAGCTTTTGTCTGAGATTATAGAATTAGAAACTGAAGATGTTCGTATAATGCTCAGTTCTGTGCTACTGGTTTCTTTTCATTCTTATCTCATTGTAAAAGTGATGGCTTTTAAACACTCACTCATATAAAGTTAGCAAATGAAAATAAAAGAAACCAAGAGCTCCGTGAAAACCTCTGGTGCTACATTTTCTGACCTAATGTTTAGGTTCTGTCATTTTCTCCTCAATTCATGAGGTAGATGCAATTCTACAAATGCCTCAGAGATAACATGATATTTGTAAATTCTGTAATATGCATTGAGCTCTTACGCAATAGATATTCTATAATAGAGAGTGGGCCATATTTTAAGAGATGTATATCATGTGTGTTGTGTTCACAACTGCAAAATAGGCAGATAAAATGAGTTAAACTGCAATGCTATATATGCTAAAAAGAAAAGGAAGGAGAAGAATTAAAAACAACTTTTCTTCTCAGGAAGAATAGGAGAATCCTCCCGTGGACACCTGTGCAGTGGTTTCTGGTGTTTTAGTGTCTTGGTCTCATGGGCGAGGGGATCTTTGAAGCAATGGATCCCAAGGGGTCCTCACCCTAGTGATTGGCAATGGAGGACTTTGGGTTTAGGAATAAGAATTTCTAATCAGCAGTTCAGGTGGTTGCAACATCCATGCTCCTCATCCACACCTTTGTTTCACAGGTAGTGGTATAAGCTGACAGAAGACAGAGATACAAACTGGGTGGGAGGAGAAGAGCTTCTGGTGGGGCCAGCTAGAGTAGATAAAAGAATGAGGTCCCTTGGTAATGAAAGCCAAGGGAAAGGAAATTAAAATAGATGGACTATCCAAGAAGTAGTTAACGAAGAGGAAAAAGCCAGTCTATCAAACCTGCATAGATCAGAACTGAAATGAACAAATACAAGCGAATGATGAGAAAACAGTAAGATCACCTTAGTTTTAGTGTAGTTTTGTTGTGGGGGGATTGTATTTTATTTTTTAATCTCTGTTCTTCAATGCTTTTCTGTCCCCTCCAACCCCCACTACCCTGACTCTCCCCTACTTACAGAAATAAATGTTTTCCTCAACAGTTGTTCTTTGACATGTTTATTGGGTTAAGAAAGGTTAAGAAGTTAAGAAGTCAGAAACAATAAAAACATAACTGGAGTGAAATCGCCCTTCTTGACTTCTGGTTCCCAAACAGCGAGACACATACAAATTTGGAAATAATCTTGAGGGAGTCCTAGACCTTTATGTCAATCTACTGGATTTATTATGTTTTTGTTTTTTTTTTTTACCTAGAGTTTTAAACACAGTGCAGTTTAAGCGCTCCAGGAGAAGAGCATGGTTAGCTTTTTCACATCTAAAATCTTTTTGAAAAAAAATTTTTTTATAACACAGATAAAGAAAAGTTAAATAAATTATTTAACAAATTTTTATAAAACAGAAACCCTGGAAACTACCCAGCTCAAGAACCCTACCCACACATCTTCCTAATTGCCACTTTGGGGTCTATACGGATAGAAACCACTTATCCTGACTTTTGTGGAAATCACATTCTGGTTTCTTTAAAAATGGTTTTATCACCCAAGTGTACAACTTAAAACACTATAATTTTTCTCCACACATGTGTTAAGGCTCAGTTTTTCTTTGTCTTGTTTTTATTTATTTATTTTTTTGTTATTTTTCCTCTCTTAAAATCTATTATTTTGGAAAATCAGATGGTTTTAACTGTAGTTTCACATAGTCTGCGTGTTGCTGATTTGATACCCATGATATGTTTCCCATGTCCTCTGTATTCCCTATAACTAAGTAGTAAGATCTAAAGACTTGATTAAGTTCCTTTTTCTCTAATTTTTTTTTAAATTAGCTAATTTTATAGGTAGTAGTATATTCTATTATTAGGAGGTTATCTCTTTTTTGGAAAGTTAGTAACAATTGGTGTCTGATGCCTGGGTCCATCAGTTCATTAGGGATTGGAAGTGATGACATTTTAATTCCATCACTTTGACCTTATTAGTTGGAATACTTTTATAAGTAGATGTTTCCCTTCATTTACTATTTTACTGTAGCGTGGTATAGCTATTATAAGAAAGGTAAGATATGTTTCATTCTTTCCAGATAATTAACAATTGGTTCCCCATCATTTTCCAAAGTTAATCAGTTTTTCTTTAAATTTGGTTATGAACTCACAGACTTAAATGTATTTGCTGTTTCAATCTATTCCAATTAATATCCTTATTGGAGTGTAAATTATCTCAATTATTTTGCCATAACTTCTGTAAGTTGTTTCCTAAGTCATTTTGACTATACTTTAATAAACTTTGGTAGCTTTTTTCCTACTGATATGAAAGATGATTTTAGCTCATTTTCTGTATCACTTTTCTGTTTTCTGTGTCAGTGATTTTTGTGCTTTTATTCTTTCCTTTTTGTTAAATTCCACTTGCTTATCTTTTTCTAATTTCTAAGGGTAGAAGCACAGATCACTGATTAGAGAATATCCTTGTTTTAAAGTATGACCATAAATGCTATAAATTTCTCTCTAAGCAATGCTTCAACTAAAATGAACAAATTTGATATATTGTGTCTTTTTTTCACCCAATTTACATGAAGTAAAACTTACCGGTTTTGATGAATAGCCCTGTGACATTTGAAAGTGTAGACAGTGATGTAATCACCACCATAACAGAGAGTTAAAATAGTTCCTTCATTAAAAAAAAAACAAAAAACAAAAAACAAAAAAAACCCTCTCCATGCTTTTTATTATATAAATCCTCCTAACATCTCTATTGCCTCTCAAGAACTGATCTTATAATTATACCCTTGCAAGAATGTCAAATAATTGGAATCTATATACAGTATATGCCTTTTTGAATTGGCTTCTTTACATACCAGAATGCCTCTGACTTAGGTTCACCCATGTTGTCATGTTGATCAGTTAGTTGTTCATTCCTCTTTGTTGCTGAGCACCATGACATCCTGTGAATCTACTGAAGTTTGTTTATCCATTCTCTAGTTGAGGGACACTTCCGGTTTTCTCCTCATCTTTGGCTATTCTAAATATTCATGAATGGTGTTTTATATTTTGATTATTCTTGGGCAAATACCTGGGTGTAGAGTTGCTGGTCAGTGTAGTCTTTGTAGGAAATTGACAAACTTTTTTTAGCTTGGTTATATCACAGGGGAGTCCCAGTGGCTCTTCATCCTGAGTAACACTTGATCTCATAGTGTTTATTTTGAAGCCATTCTTATAGGTGTGCAATGGTATCAAATTATGGTTCTAATTCACGTTTCTTTAGTGACTAGTGATGGTGAACATATTATTGTGGGAGGATTTGCTGAAACATCTGTTGAAGTTTTGTCCATTTTTTAATGGTTGTTTGTTTTCTTGTTATTAAGCTTTGAGAGTTCTTTGTTAATACACTTGGAATAAAAGTCCTTTGTCAGATATATTATTTAAAATATTTTCTGCCAGTATGCAACCTCTTTTTTCATTTTATTGTCTTTTTTTTTTTTTTTTTTTTTTTGACAGAGAGGGATCACAAGTAGGCAGAGAGGCAGATGGGGGGAAGCAGATTTTCTGCTGAGCAGAAAGCCTGATGCAGGGCTTGATCCCAGGACCCTGAGATCATGACCTGAGCTGAAGGAGAGGTTTAACCCACTGAGCCACCCAGGCACCCTATTTTATCAACTTTTCTTTAATGGATCATGCTTTTGATGTCGTATCTATGAAATATTTGCCTTAACTAAAGTCAGAGATTTTCTTCTATGTTTTCTTCTAGAAATTTTGTAGTTTTAGGTTTTACACTTCTGTTGCACACATTTCTTAATAAGGGTAGTAAAGAAAGGGGGAATAAAGTGAAGTTATTATAAAGTAATATACGCTCTATAGAAAGTTTAAATTCTGTGGTTTATGTTGTAGAGAATGAAATCATTCTCAAATCCTTTAGTGTAGAAACATTACTGTTTATCATATAAATAGCCTTTTAATTTTCTCATTAGTTGTGAAGATTGTTTAAAACAAAAATTACATCAAAACATAATTCTGTCCTGGAGCTTACTTGTATTTCTGCTTGACAATATATTTATCTTGGACAGCTTGTCATTTCAGTATAAGTGAATTTGTTTTGTTTTTAAATGACTGCATAATAACACCTAAATTAAACAATTTTCATATTGATGGACTATAGGGGTCGTCTTCTTCTTTTTTTTTTCTCTTGCAAGTGTTGTACATATCTTGATCTATTTATGTGACTATATCTCTAGGAAAAATTTCTCCAAGAGGAATTGCTGGACTATGCAGAGTACATATTCAGATTTTCCAATTATTTCCTGAATTATTTTTTAAAGCTCTTTCTTCTCAATTGAAGGCCAAATTAAGGTTCACAATTGAATTTAATTCTTATGCCTTCTTTGTCTGTTTCTTTTAATGGTCATGGATATTTAAAGAGTCCACATGTTGGAATTGTCTACTTGTTTTCTCATGATTAAATACTAGATAAGCATTTCTTACAATAATGCTACAATAAATAATGTGAACTTCTTATGGTTTTATATCAGGAGGTACCTAAGTGTTAGTTTATTCTAATACTGGTTGATTTACATTTGTTTGTTCACTTGGGTTAAAATGAAAGGTTTAAACTTTATATCTATATCTATATCTTTATTTCTATATCTATCTATATCTCCTTTGCCTTTGTTTTTCTTTGTTGACTGCTTGTATCTCTTGTAAGCTGCCTCCTGTGTCCCTTTGGCATGACCCCATTAATCACTGAGCAATCTTTTGCTTTCTAGAATGACAAGCTGTCCCAGGCTCTCCTACTTTTTCTGTACCACACCTTGAATCAGCTGTTTTTCCAAGGAACACTAGACCTTTCAGTGAAGAATGAAATTTAGAAAACAATCTCTAGATGAAGTATACTTATTGTTATTGAAGTGGCATTTCTTTTAGGCCCTTTTAATGGATAGAGCTAGCTTTCTTTCTTTTTTTTTTTACTCACTTAATACAAATGATCACTTATTTAGTTTTCTTTTTTGACAGGAGCTGCTTTCATTGATAAAGCTTTAGGAAATATATATGTTGTCATGAATTTATATAGATGTTTCCAAGTCCAATGTAATATTACAGTGTTTCCTTACTACTGTTTTTAAAGTTTTATAGTTGAATCTCCTCTTACGTACAATGAACAGTTTTTACTCTGACACAATTTAATTTGCATATTAGTTTTAGTCTACTTAATATACTTAATGTATATTAAGTTTTAGTTTTAATTTTTAGTTTTAGTTTTAGAATCATGCTGTTAATATTTCCAATAATAAGAAATTTATCAAGTCAATTTTAAGACCACTTTAGATTTCTTTCTTTCCTCAGGATAGTATATTACTGTATTCAAAAGTGGTCTTTAAAATTATTTTCTTTTCTAAGTTATTTTCAGAGTCAGTGTTATCAATTTGTTTTGGAGTTAAGTTCATTTATTTCCGTCTATATATAATTTAGGGCTTATTTTTTCCTACTTTTGATTTCATTTTATTTTTGAATATATAAAATATGATGAAATGTTGCTATGGTGCAAAACTTAAGCTATATAAAAAGGTGGTATACGTTTTACCATTTTTATCCCCTCAGGTATCATTTTTATCAGTTTATGGCTTCTCTTTCCCTTCCTTCCTTTCTTCTTTTCTTTTTCTGTGTGTTTTTTTAACACCAAAGTTGTACACTATATACACTTGTTTTCACCTTTGATTTAATGATGCATCCTAGTAATCACTTGTATCAGTTTTACTGAGACCTTTTCCATTCTCTTTTATAGCTGCAAAGAATTCAGTCATGTGCACATACCTTAGCTTCTTCAGCCAATTTTCTATGACTCTACATTTGGGTTATACCTAAGTTTTGTCACTACAAATAATACCTCCATGAATACGGGGGGCACATATTTTTAATTCCCCAACAAGTTTGAATATTTTATACTTCCATCAAAAATGAATAGGTCATTCAAGCACAGATGAGCCCCTGCCTTCAGAGATTTATTAGGTTGACAATGGGACAGGGAGCAGGATGCAGCACTCTAAGACTCATGAGAGCAGGAATTTTGCCATTTGGACACACGTGGGCAAGTGAGGTCAGTGGCCCTCCTTAGAAGTGCCCTTCCCACTAAGGCAACATGAGGAGCAGGCTCCTCTCCAACAGTGATGTTCTGCCCATTGCATGTGTTTATCAGCAAAATCAGGATCCTGCTATTTCAGATTTGTGGGAAGCAGCATCCTTACTCTTTTTTTTTTTTTTTTTTAAGCATCCTTACTCTTAACAGACTCCTCTCAAAAGTCCAATTTGTGCTGGAGTTACTCCAAAGAAGTATTCCAGTTATGTATGCTTCCTGGGGCATGCAGTTATGCCATCACAAAGGGACTGAGTTGTCCTGCCTCCCCTGCTCACCAGGATAGGGAGAAAGTTTTCCTGAGATAACAGGACAAATGACATACATCACTGTCACGGTTTGATGTTGCCAACGAAGATGAGTGCTTTCTCTTTTCTTGAAAAAAAAAAAAAAAAAGCAAATATTTACTCTTCTAGTTATTGTAAAGATATTCCAGTTAATGTTGTCTCAGTACAGTTCTGTTTGATTGCAGAGCCTGACGTGCCCCACCCCGAGGAAGGAAATAAGGAACAGATCCTTCTTTTCTTAAATATATATGCAACTAACTCTGCTCGAAATGGCTTACACATATGTCAGTTGGTGTCAGTTGGTTTGCCATAATGAGGCACCAGTATCTACTTTGCCAAGTACTCAGCCCTGAAGTACTACTGGGGATTTGTAAAACAATTCTGAAGTGTGGACTGTAAAATAAAAATGAAAAATCTTTTTAATATGTCTAGACCAACAATCTAGTATGTATATTACTTCTGAAGACCCTAAAATGTGAGCACTGAAAACAGATACTAAATTATTTAAGAAATTTTTTTTAATGACTTTATTTTCCTCAGTGGAGATTAACAATTTGCTAGATCATGTAGGAAGACAGAATATTTACAAAAAGAGTGAATGCAACCAGTTTCTCCTATTTCTTTCAGTTTGCCTTTGAACTCGTATATAGTTAATGTTGTATGTTAACGTAATCTCCCACCACTTAGAAACAACATACACTCAGAAATGCCTCTTTTTTAAAAAAGATTTTATTTACTTGTTTGAGAGAGAGAGCCCACATGCAAATGGGGGGAGGGGCAGAGGAGTCCAGAGATGGTGAGGGAATCGCAAGCAGTCTCTGCACTGAGCTCCAGGTGGGGCTCCATCTCACAACCCTGAGATATGGCCTGAGCTGAAACCAAGACTCAGATGCTTAACCAATTGAGCTACCAAGGCACCCCAGAAATGCCTCATCTTAATTAAAATCCTCCCACCCCACTAAGAGGTCTTATCAGGACAATCTCTTTTACTTTATGTCAACTGCCTGTTCTGACTGCAGATTAATTGGAGATAAAATGATTTGGGGGATTAGGAAGAGGATTATTTTTCATCTTTAATGTTAATATTGTCCTTTCTTTTTTACGTACAGCAAATACACTGGCTATAAAATAATAATATTAGGTACTATTCATTAGGTATTATCTGTTAATGAGTATTCCTATAAATTCTCATCACTTGTGAGAGTAGCTGATATTTTGCCTTAAGGTGAGCATTCTTTGCAAAGGAACTTCTATCATGAAAATAAAAACCAAATGAAAGCAACAAGAGAAAAAGAAAGATTCTTCCATATGGATTGATTACTTCAAAACATATACACACAAAACCCACTCTGACAACAAGTTAAAGCATTAAACACACCAATAGTGCTTTTTTTTTTATAAACTGGATTACGAGTCACTTAGGACAGGTGTCACAGCAAAGTACAAATGAGTCTGAAGAAAGCTGATGAATTTTCAGTAAGAATGTTATTGTTTACTCTTGATCCATGGAACCCTTGGTGAAGTATACCTCAGGCTAAGGTATAGTTGGCTTCTTCTCCTCAGTTTCCAAAATTACTTCCTCATACCATCACATTTATGAGGGTTTTTGGCACATAGATCAAAAGAAACAAATCTGGTCTCAGTGAAAAAACCAAATGGGAATTTTATCCTTTGAAACTTCTTGCTGTATTCTGTATTATAATGAATCTTGAATTAGGGTCATAGTTAAATGTCTGTTTTCGCATACACACATAGAGGCACACAAACACAATTAATACAGTCATTGCTAGGTGTATGGATGCTACATATGTGTCTTGGCATTGGGATCCCAGAAGTTCTGTGTCATGAATCAGTTAACATAACACCAACGTTGTTGTAACAGTAAAGAAGACAACAATCTTCAGCATCACTTAGCAGGAGAGAGAAGATTGTGTGCACAACCTTTTAAAAAACCTTGCTTCATATTTCTATAGTTTGCCAGATGAACTCTTCAGTGAGATGGAATTTTTTGAATTAATGGGTTATGCTTCCTTAGTGTTTTTTTAGCCTTCTCAGAAAGAAAGGGGAAAAAAAACTGTTTTGGTTTCATATCTTGACCCTTGAACGATTCCAGGAACAATCATTATTCTTAAGGCTGGATGACTAAGGGCAAATCCTCGTAGATGAAAGAGCCTGGTCCTTATAAGCCTCCAAAATTTTTGTACTCCTTATAGTTATTCTCATCATTTTGCAAATGGTTTTATTTTGTGTAATTTTGAGAAGTGACTTGAGAGTTATAACTCTGAATCTTTGCACTGTATTCTATTCTATCTTAATTGTACTTATCTTACTCGCTCAAAGTCAGCTTCTTAAAAAGCAAGGACTCATAGAAATATGCAGAAAGTTCTATGTTAATGAGAAAAATTTTCATTTCACACTACATTCAGTAATCAATATTTATCTTCTTTTTCAAGTACTCAACAGCCATATGGCTGTCCTTTTTTGTTGTGTATGAGTTTACATAATACAGAAATATAAAAATACTCTGAGCTTCACTCATGTGTTGTTATATCTGCTGTCTTGAATTTTTTAAAGTGATGAAAAATTTGTTCAGGTTATAAGCAGGTCTTTTGAGTTATTGTGCAAAGATTTCTCTGCCTAAAGTTTAATTGTTATTCAAATAAAGTCATAGTATGGTTTTAGGATTGTATTAGTTAGTTTGAAAGCAGCAGAGAATGTCTCTGGCCAATTTTTACCAAAGGACATTTATTGAAGGAATACCCAAGGATTGCAGAATTGGTGGGAGACCAAAAGACAAGGCTGAGTAGGCATGAAGAAGTAAACTATGAAAGAAATCAGTGATCATTCTGAATACATTAAAGTTAGAAACTTCTGCATAAAAATGTTATTTTTTAAAGAGTAGAAAAAACATCTCAGCAACAGAAATATATACAATGACCATAACTGACAATAAATTATGTAGGTTATATTAAGAACTTAAAAAATCAGTATGAAAAGCACAAAACTTTCAATAGTAAAGTATATAAAGGAAATGGGCAGGCAATGCACAGAGAAGAAATACAAATGTCATATCTATCTATCTATAGTAAGGGTACTTATACACTGCTTGTGGTATTATAGTCTTATTAAACAATCTTGTAGAGTGACTTGGAAATATCTGGTAATGCTGAAGAAACTTTCCACCTCTAGGTAGGAACTTTACATCAGCTCTTAGACATGTTCATGTGGAGACGTGTATAAGAATGCTTATGGAGATTTTTTATGTAAAGACAACAATATCAAGAAACATAAATATCCTTTGCAGGAGGATTGATAAATTATTTTTGGTATGCTCGTATAATGGGAGATTATCAAAGAGAGAAAATTGAACTAGTTAATATGGATAAATTTTCAAAATACTATATTGCCTGGGTGACTCAGTTGGTTAAACGGCTGCCTTCAGCTCAGGTTATGATCTCCGGGTCCTGAAATGGAGTTCTGCATTGGGCTCCTTGCTCAGTGGGGAGTCTGTGTCTCCCTCTGCCTGTTGCTCCTCCTGCTTGTGCTCTCTCTCCTGTCTCTCTGTCTCTCTCTCTTTGACAAATAAATAAAGAAAATCTTTAAAACATATTAAATAGAGCAAAATAAGTCATAGAACAATGTGTGGCATTTAAGCAGAGTATAAAAGCCAAAGTGCAGTTTCTTTTTTCTCAGGGAAACCTCATCCTTGCCTTGAAATTCTTCTGACTGATTAAGTCAAGCCCACTGAGGTATCCAGAGTAGTCTCCCTCTCTCCCTCTTGCTTAGAGTCAACAGATTAAGGACTCCAATTACATCTGCAAAATCCATCCTCAGCACACCCAGACAGGATTCCAGTGAGTCACAGGGAACTATATCCTAGGCAAGCTGACATCACAAAAAAATCGTTAGAATATTACTTAAATACTTAAAGCTTTTATTGAGTGAGATTGAGAAGCTAGAGTTTTCTACATCATCACCAGGCAATTTAGGGTGAATTGAGAGTGGGTACCTGACACCAATAACATCTAGTAAGCATTCAGAAAATAATTTTTGTTTTCTGCTGTGCCACCCAAGTTCGACCCCAGCAAGATCAAAGTTGTGTACCTGAGGTGCACCGGTGGCAAAGTCGGCGCCATGTCTGCCCAGAAAATAATTTTTGAATTAATTAATTAATATATTTGAGGGAGCAACCCCTTGGGGGACAGGTGTATTGTGCATAGGTACTTTTGTGAGGTTATTGCTGGGGAGAACATAGTTAAAAGAACTGTCAGGTTTAAGTATTCTTTTCTTCAGGCTTCAGTTATACTGTGACAAGAAAAAGCCATACTGTAGTTTTCGCAGCATCTCCCAAACATTTCCTTTTTATCTTTTAATAATATTGCATCAAGGAAGAGTTTCTCCAGCCATTTTCTGTGTCATACCAGTACTTCATCAGATATTAATGAAAAACAGCTTTCAAAGTAAAACAAATTTGGTAAAAACAAAAAACTGAAACCCCCCAAACGCCAGGATAACTCAAGTAGCAACCAGTAAGTCTTAGTAGCTTAAAACAACTAATGTTTATTTCTCACAAGTGTCCCTCGTGGGTCAGCTACAGCCTCTAGTCTGTGTCACTGTTTTTACTGTGAAAGCAATCGGACAGAGAAGCCACTGGAACAGTGGAATACTTTATGTTGCTATGACTGAGGTGGAAAAGAGCCTGGGCAGTACCCATTAGCTCTTAATATCTGTGTCTAGAAGTAACACATATCACTTCTGCTCAAATTTCATTAGTCCAATCAATTTCATGGCCCAGCCTAACCTGAAGAAAGCAGAGGAAATGAATGCTTCTGCAGAGAGGTAGACATTATACAATCCACCACCCAAAGTAAACCACAGAGCTTCACAGAGCCTAGAAAGTGCTGAAATGCATAATGAGTAACAACGAACACTGTGCATCTCCTTCCAGATCTACTGAACACAGTACTAACCAATTTGTTAGAATACAGACAGAAGCTTTCCTTCTATTAACAAGAGGGCAATATAGAATAGGTAGTTCCACGCATGGACTCTGATGTCATGCTGCTTGGGGTCAGATTTCACCCGTGATTAACCAGTGACCTTGGACAGAGCTCTTAGCCTTCCTCACCTTCCATTGCTTCCGTAACATTTCTTATCTGATGGGTTTCTTGGCGGGGGGGATTAAATGTACATGGATCACTTATTCACTTCTGGCAAGTTATGAACTCCTCATAATACTCAGCTAACATTTTATGGGACAGTGGGGTTCCGAGGAACACTGAAAAACAAGGTTCTGGGGTTTTGTGTCATTAGTTCATGAAATTGAAGATTATACTCCACTTGTTTAAACATCACGTGTTCTGTATATGGTAGTAGGAAAGGGTCACACGAAGAGTTGATCAAGTCTGTTGAAGAAATCAGAATGAACAAGACAAGGGTGTGTGGGTAGCATGGGGACAGGGAATGAGGGTAGTAGGGCAGCCAGAAAGACTGACCCAGGGAGGATTACATTCCCATTATAGTTTGGAGAGCCAGCAAAATTGAGTCTTTTGAAACTTCCCTTAAAACATTTAGTAAGGTCCATGCAGTAGAGATGGTGTTACAATAGAATAATAGTTGACTATTCTTTCATCATCAGAATGCTGAAAATTTAAAAGGGCAATATGATAGTTCCCTGATGGCCTGTACTCATATTGATTGAATGCTCTGGAAGCTCATTGTACAATTGGCCAGTTGCGCCAAACACCACCAACTACATCATTATAGGAGTGTTTGGGGTTCTTTCTACTGTTTTTATAATCTCTTTAAGTTTTGAAATAGCCTAAGAGGTTAGATAAATGCACATAGCTAGCAAAACTTACTAAGTTTTGAAATATACTTAAGTCAATTAATCCTGTTTCATTGATAGCTTCAAGATTTTTAATTATTTCTAAAGATTGAAATGCACATGGCTGATTAGGAATTGTTTTGAGGATTGTTGCTGTACAGAATTACTGATTCTTATAATTATTTTGGGGTGAAGACATTTTGTACTGGAATAAATGAATAATTTCTACTTATTTAGAGTTTAAGATGTTGCTTATTTATGTGAAGGTTGATTAAAATTTCATAATACTCTTATATAATTTCCAAATAAACAAAACATGTTTCTTCCATTCCCTCAAAATAGGATACCTAGGAAACTAAAATAATTTCTCATAAAAAGAAGCTATGCATTTATTTAATGTCCATGAGTAAATTTCTCATGGAATTTAAATTTCTGAACCATGAGATTAACCTTATGGACTTAAATAAAATTGAGTAATTTATGTAACCATTGGTTTTCCATTGTTCCTAGTTAACAGTATGCATACCTATTGTACTCCCATTTTAAAAGTTTTTCCATTGTTCCTACTTAACAGTATGCATACCTATTGTACTCTCATTTTAAAAGTTTGAGATTCTCTTGAGTTTTGGAGACTCAAAAAATTCTCAGCAGAATGAGTTGTAACAAGTGTCCTATTCTTTGCCCATAAATCAATGTAAAACTTAATCATACTACAGAAGGGATATCTCAGGTGATCTGGCTCTCTGACAGTCTTCAGCATCAACTGAAGATAAAATAATTGCTTCATTGTTTACAGAAATATGTGGTATTGTATTATGGCTTCCATTCTGAAAAAGCTAGTAGATATTATTGTGTCAGATAAACACGTGGAAGAAATCCAGATGCCTGAATGTATATTAAGCAAAATAATGCTGCACTGTTTATCTCTCAGGTGAAATAAACTTACAAAGGATAATCATTTTGAAGCCTCAGTGGTCAGCTTTCAGTCAAGTATGTTACTGTGTTTTATGTTTTTAGAAAAACTGTGACTTTATATACACACATATAAACATATTTAACACTCCATACACATTTTATATTTACTATATAAATATAATGTAAAATACATATTCTATATTTATTATATACACACTATATACATATATGTGAATTTTCCAATAGTCAACATTTATGGGCTAATAAATGAAGAAGTATTTATCAGTTATCTCATACCCAAAGTTCATGGTAAGCATTTTAGAAGAGACTCATAGGACTATAATTCCTATATCACAGCAGGTGGTAGTTAAGAAATATAAGATATAATTATTTGCCCTTGTATCAAGTTTGAAACTCATTTTGAAACTTTCCTTTCTTTCTTTCTTTCTTTTTTTTTTTTTTGGAACTACTTCTTTTTCCAGATGGACATTGAACTTGATTTACATCAAATACTTGGTCCTCTTTCCTCCTTCATTTCCCAGCAAAGCATAGGGTTGGTAAAGGTTTCAGCCCTGTGGGTGAACTAATTGACTCAATCTTCACTGGAAACTTTTAGCATGTATTTACCATGCCATACAGAATGCATTCTGAAAGCATATTATCAAATTTATCTATATGTTTAAAATAATTGGTCAAAGCTGAAAGATAAATTTAAATGTTGAACACAATGATTTTGATCAGGTAACATCTCTTTTTTGGTGATACATTCCATTATCACATCCCAACACAGTGAGAGCTGTCAGTGAAGGGGCCTACATTCGATCTGTCTATATCATACCATTAATGCTTTGCTTTGTGAATATTAGTGTATGCATTTCAAACATCTTTTAAGATTATAAGATCTGGAAGGCAAGACTGAGATTGTATAAATCTTCACATTTTTTAATGTTTCTTTTTTTTAATTTTAAGTCAATACATTTTTATTTAAGGAATTTTATATGAGATTCCTTCCACTGTCAATCACTTTAGTTCTTTCAAAGTCAGAATCAGAATCTTCAAAACAGCCCTTTTATGAAGAACTTTTGATCAATCCCTAGTTGTCACTGTCAGTCTGGATTTCTTTCATTTGGGCTTTTTTGACCTCCACTTGAATATGGACATACTTCAGAAATTCTCCACCTGTAATCTTCAGGATCCAGTTTCTTTACTTTAGGGCCCTAGAAGTCAAATTTTAGAAAGGACATTGATTGCTCTTTTGGAAAATAATCTAAAATTATTATTCCTTAATTGTTCCTAATATTTAAAAAAGCCTTCTTCCAAACTCTATTCCATGAACCTAGCAGAAAATATTACTCCCAACAAGCAGGATAGAAAACAAAAGAAATAGAAAGAGATTATTTCAAGTTGGACATGTGACATGGCTACCACATTATTTTCTGTCATGAACTGAAACTTTTTGGTGTTAGCACCTTGACCCTGACCCATATCTGTGCTTTTCGTTTTTCAGAGTGGAATATAGAAAGTGGGAAAAGATTTCTTTTGTAAATGTTTCAATTATTGATGCTTTAGGGAATGCCTGGTTTTACAGATTTTTGCAAGAAAGACTATGGCTGAGATGGAGAAAAACAGAAGGGGAAGAGAGACAGGGCTAGCGAATGGTCTCAAGCTCCAGGGTACAAATAGGTCATATTCATAAAAATCACCTCGAAAAACTCTAAGTTAGCATTTCTGGAGGGGGCACTAGGAATTTATTCTTTAAGTCAATATTCCTATGTAATTTGATTCTAAGAAGATTTTGATACATGAAGAATATTCTGAGAAACACTCTTATAATGCCCAGGAAGACTAGGTCTGTCAGAAGTGTCCATGTGTGTGTTTGGGAGGAGTTGGTTGGGTTTTTGTTCTAAAAGTGAGATGGCAATCAGAAGGCAGTATTCATTTAGGCGGCACTTGATTACCTGCTAGACACTTGTCCTTAACCTCATGGGGACTATATTTTGTCAGAGGGAGTCAGACTATAGCTAATACACTTAGTAAGTTATATAGTGTGTCAGAAGGGGAAAAATACTATGGAAATAAAAATAAATAGATCAAGGTAAAGGAATCAGAACTTCCTGAGGGATAAGTTCTCATTTTAAACTGGGAGGCCAGGGATAAACCTCATTGAGAAAGTGACATTTTAGAAAATATATGCTCTTTAAAGAAGGTGAAGAAATTGACTGTGAAAATACTTGAGGAAAGAGGATTCCAGGGAGTCTCACTACAGCCCTCAGGGAAGACTAGTTGTTATGGGAGTAGAGCAAAGAAAATGAGAGGGGAAAGTAAGGAATTAACTGGTGTCCGGTAATAGACAGCCTTCTAGACCATTGCAAAGATGTTGGTGTTTACGTAGCAAAATTGAATCATTAGAGGATTTTGAGAGAACGGTCACATGATCTTACTTGTATTATTAAAGAGTAACTCTGGCTGCTCTGTTGAGAAGGGACCATGGTTAGCAGTGCTGAGTTGTAAGAGTAGAAATTTGGGAGAAATTCAAAACACAGATGACCATTGGTGGTCGTAGGGAGAATTAGAAGAAATCTGGATATATTTTGAAGATAAATTTTTTATATTTTTATTTTTTTTATTTATTTGACAGACAGATCACAAGTAGGCAGAGAGGCAGGCAGAGAGAGGAGGAGGCAGGCTCCCTGTTGAGCAGAGAGCCCGATGTGAGGCTCAATCCCAGGACCCTGGGATCATGACCTGAGCCGAAGGCAGAGGCTTTAACCACTGAGCCACCCAGGTGCCCCTGAAGATAAATTTTTTAAAAATCTTGAGTAAGTATATGTGAAATATGATAGTATGACAGAAGGGAATAAAGAATGACTCCAAGGTTTTTGGTCTCAACTACATGGAAGGATAAAGTTGCCGTCAACTGAGATGAGGAAGATTTTAAGAGTGTGGACCATAGAACCCTCCAGTTGCTGCTATTTTCAGTAACATAGTGGGGAGTGGTCAGTGCCATAGAACATGAATTTACTTCCTTGATCTACTGCATAGTAATGATTTGAACAATTCACTGAACCCATCTCCTCATCCTTAAAATGAAATATCTGTCCTGTCTACCTTACAGTTTTTTAGGGGGAGATAATACATGTAAAAAATATTTAATGTATTTATAGTAGAGAGTTTTAAGATTCCACAATTTTACCTAGACTTACTTAGTAGTTCCAAATTATGAGTTTTTAACTTAATTGTAGAAATGCAATAAAATATAATGGTGCTATTTGTTTTATGCCTAATATATGCCAGACATTGCATATGGATACACTATTATTAACTGTTATGGCAATTTTACAGATGTGGAAATGAAGGTCAGAGATTTTTTTAAAAATTCCCAATTACATGAAAATAATAAACGTTATAATTATAATTTAAATTCAGATTCTTTTGCCCTTTACATGTGGCCTCCTACTAGATAGAAAATCACACCAACTAAAACTGGTAAACTGTGGTCTTATTTTCTTTTTAAAATTCCACAAGTAGTAGTATTGTTGAGGGTTGAGAGTTGCAGGCTGAAGGTATGACCCAGAAGATGCAAAGCCAAGACTTAATTGTAAGACAAGGCAGATTTGAATATTTTAGGCGAAGGAACACTGAGAAAAGGCCAGATAGGATAATAAGACTATTTCATACATGTACTTTGGAATTACCTTGTTAACAGAGGGAATTCCATGTGATCTAGGGCTTTTCTGAAGTATAAAGACCCTATAATCCTATGGAATTCATGCAGTGAAATGCTGTGATGTGTTTCTTCGGATTTTCTTCTATGAAAACTAATGGCACTTGTGAAAGACATTTTTATTAAGTTGATGGAGAGTCAGACAAGATAGGCTACATAATTTTTATAATAACAAAGGGGAAGTTAGATCACTTTAATAAGAGCTTTGTTGGTATAAATTTCCTTTAATAACCGAGTTTAATGTTTGTTTTTGTTTTATAATTTGTTCCTTTATAATATTATCTACCACTTTTTCCTGTTCCTTTTGACTAAAGTTAAAAAATGCCATTGTTTTTGAATAGGAGAACAAACAGGAAATATTGTGCCTTTTAAATAATCCACATAATTCATTAATGTTTCTCTGTTGGACTATTAATTATTTTCAGATTATATAGTGAAGTTGGATAATAAAAATACTACTTTGATTTGATGTTTGGACATTTTTTATTAAGCCAAACAAACTGAGTAAATTCACTATTAATGTCTCCTTTTCTCTTCCTACAGAGCACTTTTTTCTTTTTGTTTTTTAATATTGCTCATCATAAGGATTTTTATTTCTCCTTTTATCTTCCCACAGATTTACTGCAGAGTCAAAGATCCTCTACTTGCTGTTAGAGGAAAATAAAATCCTTTAATATATTTCTTGCAAATGCTATTGGTTATGTGTGGAAGTAACACATCATAAACACCCCTGCTCATTGAGATATAGCCCGGGAGACCAGAAACAGCTATTTCTAGAATAACCTTAGGAGTAGGGACACAAACATAAATATTCAACATGTAATGAGTTAGCTATGGAATTAAACAGAATCCCCTCCTTCCTTCTCTAGTTTAATTACTCTTCTTTGTTAAATAATCACATTATTATTATTAATTTGATAAAAACTGATATAAAAATTTCCAAATTCATTGGTTTATTTCATCTTTATGACAACACTCTAGTGTTGGCACAAAGATATAATTATCCCCATTTATTGATGAATACATACATTGAAGCCAAAACAACTCATCTACCTGGTTTTGAATAGCTATTATTTAGACTTTGATTTTTGCATCAGGGCCCTTTGGACCATTTATGCACAATTTGGGAAATGACCTCCTAAAGCACTAATGCTTTGCTAACCTCATCTGTCCCGTTGGGCATCAACACATTGTGCTTGCTGATTACCATTAGTGCCTAGTGTGTCCCACTGGATTGGTTCCACTCTTCTCTCTGTGATCTGGAATGGTTCCCAAAGCCATCCATAGAGACTCCACACAGCCAGGGGACCCTGAATCTGTTTGGAGTCTTGTCTCTGGTTTTTGATACCCTTTTCCTATACATCACACTTAGTGCTACTTTAGTCATATGTGTGATGAAGTTAATGCAGTGAAAATGTGATCCTATATGGGAGCTGAAACTAAGGGATAAACTGTGGAATTAGAGTTTCTGCAAGTTCATTTTTATTATTGATTTAATTTGATAAAGAGCCAGAACAAATTTGAGGGCATAACTATATTCGCATTTTACATATGTTACTTTAAATTATATTCAGAAGTACATATGTCCAGGAAAAGATTGAGCATCTTAGCATGATAAACTATTTCTGGATTTATGTTAATATTAACTTATTACTGATTAATTTATATGTTATCTGCTAGATCTTGTGAACAGATATTCATTGATTTATAGTAAAGTTTCAGAAATAAGATGTCAGGGGTAAAAGATCAATGGGATTAATTGAAAGGCTCATATTCCTCAAATTTGTTTTTAACAAAATGAGAAAGACCATCATTATCCGACTATAGATGCAAAGAACTTGGCCCATCACACAAAACTCTAGTGTAGTTTAAATTTCTTCACTAATTTAAAAATTCTTGGCTAATTTGAAAACTAATAATGATACTTTCTGGTACACAGTGGATATGAAGATAGGTGATTAAAAAAAAGACTAATACCTCAGACATCATTCTGATTTGTATCCTGTTTAAAATTTTTTGATTAGTTTTGAAAATAAAGTTTAATGGGAAACCAACAATTTATAAGCCTCACTTTGTTAAGCTTATTAGCAGAGAATGTTTCTGTTTTTCAGGTAGTCTATCCCTTGAAGCATACTTCCTGATTGCATTTCCTCTGCCCTGATTTCCAAGCTACAGCCTTGTCTGCTCCTCACCAGGCACAGGAGCATCAGGAACAGTTGGCCCCTCTCCTTCTTCCTTCTTCTCTGCTCCAGCCACACTGGCCTCTTTCTGTGAATATGTCAGGCACCTTCCTGCCTCAGTGGCTTTGCATGGCCTGAAGCAATCTGGAAACTCTTCTCCCAAAGAGCCACTCAGCCTTCTCCTTTATCTATGTCAGCTTTTGGATCAAAGGTACCTTCTCTGAGAGTTCCCCAAACCACTCTCACTGCTGGATTATCCTGCCCCTCTTCCTCAATATTTTTTTTATCATAAAATAAATAACTTCTAATATACTTTAATATCTTCTTGTCTATTTTGTTTATTGTCTGTATTACTCTGGGCTGCCATTATAAGAAAGACTAATATGGACAATAAACAAAATAGGTAAGAAGATATTATAATATATTAGAAGTTATGAATTTTATGAAGAAAAATATTGAGAAAAAGAGGTTAGAAAGAACAACCAGTGGTGAGAATAGTTTGGAAGACTCCATTCCTTGGTGTATATCCACAGAGAGAGCTCGCTGGTGTCTCTTCTTATAGGGGCGGTGATCTCATCAAATTGAGCCCCATTGAGGTTAGGGTTTCAGCATATGAAATAAGGAGTGGGGCCACAATTCACAAAGGCTTTTGTGTTTTATTGACTGTTCTATTCCCAGTGCCTATGAGAGTAGCTGACAGACAGTGGGCACCTAAGAAATATTTCTGAATTAGTAACTGAGTGACTTAAAGCATTCAGAACTTGAGTGTATGGAATTGTTTACTTCAACTTATGCTTCACAGACTCTGACCTAACATCTGGGGAGGATTTAGGGAAGCACTCTAAGAAATTACAAAGGTGACCCCACTATGATGTTAAAGAGAAAGTTCATACAATTAGCTGATAACTATTTCCCCTTCATGAGGCAAACTACTTGGGTTGTCCTTCTTCAGTTCCAGTACACTTCTGCCAGCTTATCTTTTTATAGCCCATTTGTTTCTTTAAAGAGTGTCTGAGATCATGTATACCCAAAGACACAGATGTGGCCAAAGAAGGGAAAAGACAAAGACAGACCCTGGGATAGACATTACGTGTGGCTGTCATCACACAGTTCCATTTTTTCCCCAGGTGTTGCATATATTTAGCACCTTATTTGATGCCTGAAACACTTGAGGCAGCAAATCACTCATGAAGTTTAGTGAGTAAACGAACTCTGGATCTAGTGTACCTCTTCAAACATTATGCTTCCCTTTGATTTTTCTTTTTATGTGTGAGTGAAATGAATATGTTTGTGGTGTTAAAAAATATTACAGCCAATTATGACTGTCCTTGAAGGAAATTGGGTATGTGTCCAGAGACCTATGAGGATACTTACATTTATTTTATGTATGTCAGAGAACAAACATTGTTTACGTGTGGGGCTTAATAGCTCTTTCATACTTCATCCTGACATGGAATGTTCTAGAATTGTCTCCTTAGCTTCTTTCTTCTTTACCCATTGTCTGATGACACAAAGAGTAGAGGGAACTGAGTTTTTATAAAACTCTAAAGTTAGTAATCAGAATTGAAGATGAACTAGACCTACCAATTACTGTAGAGGGGGAGGGAGTGTGAAGCTTTAGGGGTATTAGGTAAGAAGGTATAGTCCAGAGGAGAGAGGGAAGTAAGGATGCAAAATGGTGGGACAGAACAGTATAGCTGAGAAAATCAGTTCTTCTCAAGAAATCAGGATGAGATGCTTCTATAGACTATAAGGTATTAAATAATCAAAAAGGTCTAGTAATTTTTAAAATGAGATGCTGTGGAACATCTACATGATAAAATATAAATAAAGTTAAATTCTCTTTGGGGGCTATGATTCTTCAAATATGATACTGACCTCAGAATGAATTATATACACCAATGTTTCATAGGTATTCTACTACAAAGTAGCAGTGGAGGAATGGAAATGTTTTGGTGCCACAGAAAGGGAACTTAGCTGTGGGGCATTGTGTGAACAAATTCAGCTTTCTTGTGAGACAGACAGACTAGTCATCGTTACAAATGAAGGAAGGGTGAGAGAAAATGGGAGTATTATCTTTTGTCAAGAGTACTGAATTCTGCATCCCTTAGTCAATAAAAAGAAGTAGTTTGCATTAGACATAGAAAATAGAAATTACCATGCATTTGTTATGCCTAATAGTGCTAGAGCAAGAGAGTAGGTGGGCAACTTCCATATACTCTATCAAATTTCCATGAAAGGGTATAAAGTAGTCCCTAAAACATGGATCAGGGAAATGCATAACTCTTGAAAATGTCTAGGACATTGATTTAGATTCACTATTTTTATACTTGATATAAGGAAAATAAAAAAATAAAAATCAGAGGTCAGTATAAAGCTTACCAAAATAGCAGCATATCTTTAAAAAAAATACATGCACACAGGTGAGGAATACTTGAAAAACCGGAATGCACTGAAACAGCAGGCCCAGATGGCATGCACAATAGGGTATTAAAGAGAACCAGCTTGTGAACTTACTAAGCTAAGCTGCTTCAGTCCGTGATAAATCATGGATATCTGAGTGGGAGGACTCCAGTCTCCCTCAACTTTAATGGGGGAATAAAAATCCTATGACCTATCTAAATTGAAAGAAAAATGACAGTGAACTTTTTTCAGAAAACTGTATATGTAATGAAAAATATTTTCTACAGACACATGGAAAGCAAATATATAGTAAATCAAGGCAAATGTATAGTAAATCAATAAGTGGAAGCATTTAAAAAATAAAGCCACATAAATTTTACATGTGGTTTTACCAAAATAAAAATAAATGACTCTATTTGATACTGTAAGTTTAGATACTCCTCAGATTTATAGCCTGCACAATTTTAATAAAGCAGCAAAGTTAAGATAAAGATCTCAATTAAGTGGGAGAATTTGCTACAAAACATTTTGGCAAACATCTGGGGAAGTAGTTGAATAGTACTTGAAAAAAATTTTTTTTTCCAGGAGCTTAAAAATGGGTCAAGGATCTTGACAAATACCAATAGCAGTATATTTAGTGTGCTTTCCTCGTTCTTGATTTTAGACAAAAATGTAGATATTTGCCCCACAAAGATGAGAAATATATGCATTTAGAAAAATGATATAATTAGATCTTTCTGACAACATGATAGAGTAGATGTTGTATTGTGGTTTTTTGTTATAAGAAGTTTTATTGCTCGTGGTAGTTAGATTGTCATTCCCTCTCTTTTTCTCCTTATGTCCTTTACTCCTCTACTTCTATAAAGTGTGAATTGTTCTTGCTGAATGAATCTATTTTTCTTGGAATACTAATTTTTGAGAAAAGGTGTGTATGGGTGTGGTGGGTGGTCTACACCACGGAGGAGGGACCTGTCACACACTGAATAGGTTCATTAAGGCATAACACCAGGAAGCATTGGGGAGGAGAATTTTTCTCCATAAAAGGAAAATATAGACATGATTGAATGAGGATGATATTAAGAGACACAGGGTTATTTTTTTTTTTTAGTTAAAACTTACAAAATGATGACTTCTTGTGAAACTGAATGCCCTATTAATCCCAGTGTATAGTGCAAGTCCTTCACCAGTATGGCTGTGGCACTGTGTTAAGCTCTGTGGGGATCAAGAAAGGTAAAACAGGTGGAAATTTAAGTCTATCAGATGGGAAGAAAAAAAAAAATAGGGAAGGCCACTTCAATGATGTCTTGTTTGTAAGGGCAAAGTTTTTTTTTTGTTTTGTTTTTAATTTTTTTTTAAGATTTTATTTATTTATTTGACACAGAGAGAAAGATTCCAAGTAGGCAGAGAGGCAGTCAGGGAGAGAGGAGGAAGCAGGCTCCCCGCCAAGCAGAGAGCCCAGTGCAAGCCTCGGTTCCAGAACCCTGAGGTCATGACCTCAGCCAAAGGCAGAGGCTTTAACTCACCGAGCCACCCAGGGGCCCCTGTAAGGGCAAAGGTTTTTGATCAAAATCACTCCCCTTTGCTTAAGTCCCTTTGGCTCCTCATCTTCCCCAAGGGCAAAGACTTCCTCACACATTCTTTCTCCTTCTTCCCTTGCTCTGCTTTCTCTCCTGGAGCCTCTAAGATGCACATGAACACAAGCAGACAACGATACACAAACATCCCCTGGCACAGAAATTCCTTCATTTGCTCCTTCTCTTACTGAAGTGAAAGGTCATGCACATGTAATTCAGGACATTACAAGGTTTTTGCATTTTAAATAAATAAATAAATAAACGTTAAATTCAAAGCCTGTACACCTTCTAGGACTCCACAAAAGGCTGGCTAATTTATTGTTCTTAGGTATTGCTTTGCATGAGCATTCACACATTCTCTTATTATTTAGTTTCTCTTTTGATATATATATATAAAATTTAGTTTCTCTTTGAGAAACTAAATTTTCTTTATTTAGTTTCTCTTTATTTAGTTTTCTCTTTTACCAGCTCCTGCTGTGGCCTGGCTCTTGTTTCCCTTTCTAAGTCATCTGAGTGGTGGTTAAACTAGCCCCCTTTTAGTAGTAAATGGGTTACAGAAGAATTTGGCAGAATATAGATAGTCTAAGACGACTCTACATTCTTTGTGTTTTGAGGAGGTGGGGGGACCACCCAACAATAATATGGAGGTTTCTACTGCTACTTACATTACTTTCCTCTCATACTGAGCTAACTCACATGGCAGGTGCAAAGGCTCTGCTGTTTGTTTGTTTGTTTGTTTTTTATAAATAACTCATTTATTCTGGGGAAAACAACACCTCCACGAAACACTCCTGAACGATTTTTAAGAGGGGGAAATAAAGACACATGACTGCAAAACTCTGAGGTTCTGTTCCACACAGAAGTCAGTGACGACATCTATGCCTCTAGGACCTGTTGTGCACCATCCCCCACAGCCCCACAAAGAGAAAAAAAAATTGTTTTTCAAGAACGGAGGCAGTACTTGATAACGAAAACAAGACGTGTGACTTCTGGAAATGTCCATGTTCCATGGAGTCCTTAAAAAATGAATCACGGCCCACACTGCAAAGAGAACAGCAGTGCAACCCCAAGCACCACGATGACCGAAGTGGGATAAAGGGAGGCTGCAGCTCCTCTCACGCAAGGACCGCAGCCGTGAACGTCCCCACAGAGGTTACAAGAGGACAGCTTCACTTCCGAGTTGTAACTCCTCACCGCGTGTCTCCTCGGTTCATAGTAATCTGTGATGGACACCAAAGCATCTTGCGTATTTGAAGGATGTATGAAGCTGCAACTGTGCTGTGTCCGTGTTCATCTTTATATAGATATTATCACTGATAATTCTTCTAAAGGCTTTCTAGCCTGGCTCAGGGCAAAATCCCTATTTTCACTTGAGCTATTACTTTGTGTTGTGATCTGTATTGTGGCTCCTTTCAGCATCAGCAAGGCCACTAAGGTGGTACCCGCCCCCCGCAGGGCACATGAGGGATTTCGTTGTGTTAGAGCCTGTGGGTTTCACACGGGGAGAGTTTCTTATTTTGATTTCAGTTCAAATGTTGGGTCTTTCAAAATAGAAAGTACAGAGAACGGAGCTCATTTTGGCCAAGGGCTATTAATCAGAAATACATTCATAAGCTGAATGACTGTTAGTCAAGAATATTCTTCCTTTACCACTAGAAACTTCCAGGTTCTCATTCGGCAGTGAGTCCTCAAATTGGTTGAGTTGTACGGGTGCTTCAACTTCACCCGCATGAAGGAGGCTCTAAACAGACTCTCAATCTTGCCTTATAAAACTTGGTCCCTAAACCATGCTGTAGGTTCCTTTTCCTAACCTTTGGAATAAGTTCATTTGATGCCCTAAGAAAAGGACAGGTATTAGTCACCATCTTTGTTAAATAGCTGAAATTCTCTGTTTTAGTTTGTTTGTTTTAGGAATAGAAAGTTCATACTTCTCAACAAGCTGGTTCTGGTGAATGTTCTGAGGATTAGCTAGATAATATGATTTTGTTGGTATTAGAAATGCCATTTTATTACAAATGTTAATATCACCAGGCAGATTAAGTACATAGTGAGGCTAAGAACCATGTTGTATGAATTTCCCATAAAAATATTACTATTCTCTGAGCCGATCAGAAGGTGTACTTTAGTATTAACATATTAATTAGGATACAAACCTTATTCTAAAATGGTGTAAATCTATTGAGAATTAAATTTCTCAGGGTTCCTCAGATAAGCCAGAATGGAGGACATAACAAAAAAGTGAATTGTGATCATCAGTAGAAATATTGTTAACTCCCATATCAGATTTGACCAGCAATTAAAGATTGTTCCTATGTTAAAAATGTATAACTCAAACACAATAAAATGTAATTTAATAATACTTTTTATTCCATTTTATTTTTGTTTTTATACTTACCCATAATTAGACTGAAAAGCTGTCTAAAAATGTACTATTTCTATGGAAGTTACCAGGTTTGTCAAATAATCAGTGAGGAAGAGTTAGAAGACAATTTTTTCTTCTGTGTCATGTGTAGTTTGTATTCAGACAGAGTTAAAAGTACAATGAACATTAAATCTATAGTTAAGTTTAACAAGTCATCATTTTCGTTCAAATAAAATTAAAATATGGATTTATAATGGAATTACTGATATAGCAATGCTGGTTATAAATGTATATTTAATTTGATGAACTGCATATTTAAAATCAGTTAAGATTCTTAATATCAAAAAAGGAAAATTTCAAACTTTTGCTCTATTTTAACCAATTAATAATGTGTTGTTGTAGCTTAGTCAGCCAAACTCTAAATCGGACTCTCATTTCAAACACTGGCAGTGCTCCTTACCATGTTTGTGACACTGGACAAGTTCATTTTTCTCGCTAGGCTGAATTTCTCCATCTGCAAAATGAGTATGATAATTTATAAGATTTGGGTGAGGAATAACTTGTATAATTCCTACAAAGCAAATTTTACAGTGACTGGCACATATTAATTGCTCAGTGGATCTCAATTTTTATCATCCTTATTAGGGCGGTCAACTTCTGTGCCCTTTTCCCTGGACAGATTTTACACTCCACTTTATCTATCTGTATTTTCCTGTAATGGAAAGGTGGCTACTCCTTGGTACTCCTTTTACTAAGAGGTGGCTTTTGTTTCTACCTTTTGGATTGGAATGGGTTCTGTGATGGCTGCATCAGTCACATATGGCAGAAATGATGCCATACCAATTTCCGGGTCAGTCAAAAGAGACCAGGATACTTGAGATATTTGTTCTTGAATGCCTGAGCCACCATGAAATATGACCATATACTCTGAAGTATACTGTGTGGAAGCCCAAACAGCCTCGTGTGTAGGTGCATGGATCCAAAACCACTGGTCAGTATCCCAGCTGAGATCCCAGCTGACACTGAGTATCAATTTGCCAGCCATGTGATTAAACTACTATGGAGGTTGATTTTCCAGTCCCAGAGGGCCCTCTCACACTAGTACTGCAGGGACAAACCTGCCTGCCTGAGCCATGCTCAAATTGCAGAATCATGAGCAGTAGAGATGATTTATGTGTGTTCTGAGGTGGCTTGCTGTCCAACAATAGATAATTGAAATATTTGCCAATCTTTTGAGGTTTGTTCTTAAATTTCATCTCTCTGATAAAACATTGCTCACATACTTCAGCACATTCTGACATTCTCTGTTTTTATATTCTAGAGCTTTTAGGGTATTGCTCTTTATGTTATTTAATTAAAAAATAGACATTAGATATAAATATTTAAACATACTTTAATAAAGTTTATTTCTTTATTATTTATTTATTCAAATATTTAAACAAACTTTAAATACTTACTGATATTCATTTTAAAATAATATTTTAACTCTTAAAATAATATTTTAAAGATTTCCTTTGTGTAGATTATTTCCTTTGTTGTAGTATTATATATGTATACATGCAAGTATACAAATATAAATATACACATATGTTTATGTATATAAAAATATATCCCTTCTTTTATAACTTTCATCCTTTTGTAACTTTTTATCCTTTCTTTTTTAATTGTCATTACTCTGATAGAACTTAGCATATGACTGTTAGTCAAGAATATGTGTTCAAATAATTCATGAACATGCAGTTACATTGCATATAGACTTTGCTTTGCTTTTTCTAACAGTTCTACTGGTTCACTCAATCTTTCCCTACATTATGATGATATTTCTACATTACACAATATTATCAAAATGCAAATATGAATGTGTTCCCAACCCTTCCTTAAAAACCCACAAATGTCTTCCCACTGGTCTTGGGCCACATGGGGGCTTTTTTCCATCATCCTATGAAGCCAGGCATGGTATGACACCTGTCTACTCCTTCAGCCTCATCATATACTAAGTTCTGTGACCACATTCCAGCCGCATGGACCTCTGTCAGCTTTTCATGCTGGCCAGGTCTCCTCCTACCACAAGACCTTTGTCTGTGTCACTGTGTTGGCTGAAGTGCTCTTCTCTGTGCTCTGGATACCTCTTGTCTGTCTTTGCTTGTTCTGAAACTACTCAAGTTATAGGCATGATTTAAGCCACCATCAAGACTTGTTGTTGTTGTTGTTGTTATAGTGGTTTTTTGATTTTAGATTTTATTTTATTTTATTTTATTTCAGTGTTCCAAAATTCATTGTTTATATACCACACCCAGTGCTCCATGCAATATGTGCCCTACATAATACCCACCACCAGGCTCACTTCACCCCCCACCCCTCTCTCCAAAACCCTCAGTTTGTTTCTCAGAGTCCACAGTCTCTCATGGTTTGTATCCCCTCCAATTACCCCAACTCACTTCTCTCCTCTCCATCTCCCAATGTCTTCCATGTTATTCCTTATGCTCCACAAGTAAGTGAAACTATATGATAATTGGCTCTCTCTGCCTGACTTATTTCACTCAGCACAATCTCCTCCAGTCCCGTCCATGTTGATATAAAAGTTGGGTATTCATCCTTTCTGATGGAGGCATAATACTCCATTGTATATACGGACCATATCTTCTTTATCCATTCTTCTGTTGAAGGGCATCTTGGTTCTTTCCACAGTTTGGTGACTGTGGCTATTGCTGCTATGAACATTGGGGTACAGATGGCCCTTCTTTTCACTACATCTGTATCTTTAGGGTAAATACCCAGTAGTACAATTGCAGGGTCATAGGGAAGCTATATTTTTAATTTCTTGAGGAATCTCCACACTGTTTTCCAAAGTGGCTACACCAACTTGCATTCCCACCAACAGTTTAAGACGGTTCCCCTTTCTCCACATCCTCTCCAACACACATTGTTTCCTGTCTTGTTAATTTTTGCCATTCTAACTGGTGTAAGGTGGTATCTCAGTGTGGTTTTGATTTGAATCTCCCTGATGGTTAAGGATGATGAACATTTTTCCATGTGTCTGTTGGCCATTTGCATGTCTTCTTTGGAGAAGTGTCTGTTCATGTCTTCTGCCCATTTTTTGACGTGATTATCTGCTTTGTGTTTGTTGAGTTTGAGGACTTCTTTATAGATCTTGGATATCAGCCCTTTTTCTGTACTGTCATTTGCGAATATCTTCTCCAATTCTGAGGGTTGCCTCTTTGTTTTGTTGTCTGTTTCCTTGCTGTGCAGAAGCTTTTGATTTTGATGAAGTCCCAAAAGTTCATTTTCGCTTTTGTTTCCTTTGCCTTTGGAGACATATCTTGAAAGAAGTTGCTGTGGCCGATGTCAAAAAGATTACTGCCTATGTTTTCCTCTAGGATTTTGATGGGTTCCTGCCTCATGTTGAGGTCATTTATCCATTTCGAGTTTATCTTTGTGTATGGTGTAAGACAATGGTTGAGTTTCATTCTTCTACACATAGCTGTCCAATTTTCCCACACCATTTATTGAAGAGACTGTCTTTTTTCCACTGTATGTTTTTTCCTGTTTTGTCAAAGATTATTTGACCATAAAGTTGACGGTCCATATCTGGGCTCTCTACTCTGTTCCACTGGTCTGTGTGCTGTGTGTCTGTTGTTGTGCCAGGACCATGCTGTCTTGGTGATCACAGCTTTGTAGTAAAGCTTGAAATCAGGCAACGTGATGCCCTCATTTTCATTTTTCTTTTTCAACATTTCCTTAGCAATTCGGGGTCTCTTCTGGTTCCATACAAATTTTAGGATTGCTTGTTCCAGTTCTTTGAAAAAATGCCGGTAGAACTTTGATCAGAATGGCATTGAAAGTATAGATGGGTCTAGGCAGTAAAGACATTTTAACAAGGTTTATTCTTCCGATCCATGAGCATAGAATGGTCTTCCATCTTTTTGTGTCTTCTTCAATTTCTTTCATGAGTGTTCTGTAGTTCTTTGAGTACCGATCCTTTACCCCTTTGGCTACGTTTATTCCCAGGTATCTTATGGTTCTTGGTGCTATAGTAAATGGAATCGATTCTCTAATTTCCCTTTCTATTTTTTCATTGTTAGTGTTTAAGGAAGCAACTGATTTCTGTACATTGATTTTGTATCCTACCACATTCCTGAATTGCTATATGAGTTCTAGTAGTTTGGGTGTGGAGATTTTGGGTTTCCCGTATAAAGTATCATATCATCTGCGAAGAGAGAGACTTTGACTTCTTCTTTGCCAATTTGAATACCTTTTATTTCTTTTTGTTGTCTGATTGCTGTGGCTAGGACTTCTAGTACTATGTTGAATAACAGTGGCGAGAGTGGACATCCTTGTCGTGTTCCTGATCTCAAAGAGAAGGCTGTCAGCTTTTCCCCATTGAGGATGATATTTGCTGTGGGATTTTCATAGACAGATTTTATGAAGTTGAGGAATGTTCCCTCTATCCCTGTACTTTGAATTGTTTTAATCATGTACGGATGTTGTATCTTGTCAAATGCTTTTTCTGCATCAGCTGAGAGGACCATGTGATTCTTCTCTTTTCTCTTATTGATTTGTTCTATCACATTGATTGATTCGTGAATGTTGAACCACCCTTGCATCCCATGGATAAATCCCACCTGGTCATAGTGGATAATCTTTCAATGTACTGTTGGATCCTACTAGCTAGGATCTTGTTGAGAAACTTGGCATCCATATTCATCAGGGATATTGGTCTGAAATTCTCCTTTTTATTGGGGTCTTTGCCTGGTTTGGGATCCATTGGCTTAATAAAAAGAGTTCGGAAGTTCTCCTTCTGTTTGTATTTTTTGAAACAGCTTCAGGAGAATAGGTATTTCTTCTTTGAACATTTGGTAGAATTCTCAAGGGAATCCATCAGGTCCTGGGCTCTTGTTTTTTGGGAGGTTTTTTTTTTTATTTAAAGATTTTATTTATTTATTTGACAGACAGATCTCAAGTACGTAGAGAGGCAGGCAGAGAGAGAGAGAGGGAGGAGGAGGAAGCAGGCTTCCCACTTAGCAGAGATCGATCCAAGGACCCTGGGACCACAACCTGAGTCAAAGGCAGAGGCTTTAACCCACTGAACCACCCAGGTGCCCTTGGGAGGTTTTTGATCACTGCTTCAATCTCGTTACTAGATATTGGTCTATTCAGGTTGTCAATTTCTTCCTGATTCAGTTTTGGAAGTTTATAGTTTTCCAGGAGTGCATCCATTTCATCTAGGTTGCTTAACTCATTGGCATATAACTGTTGATAATAATTTCTGATGATTGTTTCTATTTCCTTGGTGTTAGTCGTGATCTCTCCCTTTTCATTCATAATTTTATTAATTTGGGTCCTCTCTCTTTTCTTTTGGATTTGTTTGGCCAATGGTTTATCAATCTTATTGACTCTCAAAAAAACCAGCTTCTAGTTTCGTTGATGTGTTATACTGTATCCCTAGTTTGTATCTCATTGATCTCTGTTCTAATCTTGATTATTTCCCTTCTTGTGTGTGGGGTTGGCTTAATTTGTTGTTGATTCTCCCATCAAGACTCTTTTAATTCTTATTGGGAAAGAACTTTTTCTTCCTGTGTCTTACCAATGAACTATGGCTTTATATCTCATATATTTTTCCAAAATTATATTACAATTATAGTGAAGTTCCAAAAAGGCTGCCCTTAGTGAGGTACAGTGGATTTCCCGGAAGGAGAGAAGGTCACCCATTAAGGAACTTTTAAGGTCTTCCATATGAGAAACTTTTAAAACAAACAATATAACTACTTATGAGTTTAAGAAAAATGAGTTTAGTCAACAATATTTAGAAACATTTTTGTCAGAGACTAGGCTCTGTACTTATTACTAAAATAAAGTTTTTGTTTAATCCATTTCACCATTAGATTTATATTCTTGATTGTAGGACTTATGTATGAATATCTGTATAATTGACCAGCTCAAAGATCTTGGCTCACTGTCTTGTACCTAGGAATTTTCTAAGTATGTGACAAAGGGAAGCATTCAGCTGTCCCACATAAGCAACAGGTTAAGGTTATATATTCATTCTGAATTAGATGATCAGTTATCTTGACGAAGAAAATCTGTTCCATGTCATTCCCAATATGTCTCTCAATTTCTCTCTATTGTATATTTAATTCCTCATGTGACACTACTTTCTTCCTCTTTCCTTTCATCATTCTCTTTTTGGTTCTGAAGATTTGTATTTACTTAATATATCTGAATCTTTACATTTCTAATTTTCATACCTGCTTCTTGGATTGTGCCCCCACTTCTAGTTATACTTGTATATCTGTGCTCCATCACCTTCTAATCTGTGATCTATGTACAGCTAACTCTAAGATCAGTCTGACATTTGTTACCACCCAAGATTGTCAGAGAAGGGTTATACTTGTCTCCAGGTTTCAGTCTCATAAACTACCTGATTTCTTTTTTGATGCTGACATTTTTATTACCCAAGTTCCCAGTGGTAAAAGGAATTATTTCATTTTCATCTGTATATCATGTATATAGCTCATAATACTGTGAGAAAACTAGATGCTTGAAAATGGTTTATAAATTTACCAAATCTAACCTCTCCCAAATCAACCTCCTTCTGATATGTTGACATTTGAGTACTTCTTTATAGTTGGAAAACAGTTTAAATCACCGACTTGTGGTAAGCCACAGAAAAATTGGCAAAGTCAGAACAATCATGCCCCAGAGTATTCATTATGAAAGGTTACATTTTCCAGGGTCTGGTATTCCTAGGATACAGTTACTGAGAGATTTTTCCAAATAGTCTAAAGATCACAGAAACCTGCATATACCAGAGCCTTCCTTTGTTTCGGCATGAAGACTTTTATTTTCCCACCTTCTTCTTAATTGTGGGTACTAATCAGCAAGGTAAGGTCACTTCAGTCTTCTAAAACATCAATTAAAAATAATTCCTAGGGCTTCTGCCCCAAACTAAGAAGCTTGCTTTTCTTCTCTCCAATTATTAGCCAGTGTGAGTTCTCTGAGAGCTCAGGTTGTATCTGAGATGGGTGGAATATCATTACCAGACATGAAGGAAAAATCAGAGACTATTTTTCCAAACTGAAATGTAAACTAAGTCCCACAGTATATGACCTACATTCAAATCCTATGTGATTATATGTAGGTGGAATTTCTGTAAAGTTGCTAAAGATATGGTTATTTCCTTTGGTAAACCTTCTAAGCACCTTTTAAATATCCTATTAAGATGCACTTTGCCCTCCAAAAAGCAACTGTGTGGGAAGTTGCCTGGGAAAAAGGAAGCAGGGGTGGAGAATATGGGCATCCTTTTGTTCATTTGCCATAAACCATCATTTAATTGATGCCAACTCTTTGTTAATGTAACAGGCATTGAGCATAGAAAGATGAGGAGAAACCAGTTCTAGTCATAAACAGACACAAAAACTTGCAGTTAGGAAACTGAAGCACAGGAGTAAACACATTTTCTACAAACCTGGCCAAAGAATTCCTCATAGGGAGGTAATAATCTTAGTGGGAGATTCAAACACACTTCTGTTAAAAAACTGATAGAACAAGTAGATGAAAAATAAGTAAAAATAGAAAATATTTAAGGGCATGGTTAGAAAAATAAACCTAAGTGGCATATATGGAAACCATGCCCATTGAGCTCAGAACGCACATTTTTTTTCATTTTTGAAATGGTTTTACTTATTTATTTGAGATAGAGAGTGAGATATGTCCCCACCAAAACAGATATATGTATTAGAGAATGTGTGTGTGCATGTGTGGGTGTGTGTAGGTGTGTAAATCTGTGAGTATTTATAATTTTCATAGTAATATTGTGTGTGTTAGTCAAATCTGAACTCAAACCACTAAAAGAGAGTGGAAAAATGAGTTTTGATATATTTATACATGAGATACTCTACAGCAACAAAAATGAATGCATTACTGTTACTATACATGTTACATCATAGGTGTTACATGGAATCATACAAACATTGCTGAGTGAAAAGGATACGGGTAGTAATGAATATTTGAGATAGTTTTTACCTTTTGAAAATAGTGACAGTGGAGTGTGAGGTGGGCAACTGGGCTACTGGTTGTGTTTTCTTTCATCATCTAGTTTGGTAGATGCTGAGTTGTGTTCATGTTGTTAAATTCATTGACTTACACATTTTTGATTAGTGCACTTTTATGTAAAAAGGCATTAAAAAAAGATGACTTTCTCATTTTTATATTATCTCAAATCTTCTCTAACTTTCTTCTAGAATTTTCAGACATGCATTTCTTACTCCTGGAATTTGATCTGATGTTATTATTGGTCTTAAAATAAATTCTTAGAATCTTCCTTGACCTAAAAAATTATACCATATATATATATATATATATATATATATATATATATATATATACATTCATTTAACATTAACTATAATTGGGGCTTTAAAAATATTGATTCTAAGTCTTTATTTTTTAGAAGAATGTACCTTGAGCAATAAAAAATTTCTTGAATGTTATTTAAATATATTTTGTGAAATTCTGTTATCAATTTTTGTAAATATTCTCGGGACATTTTTTAAAAGTACTGAAAATTCAATATACATCTACTTATTCTACACCATTATGTTTTCAAACTTCCAGGGATTTTTAAAATTTAATTTAATTTTTTTCATCACGGTAAATATACTTTTTAAATCCCCATCCCCTATTTTCCCCATCCTCTCACCCACCTGTTCTGTAGTAACCATCAATACGTTCTCTGTAGTTTAGAGCCTGTTTCTTGGTTTGTCACTCTTTTTTTTTTTTCCCATTGCTCATTTGTTTTTTCTTAAACTCCAAATATAAGATTATATGGTATTTGTCTTTCTCTGACTGTCTTATTTTGCTTAGCATTGTACTCTCTACCTCCATCTATGTCATTGCAAAGGCAAGATTTTATTCTTTTTTATGACTAATATTTCACTGAGTATAGATATTACATCTTTAGCCATTCATCTATCAATGGATACTTGAGCTGTTTCTATAATTTGGCTGTTGTAAATAATGCTGCTATAAACATAGGGGTTCTTGTATCCCTTTGAATTAATGTTTTTGTATTCTTTGGGTAAATACCCAGTACTGCAATTACTAGATCATAAGGTAGTTTTATTTTTAATTTTTTGAGGAAACTCCATACTATTTTCCACAATACCTGCACCAGTTTGCATTCTTACCAGCTGTGCAAAAAGGTTCATTTTTCTCCACATCCTCACCAACACTTGTTTCTTATGGTTTTGATTTTAGCCATTCTGACAGGTGTGAGATTTTTCACGTCTTTGGTTAGGTTTATCTCCCAGACATCTTGTGGGTTTTGATGCAATTGTGAATGGGATAGTTTCTTGATTTCTCTTTCTGCTGCTTCATTATTGGTGTATAGAAATGTAACAGATTTCTGTACATTGATTTTATGTCCTGTGACTTTGCTGAATTCATATATCAGTTCTAGCAATTTTTTATTTTTTGGGGGGATTCTACATAGAGTATCATGTCATCTATAAATAGCAAAAGTTTAACTTCTTCCTTGTTGATTTGGATGCCTTTTATTCCTTTTTGTTGTCTTGATTGTTGAGGCCAGGATTTCCAGTACTGTGTTGAACACACATACCAGTACTGCACTGAACTGGTGAGAGTGGATATAGCTGGTGTGTTCCTGACCTTAGGGGAAAATTCTCAGTTTTCCCCCATTGAGGATAATGTTAGCTGTGGGTCTTTCCTATATGGCTTTTAAGATGTTGAGGTATACTCCTTCTATTCCTACTTTGTTGAAGGTTTTTATCAAGAATGGACGCTGTGTTTTGTCAGTTGCTTTTTCTGCATCTATTAAGAGGATCATATGGTTATTACCCTTTCTTTTATTAGTGTGGTTGTATCACACTGAGTAATTTGTGGATATTGAACTACCCCTGCTTTTGTATCAATTTTTTTTTTCATTTTGGAGTTTATTATGGTTCTTACTTCTCCCAGATTTTTTCAAAATAGTATTTGATATTTATCTCTAGTCATTTCTTCCCTAACATCCCCCATGTTTGAATTAACTCTTGTTCTGGATTTTCCTCTTTGCACTTGATGCACAGATGGGAGGCCATGTTCAGACTACATGGGAGACACTGTCAACCAGTGGCCCTTAATGAATGGAAGCTTCCCTTGGGAGCCCTGGATATTGTAAACCACATTTTCTTCCAAGGGGCACCATGTGCACTCCTGGGGTTTTACTTCTTGTGTGGAGGCCATACCTGAACATGTCATTCTTATGAAAACATGGTGACTTGTACCTGAGAGATGGTCATAAGAGAATTTCAAGTGTTTAAGGAGACTTTAGCAAAAGGTCATGTAGCCCTCAGGTGACTGCAGAGCTCTCTACAAACGAGGTGATCTTAGGTTACATGAGTGGTTTCCAGAAGGATAATAAATTGGTTATTTATGTACCTGGTGGTTAGTTTTACCTATAATAGTCATTTAATTAGAAATGGTAATATAGAATTTGTCCTTGACTTTGGCTCAACTAATCAATGATAGCCCCTTATCCCTGAAAGGCACTCAACTCAGTCTCAACTCCTGGCCAACGTTGATATGGGTGATAGAATTACCCTTCTTCTTTGTGGGCCAATGTGGAGCCTGTGCAGTTGGTAATACACCGTGTTGTAACTGGGTCAATGCTACTTGCCAAATGGAAGGGTCTTTAGAGAAAATAAAGGTGAAAGCTACTTGGAATTCTAATGTATTGGATAAATAATCTAATTATTTATTGGATCTCTTCAACTGTTTAGAATAGAGACACTTGGTACTACCTGGAAACTTGGATCAATACTGCAGGTTTGCCACATGGTACTACCTGGAATCTTGCTGAAAATAGCTTTAATTAAATGCTGCATTGGAACACACCAAATGGATATAATCTCAGCCTTTGTTAGTGGGGTTCATCAGAATGGATAACAGAGACATATGCACAATAGAAAACTTGTTAGAGGCCAAGACTGTCAAAACCAGAATGGAATCATTGGGAGACAATTCTCCCTGGGTCTCTCTCATATCTGCACACTTAGGCATTAATAGCCAATTTGCTCCAGACTATCTTTACAAGAATGTTTATGTAAGCAGACAGCATTGGAAAGATGTATGTATTATAATCCAGGGAATAAAGATATAAAGATATATATCTATATCTATATATATATCTATATCTATATCTTTATCTTTCCCCAGAGCAGATTTATTTACATTATAGAAATTAAAGATAGGGATGTCTCCCTCCCTTCTCTGGACCCTATTTTTTTAACTTACATGGAAATAAAGAAAGTGCCATCTCTGGAGGGGAGAATGGGCCTAATAGATCAGTGTTGCTTAATCTTGGGGTTTCTCTCCTATAATTCATCCCATTGTATGGGCAAAACTGGGTCCTCATCATTTCACTCTGTGGGACTTCAGTCTGGGAGCTCAGGAAAATGGCACAAAGTGTTACTCTGGCTATTCTTACTGCTGTGGAGAATGAAGTATCATTTGTCTCTGAGCCAAACCCATGTCTTTTCTGTTCTTATCCATAAAACTATGACAGTCTAACTCATTAGCTCTCAAATATGATAAAATATTCCATCTTCCCAGTTTCTTTCTTGAAAATACACTGATGATACTTACGTATTACTGATTAGTTGACCTTTTTCCATTATGAAATGTCCTCGTTTGTATCTGTTAATACTCTTTGTTTTGAAGTCTATTTTGTCTCATATTAATATAGTCAAAATTGTTTACTATTTGCATGGTATATATATTTTTTGATTTGTTTAGTTTCAAGTTGTCTGTGTCTTTATTATTATTTTTAAAGATTTTACTTATTTATTTGACAGACAGAAATCACAAGTAGGCATAGAGACAGAGAGGAAGAGGGCTCTCTCGATCCCAGGACCCTGGGATCATGACCTGAGACAAAGGCAGAGGTTTAAACCCACTGAGCCACCCAGGTGCTCACCTGTGTCTTTATGTTTAAAGTGTTTCTCTTGTAGATAGTGTAGAGTTTGTCCCCTTTTTTTTTCCTTCTGAAAAGTCTCTGCCCTATATCTTGACTGTTTAGTATATTACTATTCAATATAATGATTGAAATGATTGGATTTAGGTCTAACATTTTATTTTTTGCTTTCTGTTTCCCCCCTTTGCTTTTTGTTGCTCTGAATCTTCTTTTCTAACATCTTCTGGCTGATGTGAAGTATTTAAGATGTAAATTGAATTTTTCTATTGGATTTCTAACTACATTCCTATACATGATATTTATTGGCTTTATGGGGAATATAAAATATATGTCATAAATTTTAACAGTTTGTTTAGATTTATTATTGTGCTTCTTCACAGGAAATGAGGAAAACTTTCAATATGTCAGTCCATTTACTAGTGTTATCTATTGTGTAGTTATTGTCACATGTATTACATTTATTTATAAGCCTCATGAAGCAATTACATAATATTTGCTTTAAAAGGGGTAATGTATTTTCATGTTATTTAACATTTTCTAAGAATTTTTCTTTCAACTTGAAAAAACTATTTTTAGTACCTTCTTTAACCAAGATCTACTGCTAATAAATTTTGTTAATGTACATTTGTTTGAAAATGTCTTTATTTTTATTTTATTCTTAAATAATATTTATTGGCTATATAATTAGGAATTTTTTTAATATTTTATTTCTTTATTCATTTATTTGAGAGAGAGAGCACAAGCGGGGAGGAGTGGTAGAGGGGAAGGCAGAAGCAGACTACCTGATGAGCAGGGAGCCCAATACAGGGCTCCATCCCAATATCCTGAGATCATGGCGTGAGCTGAAGGCAGATGCTTAACCAACTGAGCCACCCAGATGCCCCTACAGTTAGGAATTTAAAAGCATTTTTTTGGTGTGTCTATTTTATTCCCTCTGATTTCAAGGATATTTTTTCGCATCATCATCTGTACTTTATAGTTTCTGATTAGAAGCCACTGCTCATTTGAGTTATTCTTTCTATATATCATATTCTTTTTCTTTGACTGCTTTCAAGGTTTTCTATTTATCTTTATTTTCTAGAAGTTTTACTTTCCTGTGCTTATGCATAATTTTTCTGTATTTGCCCTTCTTGTAATTCACTAGTTTTCTTGATTCCCCAAATTAATATTTTTCCTCATTCTTGGGGGAAATATTTTGATCACTCTATTTTAAATATTTTTTTCTTTACTGTTATGTCATATTCTTCAGGAACTTAAACTGAAATACACAAGACATCTTGATGTTGTCACTTAGGTTCCCAAGCTCTTTTTATTTTATTTAAAAAAACTTTTTTCCCTATGTTCCTTAGGTTGAATAATTTCTTTTACACTATCTTCAAGTTCACCACATCTTTCTGGTCATAGCTATTATGTTGTCAAGCTCATTTGTCAAATTTTTTGTACAAAGTCTTTATAAGTGTGCTTGTGTGAAAAGGCTACTTTGTTTCTCCTTTTCTTTTCAAAAAGTGTATCAACATGTAAGAGAGTAAAAAGGAAGGCACTGAAGGGCTGGCTGTGAAATGAAAAGAGCCTCTAAAGAGATTAAAATGACAGTATGGGCGAGAAAAAAATTCATGAAGGTGAAGACATCTGGAAGGGGTAGAAGGAACTATAAAATATGGAGACCATGTGGTTTAGAGAAATAAAATAAACTGTTTTCTCCTGTCACCAACATTTTTGTAATGTGGTTTCTAAGGTTGAGATATAAGGCAAGGCAGCCAGCAACAAGTAAATTTCCTGGAAGTTGTCAGAGAAGTAACAATTCCTTAGAGGTGGATTGAAGGGATTTTTCTGCCCAAGTCAAAAATTACATGTGAGTTTTCCTAGAGCAAGTGTTGTATCTCTGAGAAAGGGGTTTGCAACAGATACTCATTACATATGCATCATTTTTCGGTTTAGAAGGAAGAAAAACTTAGAGCAAGTACAGTAGAATTTTGGGTCAGGTGGGAATTTATAAATGCCTCACTCATAAAGAGTAATGCATCCCATCCTTATATTTAATATTCAAAATTATTGGGGGTAGGATGCTAGCTAATAGTTGTGATGAGGTGAGCTTATTCAAATTGGGTAATCCAGGAATAATATTTTCTACAAAAGAAGTAATTTGTAATATATATATGAGTCATATACTGATTTGTACCAATTATATATACTTAATGTGATAGCGGGAGTCATATAATTTAACCATTCCTAGGAGTGTTAGCAAAGGACCACCTGCCAAGATACCATGAAACATATTACTTCAGATAACTCGCAAAAAAAAAATACTTTTAGGAAGAGGTGCTTCATAGAAAAATATCATTATTTAAAACATGATATATTCACTAATTGCTTTATTTTTTATTGTATATATGGCAGGGAAAATGAAAAAATCTTTAGATTTAGACATAGGATTGAATCTTAACAGAGATGCTAACTCTCTTTTAAAACAGAGCAAGTATCTATATCCCTATTACCTTAATTGTAAAAATGGGGATAATAATATTTCTCACATAATTACTTTAATGACTAAGCTAGCACCATACTTGACATATAGTAGCCAATTTATGTCAGGAGTTCACAGATTTAACAGACTGCATATCAACTGATGTTGATATAATATCATTAATAAGGAGGGAATGTAGCCATTTCTCATGGTTTCAGTATATAACATCCACATTCTTTGCTCAGTTTGTTAAATTGCAGTTGGGTTTTGCTTTTCTCACCAAGTAGCATGTACTTACTTGGTTTGATGAAACTGCTCTTATATCAGGTTAATCCTCTGTATAGGGTTTTCATTCTAGTCATGAACAAAGTCTGTCAAATTTCTAATCTTCCCTTAGCTGGAGTGAATAAGCTAGAGCTTATTCAATTCCAAGGCTCTCTCTGAGAATTGTTTTCTCTCACATTTCAACCCCTTTCTGACCTAGAAGATGGGAATGCTGTGAAAAGAGAATAAGTGAATTACTTAATTTGGTTGAACAAAAATCTATACATGCAGTTCCTAAGGAAATAAAAAATGTTTTCCCCATGGGTTGAGATTTTCAGAAATATCCTTTTCTTTAAATGTGTTTTTAAATAAAAAATATAATATTTTATTTTTTGGAAAGCAGTTTAATGCTAATCAGGCATCCCCCACAGCATCGTTTAAAAGATGAGCCCATTAAACTAATTTATGTTTCATCATTACCAACTTAATCTCTTTTAAATTGAACTTTTGTTCAGGAGGACAAGGAATATCAAATGTTTGCTTATTATTATTACTTATCATCATGGCAGATAAGTTGAAAATTTTTTCCCTTTTCTTAGAAAATAGTGAGTTCAGTTCTTTAACCTCTTGCTAATGAGTCTAAATTTTTTTAGATTTAGTCATATTTATAGCTTAAATCTCTTCTTTTTGGAGTTTCACAGGAAACATTAAAAATATGAGCAATAGGGGTGCCTAGGTGGCTCAGCCCATTATTTGTCTTCCTTCAGCTCAGGTCATGATCCCAGGGTCCTGGGATTGAGCCCTACATCAGGCTCCCTGCTCAGTGGGGAGTCTGCTTCTCCCTCTCCCTCTATCCCATCCCATGCTCATGCTCTCCCTCACACTCTGCTTTCTCTCTTTTTCAAATAAATAAGTAAAATATTTTTTAAAATATGAGCAATATATTTCCAGATTGAAGAACATAAAATTGGATTCAATTAAAAAATTAGTCTTTAACGAATATTGACCTGGTTAACTCTTAATCATATTTCTGATCTTAGGTTGGCAGTGTTTCTCCTGGAGTCATTTTCTGACTTCCAAAGCTAACTTTGGTGTCTTTCCTATGTGTTCCTGAAATTCCAAGACTTCCCCTAGCATAAGCATTTCTTACTGTACTGCAATTAAGTATTGGTTTCTTCATCACTAAAGAGCTATCTGTTAGAAGAGAAATTGTGTCTGTCTTCTACACCATGCTATTCACAACATTTAAGCATAGTACCACATAGATAACAGATAGTCAGTAAATATTTGTTGAATGAGTCAATAAATCTACTATGTACAATACCAGAGAGTTTTTCCTTTGAAGATGCATTGTTAATAATGACACAAGCAGAAATCAGAGATGGACCATGGAGATTATGAAAACATTTGTTTTGAGTTCATAGTTTTTCTACATTTCTTTCTTTGATTTTGAGTTGAGCCATCCAGTGTCCTTCCCAATTATGTGTGCCAAAAATGATCATTTTTCTTGAGCTCTTTTGAACTTCTATTCCTTGCAATGACAATAATCATGACTAACAATTTTGGTGTTGGTCAAATATATTGTTAAGAGTGGAGCATTTTGTTGAAGGAAAATATTTTACATGAACATTGTCCATGTATGACTTAGGGATTGATTCTAACTCTGCCCTTTACTTGCCCCCATTCTTTGTGGTCTTCAGTTATAAAAGTTGAAAGAATTAAAAGAATAGTGATTGTATGCCTTAAGTAGTATAAATGGTGGGAAATGAAAGATAAAAAGAAACATCTCACATTTGTTAAGAGTTAGATAGATACATTAACTTCAGTTCACATTATCTTATTTGATCCTCAACATAAGCCAGTGGAAGAAGTAGGAATAATTATCCACCATGTTTAAGAGGAAATTAAAATTTAGAAAGAAATTATACAACTTGCCTGAAGTTACAAAGTTAGTGATTTGGGAAGGCACAGTTTGAACCAATGTCTTCTCATTATAAGTCCTTGCAAAAGGCAATTCCCAGCTTCAGATTTGGATAACTTTTTTTTTTTTTTTCAGATTTGGATAATTGAGTGGATTGTGATGGTAATAGCAATACGTAAGAAAAGAGTAGCAAGAACATTTGTTAGGGAAGATATTCTTGAATATTATTTATTTTCCAGATAATAATTGATATAACTCATTAATTTCATTCTTTGACACTATCACAGAATTTGCTTAAAGTTTAGTTATAACCCTTATCATCCATGATTTATCATGTAGCTCTTCCTAATCACAACAGTTCCTTATAGTTCATCTCATTGTATCTACCATTGTTTTTAGAACAATGCTTTCCATAAAATGAGTAATCAATAAATGCTTGTTGAAAGTATTGGATTTATATCACTAAATAACAGATTTATAAAAACATTAAATATAACAAATATAAGACCACAATAACATAATTTTACATTAAATTTCAGAAGGCAATGTTATAGGAAAATTTCCTGTTTAAATTTTGTAAGAAGATTGCAAATGAAGGTGGGAATAAAGGGGTTTCTAAATTAATACTAAGGCCACAAAACAAAGTTTGCTGGTGCCTCATTGGCATGAGTCTGTTTTGGGACCAAGCAAATGTAATTAGCAGTCTGAGATTTCAGACATCCAATTGTCAAGGGGTTGAGTATAAGATCAATAAGCAGCTGTATGAAGGAGACAATAATCAAAGATGGGAAAATGAGAAAGTATATGCAAAGCTTCAGTCCTGTGTCAATTGTATTATTAATAATCCTAAAATATAAAGCCATTTTAGATATAACTGTTGTAATATAATCAGAGTGATTGAGCTAACATCACCAGCAACCTATGGGCAAAGGTGAAAAGAGGATTCTCCTCTATCACAGGCTCTCTTTATACTGTAAATGGCCTCTAACCCAACATAATAATTAGCTTCCATTGTGTTAACCTGTTAGAAAGTACAAGCACATACTATTGTGAATATAGAGAATTTTTCTCCAACCCAATAACAGTGCCTTTGGAGCAAGACCTTCCTTTAGCAGCTGTGGTAAAAATAATAAGGGCATCTCATGACAATACCCATTTTTCTTTCCTGCTGAGGTTAAGTTTTATGTTCTTACATATTGTAAATGGTAGAGAATTTACTATTTTGAAAAGTACTATATCATTCTAAAAGCAACAGAGGACAGCGTAAATGTATGATGTAAAATATAAAAGTGGAAAGAAAAACATTAATAAGAGGTATGGTAGCTGTGAAGCCCTTTCATAAATAAATATTTTGACAGTTGGGTATTTTACAGGCTGAAGAATAATACAGATGAGACTATAGACAACTAGTCTAAGTTCCTCAGCATCAAAAATTACAAATAGTGTTCCTTTGTTTATTACATTTACTGTGCTTCTTTATTCAAGAAAGGCTAGTAATCCATAAGGATTGTTCAACTAAAAATAAGGAGTGAGAATGGATAATTTGATCATGACTGATTGATTGATTTCCCCGAACTTCTAAAGGGCCTGACATTTCTAGTTTCTTGGCCTCCATTGCATAAGTTTTATGGATAGTTGATTTTTTTTCTACTTTGTCTTTTCTGTTTAATAACATCCATGAACATTTCCCTGTTAAAAATATTTCATTATTCTCCATATAGGTTTATTCATATATCCCAGGGCCTATCCTGGAGCAAGAGAAAATTTTTTGGCTCACTCAACACTACTGGTAGATATTGATTATTTTATAGGCTAAAAACTAGCCTAAGAACTATTGATTATTTTAGGATGACATTGATGATTGTATTTAACAAGGTTGTTCAGGGGGTTAAAAAATGCCTTTAAGTACCACATACAAACTACCAAATTCTAATATCTAAGTACTTTTTTCAAAAGTTTTATTTAAATTCCAGTTAGTTAGTACACAGTATAATACAAGTTTCAGTTTTATAATAGAGTGATTCAGCACTTCCATGGAACACCCAGTGCTCATCACAAGTGCATTCCTTAATCCCCAACACCTATTTAACCCATCCCTCCACCCACCTCGCCTCTGGTAACCATCAGATAGCTCTCTATTCTTAAAAGTCTGTTTCATAGTTCACCTCTCTCTTTTTTCCCCCCTTTGCTCATTTGTTTTCTTAAATTCCACATATGAGCGAGATCATATGTATTCTTTCTCTGACTTATTTAACTTATCATTATATTCTCCATCTCCATCCATGTTGTTGCAAGTGGCAATATTTCATTATTTTTTATGGCTGAGTAATAGTCCATCATAGATAGATGATAGATGATAGATGATAGATAGATAGATATAGGTGTAGATACATAGCTGTATCTATCTATCTATCTATGATGGACTATTACTCAGCCATTAAAAATAATAGCTATCTATCTATCTATCTATCTATACCATGTCTTCCTTATCCATTCATCAGGCAATGGACACTTGGGCTGTTTCCATAATTTGGCTATTGTATATAACGCTGTTAGAAGCATTGGGGTATATATATCCTTTTGAACTAGTATTTTTGTATTCTTTTTTTTTTTTTCAGCGTAACAGTATTCATTGTTTTTGTACCACACCCAGTGCTCCATGCAATCCGTGCCCTATCCAATACTCATCACCTGGTTCCCCCAACCTCCCACCCCCCGCCCCTTCAAAACCCTCAGATTGTTTTTCAGAGTCCATAGTCTCTCATGGTTCACATCCCCTTCCAATTTCCCTCAACTCCCTTCTCCTCTCTAACTCCCCTTGTCCTCCATGCTATTTGTTATGCTCCACAAATCAGTGAAACCATATGATAATTGACTCTCTCTGCTTGACTTATTTCACTCAGCATAATCTCTTCCAGTCCCATCCATGTTGCTACAAAAGTTGGGTATTCATCCTTTCTGATGGAGGCATAATACTCTATAGTGTATATGGACCACATCTTCCTTATCCATTCATCCGTTGAAGGGCATCTTGGTTCTTTCCACAGTTTGGCAACCGTGGCCATTGCTGCTATAAACATTGGGGTACAGATGGCCCTTCTTTTCACTACATCTGTATCTTTGGGGTAAATACCCAGTAGTGCAATTGCAGGGTGTATTTTTGTATGGGTAAATACCTAGTAGTGCAATTGCTAGATCATGGGGTAGTTCTGTTTTTAACTTTCTGATCTAAGTACTTTTTTTTTTTTTTTTAATAAATGCAGAAGAGGCTCTTCTGGCAAAATCAGTGGTCATAAGCATGCCATCTACATTTTATAAATAATGTTTTTTTGACTGCTAGTGGCTGCTTTCTTGCTACAGTGCCAGAATTCAGTAGTCATATATGCCATGACCTCATAGCTCACAAAGTCTAAAATATGCTACCAACTTCTTACAGAAAAAGTTTGCTAACTTCAGACCTAAATGAGTGGTAAAGAAAAATTATCTGATACTCTTCATTTTACTGCACAAGAAGCTGGTATCAAACAAGAACAGAGAATGAAAGTGAGTTCCTTCTGGTTATTCTGGTATTTCTAGAGTCAATATTGCACAAAATACACTTGTTTTGTTTATATATTATTTTAGAATTTAGTTCTTCCCCATCATTATTTAATTTTATTAATTAATTTTGTTACAGCAACCTTATAAAATAGATACTGTAGATATTATTATACTTTCTTTCCATTTAAAAAAATTGGAATTCTTACTTAGAACATCATTAACTACCCAGGAAATGAATGTAATGAAAATCATGTCATCCCTAAGCTCAAACTTCTATTTCTCAGTCCCCTTCTGTCAGAGAAGTTCTGTGGTTGCTGTACTGTTTACTTTTCCAAAGAGTATAGAAAGAGTACATTTTCTAACTTTTCTTATCCTTAAATTTGGTCATATGACTCAGTTTTTGCCAATGGATTATGGATGAAAGTGATATAAGATCTATATAGATCTTGTCCGTAAAACCATGTCATACCCCCAAGAGGTATGGGTCATAAACAGTTAATGTTCCTGAGAAAAGAACATCATGGACACTGTGAAAACTCCACTGTGTTCAAATTAGTATGAGCTAGATGAGCCTTCTCCCCAGAAATAATCCCTCCTCTTTTTTAATAAAGAGAAAAATAAAATTCCAGAGGTATATTAGAGGACAAGAAAAATCAAAGTACTAATTAATTTTAAAAGGTCATTCCTTCAAATGCAAGGTCATTTTGTCCTTTGTCAATTGATACATAATAGAGGATATTGTGAAATGAATCCCTTGTATTTTGCAGTTTCTTAATCTTAATCTTGAAAACCTTTTGCTTGATTTGTTTAGTCCTGCTTCACTTGCTGGGACCTAAATCTGGCCCTAGGCATGAGGATTCCCCAAATCCCTACAGAGTTAAGCAACAAGAGTTCACATATAGGTCACATGTGACCTTGAAGTGTTCACACATAGGTCACATGTGAGCTCAGTCTTGAAAGATAAGCAAAAGTTCCTACGGGAATAAGAGGAGTCATGGGATTTTAGGTTGGGGTAAGAGTTTCGTTAAGAGTTAAGAGTTAAGACATTATGAATGTTCCAGATGACACTTAAGGTTAGGTTGGAGTCAAATAATGAAGGCCTCCACTTACCAGAGGTATATATAGACTAAATAAGGGGCTTTAAAAATGCATAGTTTTCCTGCTTTATTTCTGTATCCCATCCATCTTCCTAAGGTTCCTTAGATGCTCATTATTCATAAGTAAGTCCTAACTCTTTGAATTTGTCATTTCAGACCCTCCTTAACCCACTTCCAGAATTTTACTCCAAAGTTTTAATAGGATTACTTCACTCCCTATCTTGAAAACTTCCAGTGGTCTTCCTTTTTATCTAGAATAAAATACAAGGTCCTTAACATGCCCTTGAAGATCTGACCTACTCTAGCTTTTGCCTCAGAGACAATCTCACAACACATATGGTTCAGCTCCATTACCAGAATCCTGGAAAGCACTGAGTTGCTGCAGCAATGACTTTCTACCAGCTGCTTTTCTCTGTTTGATATACTCTTTCCTCAGATTTTCACAGGTCTGGTTCCATCTATCAGCACCGTTGATTACATCACCATATTTCTTTATTTCTTTTTTTTTTGTTTTGTTTTTAAAGATTTTATTTATTGGGCGCCTAGGTGGCTCAGTGGGTTAAGCCTCTGCCTTCGGCTCGGGTCATGATCTCAGGGTCCTGGGATCGAGTCCTGCGTCGGGCTCTCTGCTCTGCAGGGAGCCTGCTTCCTCCTCTCTCTCTCTGCCTGCCTCTCTGCCTACTTGTGATCTGTCTGTCAAATAAATAAAAAATAAAAAAAAAAAATTTTAAAGATTTTATTTATTTCTTTGTCAGAGAGAGAGAGAAAGAGCGAGTGCACACAAGCAGAGGGAGCATCAAGCAGAGAGAGAAGCAGCCTCCCCTGCTGAGTAAGAAGCCCAATGTGAGACTCAATCATGACCTGAGCCAAAGACAGCCTCTTAACTAACTGAGCCACCCAGGCTTCTCTCTCTCTCTCTCTTTTTTTTTTTTTTTTCCTTATTGCTCTTCACTTTGTGAAATTATCTTTCCTGTGCTCCTTTTTTTTTTTTTTTATTTAAATTCAAGTTAGTTAACATATCCAGTGCTTCTTCATTTTAGTGTTTAATTATTCCCAATAGCAGGTAAGCTCCTTGGTCATGCTCCCTACTGTATCTCCAGGGTTAACTACAGTGTCTGCCTGGCATAAATTAGGCACTTAATAAATATTTGTTAAGTGAGTGATTGAGGGGTACCTGGCTGACTCAATCGGTTTAGCGTCTGCCTTCAGCTCAGGTCATGATCCTAGAGTCCTAGGATCAAGCCCCACATCAGGCTCCTTGCTCAGTGGGGAATCTGTTTTTCCCTCTCCCTCTGCTCATGCTCTGTCTCTCACTTTCTCTCTCTCAAATAAATAAATAAACTTTAAAAAAATGAATGAGTGAGTAAAGCATGGCTCTTATCTCCTTTCACTGTTAATTCTATTGCTCCTTAGAGAATGATTTTGGTAATTCATGGAAAAACCTTGGCCATTACTTTCTCTTTGCTTTTCCTTTATTGTTTCGTTCCATTGTCTTCTCCTTCATTTCTTCTCTCTTCAAGAAAGTAAACTTTCTTTTTGGCTCATTTTGGCCCTTTCTTTTTTAGCTCAGTGGATTAAGCCTCTGCTTTCGGCTCAGGTCATGATCTCAGGGTCCTGGGGTTGAGCCCCGCATCAGGCTCTCTGCTCAGCAGGGAGCCTGCCCCACCCACCCCCACCCGCCTCTCTGCCTACTTGTGATCTCTCTCTGTCAAATAAATAAAATCTTTAAAAAAGAAAAAAAAAAAGAAAAAGAAAAGAAAGTAAACAAATTGTGATTTATACAGATTTATTCATTTTATGTTTCAGGTCCCATAACAGTTTTGTGTATGTATATATTTACATATATTTAATGGCTGCTTCCTAAATATGTCTTCTACTGAATTAGCTATATTTTGCTTATCACTAATTTGAATTGTTGACAAAAGGATGTTTTCTAGAGTATTTGCTGGACTATTCCCTACTTGCTGTTCTCTGCCTACTGGCAAGCACTGCTGAAAATGCTGCACAGAATGCTCCCTGTTGGTGCCTCTCGTTCAGGAGCATTTTTGCACCATATATCACAGGATATCTATGAAGAATTAGTAAGGTTCAACTTAGATACGATTTACAGCACATCAAGTCCAAGAGTAGAATTGGGAGCCACACTATAACCTCGAAGCAGTCTTTATTGATCCAACTATGTTTTAATAACATCAATCAACATGTACTCTGACAGCTACTTGATATTTTTTAACTCTGGTCAGAATTTCACTGACATCTCTAGACTCTTTCTTCATCTGTCTCCTTGTCTGTTGTCCTTGCTCCACTATTGAAATCCATTTGTGGCCAGATCTGTTGACTCAGGGGTGCCAACTTCTTCATTAGTATGGTAGAAAAAGAGGAGGTTTCACGCTGCCTTTTGCCTTTCTTTTATGCTGTTAGGTATGATAAGGCAAAGCAGCTGTCCTGCTCTTTGATCAAAATTCATCTTCTCTTGACCATCTAAAATTTAAATTCTTTAAAAAAAAAAAAAGATGTATAGGAATGGGGTACAATTTTATGGTGGAAACTTTCCAAATAGTTTTCCACTTCAAAACGAGCATTCTGGAAATGATTATTTACTCAGATGTAATTTCATCTCTACTGATCTTTTAAGAAGTCATTAAATCTGCTTGTGCAAATTCACTTCCTTCATCCCCATTTTTGCCAAATGAACCATTAAAAATTGCTAGTGGATACAAGGAGAAAGTGCCTCGCAGACAAATGGAGTGCTTCCCTTTATTTTTTGTTTTTCTAGTTTGCCTCAATTACACACGCTGTTTCTTCTTTTGTTTATAAGCCTGTGGCCATTTTTGTATACTTCTCACTTACTCGGTTGTATTCATTGTTCTGTCTTTGAAAAATGTGGAACTATTTTAAAAATTTGGAACTACGTTTTATTCATTTTCTTATAACTACCTTTTCTAATTACTGAATTGTAACAGGGACTAAGTGCCCATTGAACTAAATCTAGCATGATGGCAATATGCTATTCAGATCTTACGAAAATATTTGTTGAATACCTACTATGTAATAGGCACTATAATTACATACTTAATGTATGAGACTGACGTGCTGCCCACTGCGCTAAGAGGGCCGTTATGTACTTAACGTAAAAAAAAAAAGATGTAGAAGACAATATCATAGCTGTCAATTCACTAGAAAATACACCTAGGAACTGGACCCATTACTATGTTATGATTCGAACCTAGAATTCTCGTGTATTCTATTTTTGAAACACAACTATAAATGTCACTAATCCTACTGTAAACCATCCCATTTTTCTTTTTGCTATAGAAGTAAAAATACCTTCAGCAGTATTTTAGAGAAAATAGAATTGGCCTTGGTCATGAAATCACTTGTAAACTGGCTTTTCAAAATGGTTGTATGATTACTAACGGGGTTTAGAATATGCCATGTACTATGATCAACAGTCTATCCTTATCATGTTCATTTCTTCAGACAACCCTCTGAAGTCATCATGTAATTAATTAGGTCTACTTTACAGAGTTGTAAAGTGAGACTCAGAGATACTGAGTATAACCTGCTCTAGGTCCCAATGTAAATGAAGCAGAGATTCAAACAGCCCTGTACTATTATGTCTTACCTTTATCCAGCTTGCTCCTTACTCAGATAAATGAATGGGTGCTAATTTCATACTCAGTATTCAAGTAAATGTTATCCTGAGCTCTCAGCTAAATATACATTTCCCAAAAGACTTGAACTTTCTTCATATAATCACAAGGTGGCAGTGTACCAAACCTTAATTCAGAATGTGAAAGTTTTATGCATTTGTACTATATTGATATTGGCCTCCCATGTAAATCTGAAAAATGTGATTAGTAAATGCTTAAGCAAAATGAAAACTGAGTAATAAATTCTTATATCTTTAGGAATTTAAGTTCCAGATAATGTATTTTTGGATATGAACTTTTCTTCTGTAATCTACAAGAAAAACAATTTTTTTTTATTTGATGAGATAAGCCATATATCAATTTTGGCATTTTCTTATTTTCCATAGAAATATAAGTGTTTCTTAGTCAATCGTAATTAAATGACCTGAAATTTACATGACGGTCTTTATGGGAAAATACTTTGAGAGATTATGGCTATTTCTGATGATGTGTTGCTTTTACGAGTCAGAATTCTAATGGCAAACACAACGCTAAACAATTATGAACATTATTATAAAGCTGTTTTAAAATGAACACTTCTTAAATGCTCCACATAAATTTAACTTTGAAATGATTACATGTGTTATGATTTGTATTTCTTAATACGTATGTCATCTCTTGAGTCCATCACTATTGCTTTCAGACCTTAATTATCTTTTTGAGTTAATAACATCCTTCTTTAACCAAAATAGTTAATAAGATGTCTGTTTAAGAGCTGAATATTATAATTCTGATATTTCAGATAGATTGACACAGAATGAACCAGGGATGACATTTAGAACTTTATATGACTTAAATGTAACTTTTAATTAAGTTTTTATCTTCTCATTGCTCGATTCTCTAATTATATTCAAATAATAAAAAGGAAGACTTTTCAAGGAGACCAAAACAACACACATACATTCTTAAAGATAGTAATTACAGACTATGAGGCATAGCAATTTGCCTCAGCCCTATAATTCAGAACTCTTTTTGTTATTCAACTCTTGATTTTTCTCCCTCAAACATACCACTAGTCATTGTTCACCTTAGTCATTCTCCACCCAGCCTGCAGCTGACTGTAAAGTACCATTATGACATTTTATAGGTAATCTGAATATAAAGCAGCTATTTTATGCATGGAGAAGGTAAAATATGGGTGATCTTTTGATGTCTTCAAAACATTTTATTTTGCTTTTCTTTATTCTGCTTTTCTGCCAAGATACCTCCAAAAAACCTCTCAATTTCTATTAATAGGTAACAAAAAAACAAATATGTGGTAAAACTGAAAATTTGGACTAGTAGGGAAAAATGTAATTATTTGGTTTTGGATGCATTTTTGTGTTTTAGTTTTAAATTTCACCATTACTTCTACATGCTCTTTTATTGCTTTCTGTAATACTGCCAGTTTACTGAGAACAAATCCATCAAATGAATTCAATTTGTTTTACATTTTATTTTCTTCAGTTTATCTTATGCATGGAATATTTCTAAAGTTAATTCTATTTGTATATTATGTCCTCATTGTATTTCTTCTTCTTTTCAAAAATCTCTTTATTTTTCCTTTAAAGGGTGGTATCTTCTGCCTGGATGAGCAGAAGTGAACCTAAAATAATTCTATACTTCTGCATTCTAGTGTGCATTATTCATTATTAAAACATAAGCTTATTCTTCATCTAAGATTTTCTAGTCCAGCCTTTTAAATATCCATCTTATCATGGAGATACACTTTCCTTCTTCAATGCCAAAATGGCTCAGAAAAAATTTCAATACAATACAATACAATTTATATCCTCCTAGAAAATCTAATGACAATGTCATAACTCACAAAAAACTAAGTTGTGATCCCTGCTTCTAGGCTGGACTTTAAGCATCGTGCATAATGAATTCTTGTGCTATTTACCATTTTTAACATCTATTCACTCCTAACATGTGGCTTCTGGAGGTAGAGAATGATAATGAGAAATATTGGCTGTTTGTCTCAAGCTGTTTTTAAGAGCAAAGGATGCAATGATTCTCAGAGTAGGTAGCAGAGGGGTACTATCCCCCCAGTTTTCCTGAATTATTTTCTAGTTAAATGCAGAATATATTTGCAAAAACATATATATAAAATTACCCATATCCTTGTACCTGGATGTTATTTTCAATAATAAAAGTAAACTGACATACATAACCTTCATTTTCTTAAATTAAAACGCTGTGTAGAGGGGTGCCTGGATGGCTCAGTAGGTTAAGCAACTGCCTTCAGTTCAGGTCATGGTACTGGAGTGCCGGGATCGAGTCCCGCATCGGGCTCCCAGCTCCATGGGGAATCTGCTTCTCTATCCAACCTTCTCCTCTTTCATGCTCTCTCACACTGTCTCTCTCTCAAATAAATAAGTAATTCTTTAAAAAAAGAAGGAATATTTAAAATGCTGCATAGATTCCTCAGGCAAGACAGACCAGTTGGAGAGAAACATACTCCCACCACTGAGCTCAATGTCTGGATCTTCTACTTTGCCAAGGAGTTCTCTCCCTAGGGGAAAATATGTTCTTATTTTCTGTCAAAAAATTTTTGCTAAGTCTACTTACAACTGTCTGAACATAAGTTTCATAATTCTCTACTTCCATGTAATTTTGTATTTCTTATATTTAGTTTGAACCTTTTATTTTTAAAAGTATTTATAGCTTAACTGAAATAATGAACATAAAAGAATAAATAATGAATAATGAACATGCTTGTGAAGATTAAAAAGTGAAAATTCTAGGCATAATAATAAAAAAATTGGGAAATTTGAACATTCAAAATATTCTGATATGAGTTACTCAGAAAATATTTTCTAATTAACAAATTTAAAAATAATTGTTTGAGATCACCTCATGCCTGTTAGAATCGCTAAAATCACCAACATAGGAAAAAGATGTTGAGAAAAGAGAACCCTGTTACACTGTTGGTGGGAAAGCAAACTGGTGCAGCCACTCCAGAAAACAGTATGGACATTCCTCAAAAAGTTGAAAGTAGGAGCGCCTGGGTGGCTCAGTGGGTTAAAGCCTCTGCCTTCAGCTCAGGTCATGATCCCAGTGTCCTAGGATCGAGCCCTGCATCGCATCGCATCGGGCTCTCTGCTCAGCAGGGAGCCTGCTTCCTCCTTTCTCTCTGCCTGCTTCTCTGTGATCTCTGCCTGTCAAATAAATAAATAAAATCTTTAAAAAAAAAAAAAAAAAGTTGAAAGTAGAGCTATCCTATGACCCAGGAATGGCACTACTGGGTATTTACCCCAAAGGATACAAAAATACTGAATTCAAGGGATACATGCAACCTGATGTTCATAGCAGCATTATTAACAATAGCCAAATTATGGAAAGAGCCCAAATGTCCATTGACTGATGAATGGATAAAGAGGTGGGTTTTTTCTTTCTTTCTTTTTTTTTTAAATAAGATTTCATTTATTTATTTATTTGACAGTGAGCAAGGGAACACAAGTGGCGGTGGGGGGGAGGGTGAGAGAGGGAGAAGCAGACATCCCGCCAAGCAGGGATCCTGATGTAGGGCTCAGACCCAGGACCCTGGGATCATGATCTGAGCTGAAGGCAGGCACTCAATGACTGAGCCACCTGGGCACCCCAAAGAGGTGGTTTTTATATATACACAATGAAATATTATTCGGCCATAAAAAAGAATGAAGTCTTGCCATTTGCAATGATGTGACTGAAGCTATAGAGTATTATGCTAAGCAAAATTAGTCAGTCAGAGAAAGGCAAATGCCATATGATTTCACTCGTATGTGGAATTTAAGAAACAAAACAAAGGAGAGAAAGGAAAGAAAAGGAGAGAAAGGGAAAAAAAAGAGAGAGAGAGAGAGAGAGGCAAATCAAGAAACAAGACACTTAACTATAGAGAAAAACTGATGGTTACCAGAAGGGAGGTGGGCAGGGGATGGGTTAATTGGGTGATGGGTGTTAAGGAGGACACTTGTGATGACAACTGGGTGTTCTATGTAAGTAACGAATCACTGAATTCTACACTTGAAACTAATTTTACACTGTATGTTAACTAATTGGGATTTAAATAAAGACTTGAAAAAAATTATTTCAAAGTCACTCAGAATTTTAATGAGTGAATGAACTTTATAAATGTTTTACCTTTTCAAAATTTTGAAATCTATAGAAAATAACATGACCACATAATGAAAACCCATATCACTTGAATTAGACTAATAATTAACATTTTAAAATATTTTCTTTATCTTGTTGTCTATATCAGTGTATACATCTATCATTTTTTATCTCTCTCTCATCTCAACTAACTATTATTTATTAAACAATACCGATGTTGAAAATTCTCCTGTGTCATCTTCTAGGCAATCTCTGCCTCCCATAGCAACTATGGTTCTGATTCCAATCATCCTGGATTCGTTTTGCCTGTTCATAAAATTGGAATCATAGTTGAATATTTTTGTCTTTGGCTTCTTTCATTAAGATAATGTTTCTTGAAGGGTGCCTCAGTGGCTCAGTTGGTTAAGTCTCTGACTCTTTTTTTGGCTCAAGTCATGATCTCAGGGTTGTGAGAGTGAGCCCTGCGTTGGGCTCCACGCTGGGCGTGGAGCCTGCTTGAGATTCTCTCTCTGCCCTTCTCTCTAACCCCCTCAAAACAAACAAACAAACAAACAAAATGGTAATGCTTTTGACATTTATCCATATTGTTATGCATATGGATAACTTTATTAGAAACCACCAGAAACTTTTACATAGTTACTGTTCCATATTTCCATTCTCATTAACAATGTACCAGAGTTGTCTACATTGTTACAAATATTTAAAAGGAACACCCACTTTTGTAGTCCCAGAGGCCACGAAAGAAGTTTGATTACTTTTGGAAACTTCCATGCTGTGAGAAATGCAAAGGCTACATGGAGAGGTCATGCATAGGTGCTCTGCTCAACTGCCCCCATGAGCTGGGCCCAGGTTCCAAATATGAGTGCAGATGTCACCAAACAATGCCAACCCCAGTCATTGACTTGCCTCAGCTGTGCCAGCCTTCCCAGCTCAGGACCAATAGAAATATACATCCTCATGTTTCATACCTAAACTTCTGAACCAGCAAATCCCTGAGCATAATAAAATGGATGTTTTTTTAACCACTTAGTTTTGAGTGGTTTGTTAATTCAGTGGCAATAACTAGACATTTGGATACATTGTACTTGCATTATCATTCATTTTGAAATGTTTTCTAGTTTCTCTTATGATTTCTTTGACTCATGGGTTATTTAGAAGTGTGTTGATAAATGTCAAATATTTCAGGACTCCCTAGATATGTCATTGTTCCAATTCTAATTTAATTCTGTTATGTTCAGAGAACATATTATGAATAAATGCAGCCCTCTGAAAATTTTTCAGGCTTGTTTTATGACCCACATATGGTATTTCTTGGTAAATGTTCCATGTACACTTGGAAAAAATATGTATTCTGCATTTGCTTCATGTACTTGTTCTGTAAGTATTGGTTGGTTCAAGTTGGTCAGTAGTACTGTTCAGTTGTATAACCTTGCTGCCTTTTGTCTACTTGTCCTATTAACTACTGAGAGTGGAATATTAAAATGACCAATAATTATAGAATTTCCTACTTACCCCTTCAGTTCTGTCAAATTTTACCTATTTTGAATTCTCATTATCAAGAGCATATACTTGTAAAATTTTTCATATTTTTCATGAATTTATACTTTGTCATATAAAATTATTCTTACTATCTGGGGCAAATCCTTTTTCTTTAAATGTGATTAGTCCAATATTAATAGTGTTGGGGTTTTTTTTTGTTTTGTTTTGTTTTGTTTACTTTAAAACAACTTTTTAAAAAAGATTTTATTTATTTGATATATATAGAGAGAGATCATAAGTAGGCTGAGAGGCAGGCAGAGAGAGATAGAGAAGCAGGCTCCCCACTGAGCAGAGAGCCCGATGAGTGGCTTAATCCCAAGACCCCAAGACCCTGACCTGAGCTGAAGGAAGAGGCTTAACCCACTAAGCCACCCAGGTGCCCTTTAAAACAACTTTCTTATACTTGCTTCTTTTCCAATGATTTTACTTATAATCTGTATGGTAATTTAACTTCCAAATTTATCTCTTATAAATTTCTTATAGGATCTTGATTTTTTTTTTATTTTATCCAGTCTAACAATATCTGCCTTGTATTAGGACCGGTAAGCTTTTTGGCATTTAAGGTAATTAGAAATATGATTTGCTTTGATTCTGCCATTTTCCTATTTGTTCTAAATTATTTTCCTCTGAACTTTGTCTCTATTTTACTACCCTTTTTCTGTGAGTTAATCAATTATTGCTTTAGAATTTATGTCCTTTATTAGTTTCTTTGTTATAGTGGAAGATTAACAAAATTGATGTTCTCTCAATAAGTAGATAAGGAATACTTATAAAGGAGACCAGCATTAGAATCATAGATTATTGGCCAGAATTCTGATAATACTTCAAGATGACTCTTCAAAAGTAATGAGACATCTGTATGCAAAGAAATGAATCTAGAAACAGATTTGATTTACACCCTTCACCAAAATTAACTGAAAATGGATCTTAGATATAAATGTAAACCACACAGTAAAAATTCCTAGACGATACCATAGGAGAAAATCTAGGTGACTTTATAGTGGCAATGACTTTTTAGATATAAAGACAAAAAGCACAATCCAGGGAAGAAAAAATTGATAAACTAGACTTCATTAAAATTAATAACTGCTGTTCTGTAAATATACTACCAAGAGAATAAAAAGATAATCCATAGACTAAGAGAATATATTTGCAAAAGACATATCTGATAAAGAATTGATATAATAAATATATGAAAAATTCTTAAATTCAACAAGAAAGTGAACAACCAGGTTAAAAATTGTGCAACAGACCTAATAGACACCTCACCAAAGAAGATACATAGGTGGCAAATACACATAAGAAAATATGTTCAACATCACATATGGTTAAGGAATTTCAAATTAAGACAATAATGAGATATTGCCACACACCTATTCGAATGACCAAAATCCCGAACACTGATAGCACTGAATGCGGGGAGGATATGGAGCAACAGGAAGTCTCATTCCTTCATTGCAAGTGGGAATGCAAGATGGCATAGTTTGGGAGATAGTTTGGTGGCTTCTTAAAAAGCTTAACATACTTTTGCCATATAACCCAACCATTTATGCTTCTTAGTATTTATTCAACTGATTTAAGAACTTATGCCCATACAAAAATCTGCATATGATTACTCATAACAGCTTTATTCATAATTGCCAAAACTTGGAAGCAGCCAAGATGTTCATGGATAGGGGAATAGATAAATCGTTGTACATCCAAACCATGGAATATTATTTAACAATCAAAAGAAATCAACAATCAAGCCATATAAAGATATGAAGGAATCTTGAAAGCATTTTGCTAGGTGAAAGTTAACCACGGACTTGAGTGCTAATGCTACAGGCAAAGTTTTGTCATTTCTTTCCCTTTAGCTTTATTGAGATATAATTGTCTGAAACTATACATATTTAACGTGTGCAATTTGGTGAATTTTGACATATGAATTTACCTGGGAAACCATCACCAAGATCAAGATGGTAAACATATCCATTACCTTCAAAGATATCCTCATGCTCATTTGTAATCCATATCTTTTCCTACCCTAATCCCCCTCATTCCAGGCAATCACTGATCGACGATAATCTTTTTCTTTTTAAAGATTTTATTTATTTATTTGACACAGAGAGAGAGAGATCACAAGTAGGCAGAGAGGCAGAGAGAGAGGGGGAAGCAGGCTCCCTGCTGAGCAGAGAGCCTGGTGCGGGGCTTGATCCCAGGACCCTGAGATCATGACCTCAGCTGAAGCCAGTCTTAACCCCCTGAGTCACCCAGGTACCCCGATCTACAAATAATCTTAACAGTAGGGAAAGAGTGACATTGTCATGTATATTTTTCAAAAAGAAAACTGTGAGAGCGTATGGAATAGAAATGGGGACAGTCCTGAGTAGACTGTATTTGCAGACATATAGGAGGCTATTAAAGTAAATCTTGACATTAGCTTAGACTGAGGTGGTGGTGATACAGATGGTGGAATGGAAAGATAAAAGATGTATAAGGTATAATAGGACATTGTTGATGGGTGAACATGGAGGTGAAATGGAGGAAATTAATTATTGGAAATGAGTTCCAGCTTTCTAATTTCAGGGTGGAATGATAGTAGTAAAATTAACTGATGTAGAAAAACCTGGGGTGGGGGGAGAGAAAAAGAAAGAAAAACCCTGGAAGAGGACTAGATATAAACATTTAGTTTTGGTAATTTTGAGTCATTCAAGATGATATATTGAATATACTATCAAATATAGATATTTGGAGTTAAAAGGAAAGGTCAGATATGGAAATAAGAGGTTGAGAGTCACAGGTGTTTGTCCATTAGATTACGTGGCCTGATTTTCATTGCATGTTCTCTTTCAACTTAAGGGAACAGAAATATGTCTGATGGAGGAAAAAGAAAAGTGTGTCACAGTCTATCGAAAGTTTCTTTTTATAAAAAGAACAGAAATTGCAGATAAAACTTGATTTTGAGCCTAGTGTGTATTTATTTCTCTATTTTAGACTTTTCCTTTTCTATTCTATTTGTATTTTCGTATAAGTATTTCTTCAGTTTTATACACTGATTAAGCTTCCAGAATTAATAGCATCATAATTCATGGGGTCTTTCATGTGCTTGATTATCAGGTTTTTTCCTTCAGTGGTTGGCTCTCAGCTTGGGGGTTGGCTTTTTATTCCTTTTGGCACTTGCCATCAACTCTTCTTACTCTGACAGAAGAAAATGATTTCTAGTTATTTATAAACTTGTTATACTGTTTTTCTCTGAGATCTACTGAGCTTGCCTATCTAGTCCTCAAAATTTATTCATTGATTGAGAAAATTTAGTGTTACATGGTGTGAAAGACATATCTTCCTCAAGTCGTGATGTTTTACAGGTTTTTTTTAATGTGTAAAATATTATCCATTTTCTCATCCTTCTTAAAAGGAAAATCAGTACCCCAATATTAAGAATATTAGCATAGAATGTTAGAGTTTAAGGTAAGCTTTGTGAAGTAAAAATTTATCACTGACTTCTTGCTTAAAAATGATTAAATATGGCTCTGCTCCATATGTCATTTTAGTTACCCTGACAATGTTACTTTTATTTAATGCTATAGTAATTTCCATACAGCTTTGTCAGGATTTTCTGTTGTTAGTCTTAACAAGGACTAGACAAATATGTAGTTACATCAAAGGGTACAGTTTATTTCCATGTAGACATTAATCAGTTTTGGATCTAATGCAGCAATTTTATACTAACTTTCCTTTATTAAATTTTCCTATAAATGCCCAGTTGGATGGAATCTCTGATGTGTGTTCATCTTATAGTTTTATGAGTCATGTTGTTTGGACTTTTAAGAAATTATACTTAAGAGGTTTTGGAGGGTATTTTTTGAGACGCTTAAGTATACTAATCTGTTTGAGAGGTAATAAAGCCACATTTTTTGAGAAGTAGTTCTCATAAGCTGCTTAGCCTTGGCCCAGAGTAAATCCCAAGCAGCAAAACAACTTTAAATTTGCAACTCTGTTTCTCCAAAATTTTCCCCCTTCCGTATTGATTTTATTCTTTGTTTTGGTTTCTGGTTCATGCATGACCAATGTATTATTTCCCATTGTTGACAGCAGTGATCAAGAATTTTGCTTTTTCCCAATCAGTTGATAATCTCTGTTAGGCGGATCATAAAAATCTATTCTCCCTTTGGTGAGAGATAACAGAGAATCTGATTAGTTAGTCTTTTTGTCTGTCTCTTGGTGTATTTGTGACCTTAAGTCAATTAAGAGTTTCATTCATAGCAGCTCCTTAGAATCCAAACTAATGAGTTTCTGCTTCTGTACTTACTTTGTCCTATTGCTGGACTTGTAGAGCTGGATTTAGAAGCTTTCTGTGTGTCTGTGTTTATAATGAATGCCCTGGCCTCTCACTGAGTGAGTATTAGATGTTTCCTTTCATAATACCTCACCTCCAAGGTGACCCCAATCATCCCTGTTCCTGTTATTCACATTCTTTTGTAGTTTTCTCCCATCTTATGCCATGCTTGGTCTGATTGGCCAAGAGCTTACAGCAGATGTGATAGTATGTCACTTCTCAGTTGTGGCTTTCATCTTGGGTATGCCTTCTTGCTCTCGTTCTCTTGGACCACTTGTTCTGGGAAAAAAAAGAAAAACTGCCGTGTTGCAAGAGAAGTGCTGTGAAGAGACCCAATTGGTGGGAAACTGAAGCTAGTTTCAGTCAAGGAGGACCTTGGGCTTCCACATGTGTGTTTGGAAGCCCCTGTGGAGCTGTGAGATTACTCAGCCCCAGAGAGCACCTTGATTACAATCTCCTAAGAGTTCTGGCCAGAACCACCAGATGTTTCTCCATTTCTGACCTTCAGAAACTGTCTCGTGTAATAAATATTTGCTGTCTTAGCATTCTTAGTTTTGGAATAATTTGTTAAGCAGTAGTGGATAACTAATATACCTGCCTCTGGAAGATATTGGTTAATAAATACCTCTCAAATGAAAAGTGCTCTGTTTTGGTTTCTAATCATGATAGTTACTTATGTAAGTCTAATATGCAAAAGTGCATAAAAATAATAATTTGTAGGTTTTAGATTAAAAGCATCCTTACAGAAATTGCTAATGCAAGAATGTTTTAATATGAAAATTCAAGTTTATAAAGTTCGGGTGGATCTGTGGATAAATTAGTACAACTTAATAATTTTAGTTTAAAAATTATAATTGTGTCTTTTCCTTGATTTTTGTCAGTAGAAAATACTAAATAAGAACACATTTTATTATTTTTAAAATAAGATTTTTATTTATTTTTTCAAAAAGAAAGTAGTTCATTTGAATTTTCTCAGCTACTTATCCTGGCTTACTGATAAAATAAGTTGACAGTAATCTTATATAACATTTAAAACTATAAAAATATAAATTTGTGCCCAGCTAAATTGAATGATAATTCTGCAAAATTTTTATAACAAAAGTAATGATGTTTTCTCTGTATCAACTTGAACATCATTTCCAAAAACTGTTAGATATTTTAAAACCTAAAAATAACATTAAATTGAGTTAATTAATCATTTGATACCATATCACTTTTAAGTGATGATTCTGAACACAGAAACACCATTACTGAGTATAATAATGTTTATGTACATTTGCTCCTTTTTTATGTATGAGTAGACTATTGGAACATGTTAATAAATGTGTTCATTTTTGTAAAGCGACGTGTTTGGCTCTAGAAAATGTCTTCTAAAACACTTGTGTATGAAGTTTTCAATTACTATCCTCCTAGTTTTTTGTGAAATATTACTTTTGATAAAATTTATAATTAACATGAGTATTTGAAACTAAGAGTAAAATTGACAGAACATTACATTCTCAAGTAGGCAGATGAGATTTTGTTTTTCAGGGAATCAGAGACTAGACTTGTTCTAGAATATGAAAGATCATAGTAAAGGACAAAACGTGACATTTGTTCCAAGTTTCAAAGGATATGAAGGATTTCTTTGGTTTATAATATCCATATCTAAAAAAGAAAACTAAGAGATATGTTAAAAATTTGGCAATATGTTTTCAGTTCGATGGACATATTCTCAGATAATTACATTTTTAAGTTGGGATGGAGGTATCCTTAAAACATTAACTGGCAAATACTGAAATAAAACTAGAATTTTGTTTTCTCCCTATTAAAATGAGGAATTGATTTAAAGCTATTAATAAAGATAGTAACTGATGATTCTTTACCTTTTATAACATCGGCATAATAACAACGTTTCCATAGCTCACTGGAGTAATCTTTGCTTTGAATTCACTTCGAAATGTTTTGATTGTTTCAAAATAATGGTTCCTCAGTTGTGAAAGAGCCAATAATCCTTACAATCATATAATGGTCTTCTGTGTTTTATTTTTAAATGACACTTGGATTAAATAAGTAACCTCTACTGATCCTATTGCAATTAGGTAGCCAAATGAGATTTGGTAATTCTTTTGAATTCCGATAGTCCCTAAAATCAGAAAAAAATATTCAGAATGTCTTTGACACCTAAAATATCTTTGAGATTTCTTAAAGGTTCCCTGAAAAATTGTATCGATCTCATTTTTAAGGCAGGGTGCTAGAAATAATGAAGTGTGCTAGGTATGTTTCAAATTTTGTCATTGGTTCAACATTATTGTAATACCTATATGTGAACAGTTATCACATCAGAAGAGATAGTCAACCTTCTTTAGGATAAGACTGTGTAGATACAATATTGCACAAAATATGTTTTTATTTTCTCCAGTTTAAATACTGGAAAATACATCATCAGTATACTCACATGCAGCTTATATTTAAAAGCAAAGGCTATGGTGCAGAGGTCCAGTGAGAGAAAAAGAATGTAAGCAACCATCAGAGGTCCAAGAGCCCTTCTACAACTCAGAAAGGCCCTTCTGTGAGCAGACAGGGCCCAGCTGAGGCTCTTACTCGCACTGCCAAGATCTCTGTGAGGAATCTTGATTTCGGTAGACTCACTGAAAAAGTTATCAGTGACTTTTGAAGTAGTGAAGCTAGTTTGTCAAACTATTTAGTCCAGTTGCAAATCATCAGTAAAGAAACTAACTCTGGGGTCACAAGGGGAGGTTTGGAACCTTAAACCAGATATGAAAACTGCTCTTATCTTGGCATCATTAGACATTAACAGAGAAAGGTACAACTTTTCTAAACCAAATACAAATTAAATCTATCTCCACATAAAATGTTATTCATATAAATATTCTGTGTTTCTGTGTTTTTCGGAAAGGCCATGGAGATTTGTCAATGACCTTGGTGCCATAGTTCTTACTCCTAGGACGCTATTGCTCAAAACCTTAAGAAATTTTCCTTTCCTGAATCTTAATAAGGAATTCTAATTTCTTCCATTCTGATATGAATGATTACTAATAAAATATCTGTAGACATTCAGTCTCATTCTCAAAGAGGTTTTGCTTCTTTCTGAAGCTTTCTGAAGACTGCCATAAGTGACAAGCTAGAATTTTTGTTTCTGACAAAGATGCACAATCTAAGAGCCTTGTGACAGGACCAGCTACTCTGAGCTATTAATATGTGTAAGAATAGTTCTTGAGTACCAGCCTCCCAGCTGACATCATTTAAACCAAATTCTGATTGCAGCAGTGGATCAGGTCAGACTTCTTTAATCCTAAAGCAGACATGCTAAGTTAAAGGCAACTTCTGACTCAAGATTGGGCAGAACAAGAATTAATTAAACTGAACTGAACGAATGGATAGAAATTTTATTGTAGTTCTTTGTTCAGAATAGTATTATGACTCCCAATGATTTATTGTTATGCTTACATGAGGAAAACTTGCCTTTCTTAAGCTATCTCTGGCCTTTAATATACTAGATTCTGTTTTTGCAAAATAAAAGAAAACAGTTTTAATGAAATCAAATTCTCATTGACACCTCCCCCTCATGCCTGGAATTTAGAAACAATTTATCCAGTTCCCTTTCTTGTATGTAATATATTATTTGCATAGGTTCTATAGCAAAGTGTTCTCCTTTTAATCAGGATATAACTGGAAAAATTAATTGTGTAATTGAGGCCATATCTCCAGGATAATACTTGCAGATCATAACTCTGTGGTACCAAGTTCTTTACAATTGGTAAAATATTCTCACTAACTGGATGAGAAACTCTCTTTGGTTGAAGTGGAAATTGAATGAGGCTATAAAAGTACTCCCATCCATTACTTCTTAGCAGTTTCTAGAAGGAGGAATTAATGGAAACAAATATTACTCAAGCTCTCTTTCACATCTTTCACTGTGAAACAATGGTCAGTGACTTTCTGTAAAGGACCAATATTTTAAATTTTGAGGATCACTGTTATTTCTGTTGCGTATTCTTCTCAGTGTTTTTTACAGTTCTTTTAAAAATTCAAAAAACATTCTTGGTTCATAAGTTATATAAAAACAAGATGTGGGGGCCCTTAGGTGGCTCAGTCATTAAGTGTCTGCCCTCAGCTCAGATCATGATCCCAGGGTCCTGGGATTGAGCTCCGCATCTGGTTCCATGCTCCACGGGAAGCCTGCTTCTCCCTCTCCTACTCCCCCCTGCTGTGTTTCCCTCTCTTGCTGTGTCTCTTTCTGTCAAATAAATAAAATCTTTAAAAATAAAAAATAAAATAAATAAAAACAAGATGTATTTGGGACACCTGGATGGCTCAGTCAGTTAAGCCACTGCCTTCAGCTCAGGTCACGATCCCAGAGTCCTGAGATCAAGTCCCGCATTGGCTTCTTGCTCAGCGGGGAGCCTGCTTCTCTCTCTACCTCTGCCTGCCACTCTGCCTGCTTGTGTTCCCTCTCTCTCTGACAAATAATAAATAAATAAATAAAATCTTAAAAAAACAAATCAAGATGTGGGATAGTGTTTGTCATTCCCTGCTATTACTTGTACAGTTTAAGGATTTGCCAAAGTTTGAGTATTCTGTGCAGTAGTGTTAGCCAGTTAGCTCAATATTTTCATTCTCATTTTTATCTTCTAGGACTATCTTATAGGTCAGGTGGGCTGTCAAAAATGATTTGTTCTTCATGATTAGGTTTTTAAAAACAATTATTACACACTCAATTAGATGATATTATAGACATGCCACTTAGAAATATAAAGAATATATAACTTTATTAACTCTTTAATGGAAGGGTAAAATTGAGAGTTGTTAGGTTTTAGAGTGCATGGACGGCAACGTTGATTGATTGATTCACTGCCTGTATGATCAATCTGAAGGCCATGGAATAGTCTTTCAGGAAGCCAGTCTTTCTTTCTTAATGCTTCTGCAATTAACTCTCTAAATTGACATCTGATAATGTTATGTGCATGTGTGAAAACTATCAATGACTCTCACATTCTTATATGATCAGTTTAAAAATCTTCAGCTAAGCATTCTAAGTTATTTGTAATATGACCCAGTGTTCATTTCTGGGCCAATATTTGGCATATTTCTGTATTTTAACCAAGGTAGCACTGTACTGTTGTTTCCTTATGCTAAGCTCTCCCTGTAGTGATGATTTCTTTGCTCATGGTATTTCTTCACCTTAGAGTGCTCTTTCTTCTTCCCATAAATTTGTAGCAAACAAATATTCATGATTCAATTATGTTCTCATTAGTAAGTGAATAAATTTAATATGTGATACTGTTTTTTTTTTTTTTTTCCTGCAATAGAAAGCAATTCACAAGTGATTATTAATATACCAGACTGTGGTGAAATGGCTGAGTTAACCATCTGGGTTGTGTGCTCTAACTATTAAACAAAATGCCAATTCATGTGCTCTATTGCTTGTTAGTTTACCCATTAGATTCAGTTCATTGGATTGTGATTTTGTGTCAAATACCACGCAACAAAATTATATTTGTTTTGTAGAAGGCCATAGTTGAAAACACTGTTGGTTACTACTCATGAACATCAAGCATTTTTCAAATTAATTAGCTGTCACTTCACAATTGATAAGACGCCATTGCATTTTAAGGATTGGGATTCAGGAAATACCAAGAGTTTAAGGGTATATTGCTCCATGGGAAAAGATCCAGAAGGTGTCCATCATGGGACCCTAAGAGGGAGGGGATCATGGGGCACTAGAGGGAGGACAGACAAAAAAGAGTTTTCAGTTGACTCTTGTATCATCAAAATATGAGTTTTTGATACATTAGTATGTAGTTCAGCAAGTAAATGAGTTTTCATTTCAATGAATATAATGGTGTAAGAGTCAATTTTCATTCTTACATCAAACTATTGAAAATTTCAAGTTGGTAGATCTGGCTTTGGGGAGGGCTGGTGGTGAAGAGTTACTTGCAAACCCATAAGGAAAGTGGATTCAATTGAAAAGAACCACACTCATTCCTCTTTTAAAAATCTATAGTTTTTTCAATGAAAGTCTGCAGAAAGTGTTTCTTCTTCTGCTTTATCTGTTCTTTGTAGTGGGATAAAAGAGCTCACATGTTAAGAGAATGTAGAGATCTGACTGTGTCATTAATAGGAAAAACAGAACAAGGACTTGTAGTTCAGTAATATCATTTTCCACAATGCACGACTTCAAACACTTCACAGAGAACAGTGGCTATGAGTAATCACACTCTTAATGATGCCTTTTGTACTAAATTAAGAAGTTTTGTCAGAGGTTTTAACCTTAAGTTTCATTGTATGTCTCTGGATATCATGTATATTTTCCTAATTTGTTACTTGCCATATGGAAGCAATAATATGAGTTATTCTGAAACCAAATTTCTCACTCTCTTTTCTTAGGTATAGTGAAAAAGCAGTCACATTCCTAACACTTGTGTGTGTCAGATCTATATGTATATGCCCTGTGTAAATGCCCTATAAGAAGCTAAGTAGATGTCAGTAGGTATGAGTATAATACATAGTTGTTGATTGGTGTTGGCACGTGATCAGACTATCACATACCATAACCCCATATTCTACTTATAGAATGCTTTTCTAATTCTAATTTGGTTTCCTAATTAATTTGAGAAACCTCCATATTCTGTTACTTAGAATTAATACATTCTGAAATTAAAAATTTCTTTAAAAGAATGAGTTTTGTTTCTCTTAGGAGTAGAGCACAGGTCAAATATGTTTAACAATGTTTTCATATACTTGGTCTTGAACTTTTATATAAGCATGTAAGATGTAATTCATAGAATTTATAGTTTACATAAATATAATCTGAAGTGCATTAGATAGAAAAATAGAACATTTTAAACTATGAAAATATTTTCCATGAAATTAAATATTTTTTAACATATAGACTTTCCATAGATAAATTAGTCTCAAATTTCACATGTACAATTTAATTTAATGAAGTGGTTTTTTTTTTCTTTCAGAATAAACACCTTAAAAAGAAAAACATTATCATATTATTTAGTTCAAAAAAGCAGCGGGGTTTTTTTTTTTTTTTCTTCTGTAAAATATGAGTGGGCTACTCTCACTTTTCCCCCAAATATAAAAATTTTTTTCTGGTTGTAGGAGGCAACTGACATACTAAATAGACCAAGGGAGGAAATATTAAATAGACCAAGGGAGAAACCTGCAAATTTCTCTTTTTGCTTCATTTAATTTTTTTAAAACAAATTTAAGTTGTCATGCTTGAGTATGAGTCAAGACTAAAACATCAACTAAACTGGGAATGTAGGTATTTATGAGCTCTCTTTTGTGTCACCTAATTTGGAAAGTTCTCAGGACAGAAATGTGACTATTCAGAGGTCATTCCCTGAAAATATTGAAAGGTAAATGGCCAACATGCAGCTACCTAGGGATAGTGGTAATAATAATAATACTGTTGAGGCAAACAATAGACATACCAAAAGCCTGAGAGAGAGATTCTTTGAAGAATTAAGGCATTGAAATCTCCTGTGTATACAACGGAATTTAGAAAGCTAGATGCATCCCCAGAGTAGGGTGCAAGTTCAGAAAATTGCTGAGAAGACACAAAACTTTGACCTCTGGCTGACTGTTCATTTTAGTAAAAGCAGAAAATGAAGGCTAAAACAGAGTTGTAAATGGCTTTGGCTAAATGTTGAGGGAATGTCCTCAAACAGAGCCAATCCACAAAGACTAGTTGAGGTTTATTCCTTCTTTTCTTTTTCTCCCCCACCTTTATTTGATTCTAGCTATTCAAGAAAATTTCTATCAAAACACTAGTTTATCACAGGCTAAAATGATAATCTTAGAGACCATGCACAACAAATTAGTCCCTACAAAAAAGTTTATGTAAGTCACTAAATGAACGATTACTGCACATAGAAAACAAAACAAAGGCATATAAAACCCATGTCTTGAGGATGGAGAAGAATCTGATTTCTAGAGCTACTACATTTTAATATTCAAACTGCCTAGTTTTCAATAGAAAATTACAGAGCCTGCAAAGAAGCAAGAAAATATACTCCCTTTATAGGGAAAATGAAAAGAACTTGCCCCTAAGACAACAAAGACATTAGACTTAGTTGATGAATTTAAATCAACTTATTTGGAGCACATGGGTGGCTCAGTGAGTTTAGAGTCCAACTCTTGATTTTGGCTCAGGTCATGACCTCAGGGTCATGAGATCAAGCCCTGCATTGGGCTCTGTGCAGGACATAGAGCCTGCTTAAGATTCTCTCTCTCCCTCTTCCTCTGCACCCCCTGCACACACTCTCCTCTCTCTCTTAAAAATAAAATAAAATAAAAATTAAAAAAAAAAAACTGACTTTCTTACATAAGCTCAAAGAATAAAAGAAAACCAATCATGGACAAACAAATGAAGGCAATCAGGGGAACGATGAATGAATGAATGGAAAATATCGACAAAGAGATAAAAATTATAAAAAGAACAAAAATCTGGAGCTGAAAAGTACAGTAAATTAAATGAAATATTCAGTAGGGGTTCCAACAACAGATTTGAGCAGACAGAAAGAAGAATCTGTGGGTTTGAAGGTAGTTCATTAAAATTATCTGTATCTGAGGTATAGAAAGAAAAAGAATGTGGAAAGATAAAGCCCACAGACCTGTGGGATATCATCAAGGACCCATATGCATAATTGGAAGAGGAGGGAGAGAATAGAAAAGAAAATATTTGAAAAAATAATGGCAAAAACTTCAACAATTTGATGAAAGGTATTAAAAAACTCAGAGAAGGATAAAGTAGAAGAGATCTGCAACAAGAGTCGTTATAATCAAATTATCAAAGACAAACAGAGAATCTTAAAGAGACCAACAACAGGAAAAAAAAAAAAAAGCTATTTGTCACTGGATGGGATCTTCAATGAGAACACTTGTCAGTTTCTCCTCAGAAACTGTAGATGCCAGGGGCACCTGAGTGGCTCAGTCGTTAAGTGTCTGCCTTTGGCTCAGGTCATGATCCCAGGGTCCTGGGATGGAGCCCTGCATAGGGCTCCCTGCTCAGTGGGAAGCCTGCTTCTCTGTCAACTGCTCTCTGTGCTTGTGTTCCCTCTCTCACTGTGTCTCTCTGTCTAATAAATAGATAAAATCTTTTTAAAAAGTCTATTTAAAAAAAAAAGAAAGAAAAAGGGCACCTGGGTGGCTCAGTGGGTTAAAGCCTCTGCCTTCGGCTCAGGTCACAGTCTCAGGGTCCTGAGATCGAGGTCCGCATTGGGCTCTCTGCTGCGGAGGGGAGCCTGTTTCCTCCTCTTTCTCTCTGCCTGCCTTTCTGCCTACTTGTGATCTCTGTCTGTCAAATGAATAAATAAAATCTTAAAAAAAAGAAAGAAAGAAAGAAAGAAAGAAAGAAAGAAAGAAACCATAGATACCAGAAGACAGTGGATGATATATTTAAAATGTTGAAAGAGAAAAATTCAACCAAGAATTCTATGTCTGACAAAACTGTCTTTTCAAAAATGGGAGACATTGAAACATTCTTAAATAAAAGAAACTGAAGAAGTTTGTTGCTAGTAAACCTGCCCTACAAGAAATGTGACAAGGAGTCCTTCAGGCAGAAATGAAAGAACACTAGATAGTAACTTAAAGCTATATGAAGAAATAAAGAACATTGGTAAAGTTACCTAGATAGATAAATACAAAAGCCAATATTATTGTATTTTTATTTGTAAATCTCTTTTTTAACTCTAAGATTTAAAATACAGATGCATAAAACAACAATTATAAATCCATGCTATTAGGCAGACAATGTATAAAGATGTACTTTCTGATAATAACATAAAGAAGGATATGGAGTGATATAGAAGCAGTTTTCTTATACTACAGAAGCTAAGTTGTTATTAATTTAAATTTGCTTGGCATACATTCAAAAGGTTTTTTGTAATCCTCAGAGTAATCACTAAGAATTACTAAAATATATAAAGAATAGAAAAAGGAAACCAAAATGATAGATTATGAAAAAAGCAATTAAACATGAAAGAAGGCAATAAAGGAGAAAATGAGGAAACTGAGGAAAAAGATATGACCTATAGAAAATAAATTGCAAATGGCAGAAGTTCTTTCCTACCATTAATTAATTTAATGCATACAAGAGACTTATTTTAGTTCACAAGTTACAAATAGGTTGAACATAAAAGTGTGGGAAAGATTTCCTACACAAACAATTACAAAAAGAATGCAGAGATGACTGTGCTAATATTAGAAAAAAATAGACTAAATCAAAAACTGTTATGAGAAACTAAGGATATTATATGTTGATAAAAGAGACAATTCATCAAGAATATGTAACTATTATACATGTACCTAATGACAGAGTCCCCAAATAATATGAAACAAAAAAACAAAAATTGAGTTGCAAGGAACCTCAAAAAGCCAAAACAATATTAAAAAGGAACAAAGTTGTATAACTCACACTTTCTAATTTTAAAACTTACTAGATAACCATAGTATCAAACCACTGTGGAATGGCATAAGGACAGACCTATGAACTAGTGGAATAGAATTGAGAGTCTAGGAATAAACCCATGTGTCTACAGCCAATTGATTTCAACAAAAGATCAAGAAGATTCAGTGAGAAAACAGTCTCTTCAACAAATGGAGCTGAGATAATTAGATATCCATATGCAAAAGAATGAGTTGAGTCCCTATTTCATACTATATAGAAAAATTAAATCAATGGCTTAAATATAAGAGCTAAAAACAAAACTCTTAGAAGAAAATAAATATTTATAACCTTGGATTACACAATTGATTTTTTAGATGTGACACTAAAGCACAAGCAACAAAAGGAAAAATTGATAAATTAGAGTTTATTAAAATTAAAAACTTTTATGCATCATAAGATATTTTTAAGAAAGATAGCCACAGAATGGTAGAAAATATTTACAAATCAGTTCTATGAGTAGTCTAATTATCTAGACTATGTAAGGAACATCTGTAGCTCAACCACAGAAATACAGATAACCCAACTTAAAAACAAGCAAGAGAATTAAATAGACATATCTCCAAAGAAGATACACAAATAGTTAACAAGTACATGAAAATATGCTCAACATCATTAATCATTAGAGAAATGTGAATCAAAAACCACAATGAGATATCATTTTATACTCAGTGTAAATGTGGTGTCGGGGGAGGAAAATACTAAATGTTGGAGACAATATGGAGAAATTGCTGGTGTGAATATAAAATAGTGCAGCCCTATTGGAAAGTTTGGTTGTTCGTCAAAATATTAAACATAGAAGGGCGCATGTTGTTGGGTGATTAAGTTGGTTGGTAAGCTGATTAAGCATTTGGCTCATGATTTTGGCTCAGGTTATGATCTCTTGGGTTTTGAGATAGACCCTGGGTCAGCTCCAAGCTCAGAAGTGAGTCCGCTTGAGATTCTTTCCTTCTGTCCCTCCCCTCACTCACACATGTTCTGTCTTTCTTTCTCTTCAAATAAATGAATAAATTTTTTTTTCAAAAAAATCTAAACAGAAATGTAAGACCCAGCAATTCTACTTATAGGATATACCCAAATCAATTGTAGCAATCATTTCATTATGTATATGTGTATCAAATCTTCATATTGTATACTTTAAATATATACAATTTTTATTAAAAAATAAAATTTAAAAAACTGGAAATTCAACTCAGAAAATTCAGTTTATTTGAGGTTCTTAAACAGATACTTGTACCTGATATTCAGAGCAGCACTATTCACAACATCCAAAAGGTAGAAATAGCCTAAATGCTCACCAGCTGATGAATGGATAAACAAAATATAATGTATACATACAATAATATTATTCAGTCATAATTAGAAAAGAAAGTCCTGACACATGCTACAACAATGTGGATGAACCTTGCAAACATTATGCTGAATACAAGAATCCAGCCTCAAAAGGTCGCATACTACATGATTTCATTTCTGTGAAATATCTAGAGTAGGTTAATCTGGAGACAGAACAGAGATTGGCAATTGCCTGGTGGTGTGTGAACAAAAGAAAGGGGAGTGAAAATTTACTGGGCATAGGGTTTTCCTTTGGAGTGATGAAAGTGTTTTGGAGCTTGATATAAGTGGTAGAGGTTGTACAACACTGTGAATGTAATTAATGCCACTGACTTGTACACTTTAAAATGTTTAATTTTATGTTATATGAATTTCACTTTCATTTCCTTAATTTAAAAAATAAACTGAGAAAATTATATTGATTGACCAATATTACAAATTAATTTATAAAACTCATATTTTACCATCTGTAAGAAACAATAAATGTCCCGTTCATTTATTCACTCATTCACTAATTCAGCTAGTATTTATTTAGCATCTGCTATATGCTAGGCACCATTTTAAGCTTTAGATATATAGTCTGTATTGCCAAAATAAAGATCTGACTCCTTTGGAATTAATCGCGGGGGCAGACAATAAGTAAAGAATTATATAGTAATCCAGTGATAAGGCTTATGAGGAAAAATAAAGTAGGGTAAAGGAATAAAGATTATGGGGTGGTGGGTGTTATTTTAGACAGCATAGTCAAGGCAGGCTTCTATGTAGATGATAATGTTTGAGTAGAGACTTGCAAGCTATTCATACATTAGAAAGAAGAAAAGTTCAGATAGAGGTAAGAAATGAAAAATGCTTGCCAGTATGAGGAACAGCAAAGAAACCTGCTAGCTAGAGGAGTTCTCTTGTTTTAGAATAGGAATGAGGTCAGAGAAATCAGAGGACAGCCTAATCAAGACCCAGTGTCCTAATTACTTCAATATCAACAACTTTGGATTTGTGATGGAGGAAAGCACTAAATGATACAGATGATATTTGCTGAAATGATACAGATAGTATTTACTACCTCTTAAGAGTATTATATACTAAAATATTTTCTTTTAACATTATTTGTGAAACATTCCAAGATCTTCTGCAGCTTCAAAAAAAAAAAAATGCTGTGATTTGCTTTTCATTATGCTAAAGTGATTATCTACAAAAGGTCTCTTCCTGTGTCTTATTCTCCACCAAATTTTTTGTTTGTTTGTTTTGTTTTATTTTACTTTAAATTTTATGACTTGGAATTCATCCTAATCCATGTATACTCAATTTGTTTTCCCGCTGTTGTATAAAAGGTTTTCAGAATTGAAATGACTTTAGGAGAATTCCATTTAAAAGTCATTTGAGTTTAAGAGGAAGTGACCTCACTGACTTGGGTAGAAAAAAAATTATTAGTATTCATTCAATTATTTAATATCATTTGGTAGATATTTACAAAAGGACATGGAGCAGCATCAGGTCAGAGATATTTGGAATATAGTATTCATCTATAAACAGCTTCTGAATTATTTCTTTGGAACCCGAGAAATTGTCTCTGAGCACTGCAATCACCATCTATTTTGGACAGTAGATATGAATCACCTACTCTTTTTTTTTTTTCAAGTTTTTATTTAAATTCCAGTTAGTTAACATACAGCATAATATCAGTTTCAAGTGTATAATATAATGATTCGAACTTCTATACAATACGTGGTGCTCATCACACGTGTACTCCTCAATCTCCATCTCTTTATCCACCCATGGAAAAAGCTACCTCCCCTACTCTTTGAGAAGAACACCATAAAGTGAAAGAAACCAAGGAGTCCAATCTTTGACTATGAGGGTCCATTTACATGTAGGTTTTTTTCAATAAATACAGCTCAGTACTGTAAATGTATTTTCTCTTCCTTATGATTTGCTTAATAATGTAAGGACCTATTTAGCCAGAGGCTTCCATCCAGGTTAAACAAAAACCTTGTTTAACCCTTAAACTGTCCTTGCTCCCCTTCCCCCAAGGGACTTACTTAAAAACAAGTCCTGGAAACCAGCCCCAGGTAACAAAGCCCAGATACAAAGATGGGTCAGGCCAGGTGGAGTCATCCAATCAGTGGGTGGTTGCATACTGTCTCCCTAGCTACCAAGGAGTATGGGCCCCGCCCTTTGGGAGCCTTTTGGGTACCAGTTCTAACCAAGGTGATAGGCTAGGTCAAATGTCTACTATAGGGTAAATTGTAATTCAATTGTAATTCAATTGGTCACCTAACTGTGCAGCTTTCTCTGTGTGTTACAATTTCATTGGCCACCTGTGCGTGGCCCGGCCCAACCACATGGCCTTTGCCCTTAAAAATTAATCTGTGAAACAAAGAAAGGTCGATTTCAAGCTATTATTATTTCTAAGTTAACCATTATTATAATATTGAAAAGTAAACCACAAACCCAAAATGGAGTCATTTATGTTAAGGGCCCACATTGTTGCAGAAAATAATCAGACCAGCAAGAGACCAAGTTGATGAAGTTCTAGAACATAGGTGGAGTTCGGTGGGGTGAGGTCCAGAGCCAATAACCAAGAAAGAATTCTTGAGACTTCTTTAGTGCAAAATGGTGGCTTATTAAAGCATGGGGACAGGACCCATGAGCAGGAAGACCTGCTGCCCAGGGATGTGAGGAGTGGTCTATTGTATACTTGTAAATTAGGAAGGGGATTAGGGATGATGTAAGTCTCTAAGGAATTTTGGAAGCAAGGTTTCTAGGACCTTGAGGGGCTAACTATTATCTGGGGAAAAGGTTATTCATTACCAGTAATAAAACCTTTTTGTGAGACCCTTTAGATGTATATCAGTGGGCCATATGCTTAGGACTGATTGTTGACACTATCTTGGAGGTTTAGAGATAAAGTTCCGAAAGGAATTGTTAAAGTAGACTTTACAGGATCCTGGTTGGGGGTAGAGGGTCAGTCAGGCTAGGATTGTCCTTTGCCCTTAGCAAAGCCTTAAGGTGGGGGTAGTTGAGTCCCTAGAGGAGTGTCACTCTTCCTGTTTTAAGGGCTTGTCAGTAGGTAAGGAAATTTAATAATTTTTCTTCTGCCTCTGTTTCCCACATCAAAGTGACACTTGGAGAAGCAGGAGAACTCAGATTTATTTTACACCTGGCAGACCCAGATGAGCTCGTGCTGGAAGTTCTGGGCCCAGGGCAGTGGGGTTATAGGGCTTTTATGGGGGACTGCAGGCAGTCAGGTTCCAAAGGCTGTGCTGACTGCTGGTAAGTAGGTTTAAACTGGGGGAGCAGGATGCTTCAGGCAGGAACAGTAGTGCAGGGAACCTGTGGTGGGAAGCCTGTTTACAGAAGCAGGGATGGCTTGTTATTTCTTGCTTCCAATAGGGCTTCTGATTATCTCTAGCTTATTGTTAGTAACTCTACATCTTTTGGGGCCTCCTGACCTGGGCCTGCTCTGGGTAATTTTCCTCTTCAACATCAGCAGTTAAGACTTACTATCTAACCTAACTGCAGTTTTTAACCATCTAAGGAATGTAACCTTTAACCAGTCAACCTGAAATTTCCTGGTCAGCACTAGGTTATTTGTGCATAGACTCTCTCTGTTCCACCTTAGGAAGGTGACCTTGCCTAAAACAATGTGTTCTTGGCTAATAATTTCATTTTTTTCTACTCTCTCTCTACTGTTAGAAAACAAAATTTCAACTGAATAAGTTTTAAAGACCTAATTAGCCTTATTAAACAATTCATGAATTGGGCAGCATCCCATCTAGCAAACAGAGGAGAACCCCAAGGAGTTATACAAAATGGAAGGTTTTTATAGAAAGGAAGATGTGGCAAAGAAGTTATAAGCAAAAGAAAAGACAATATTGTTTCGGGTCAATCGCCCTCCCTTACAGGGAAGGGAAAGGGTTGTTACTATGCAGATTACCTCATCTTTCTTTGGGAGGGACAGAGAAGGCCCATTCAACAAATTACCTCTTTGTTGCTTATCAGAAAATTCCTGACTCTCCACTTAAGCCTTATTATTTCTGGGAGAGGATGAAACTGCAATTAGATTAGGTATTAAGCCCTGGTTTACTGACTTGGGCTGTAACCTAAATGATGCCATTTTGGGCCTTTGGTTTTCTTTTTAACACTGTATTTAAAAACATTTCCTTTTCTTCAGCTCAAGGGAGATTCTTGCTATTTGTTAAATTGGATGCTACCTGATACATGAACCATTCAATAAAGCTAATTTGATCTTTTAAGCAACTCAGTTGAATTTTTGTTATTAACAGTAAATACCAGTTACCACTACTTGAAATTAATAACTTCTTTACTTGCTGTCTGCTACTTTCCCACATTAGAGAGCTAGCACTATAAAAGGATAGACCTTTTCTGTCAAGTTCATCACTCTGAGACTGAGAATTGGTACATTCTCGTAGTTAAATGGTGGGAAGCAGAGTCACACTACCTGGATCTATTCTCCAGCTCTGTCACACCTATAAACATTTTGTTTAACTTTTTTTTCAATTGTGACTTGTGGGTTGCAATAGTCCATACATCATAGGTGGTGGTTGTGAGATATTAAAGTGACTCATACCTAACAAGCACTAACTGTTGGTTGGATGGAATGCCCAGTACTTAGAACAAGGCCACCACTTGTATCTGATAAATAGTGCAATATAATTAACAAATGAATGAACACTTGATAGAATGATAAAATATTAAAAAAGGAACCAAGTAAATAATCAGCACACATTTTTCCTTACCATGTGGTAGAATGAAAGTAAAGCATAAATCAGAATGAAGAACCAGTGAAAGAGAGTAGAAATTGTGTGGAACAGATCACAAAAGGTTTACAACTTTAGACCTGGATTTTATTTCTAGATCTCTAAGTTCTGCAGTAATCTGAGGTCTTAAGTTTGTGAGTGTACTGAATAAATTGGATGATCGATACATGCCTGGCCCTTCGTTCAGCACTCTGTACTTCACGAATGCCACGAAAACATAGTCCTAACTATATGTAATTTCAAAAACCACAGAAAAATATTAGTGCCCTAAGAATATCTCTGAAATTTGGTGACTGATTTGATGTGTACCTTTCTACATGTTATTTGATAATTATTCCTGTTCTTTAAAGACTTTCAGTCATGTTGAAATAGAAATGCCATTAGGAGTTATTACACTACACTTGTAACCTTATTAGTCATTTTCAGTTCACTTCAGTGTTGGTTACATTTACAATATATTTATTTGATCACACAATTTGAGAAGCATTCATACTAGAAAATAAAATTTTACTCCTTTTGGACTCTAGGGATGATGAAAACTTGTAATACCAACAATAAATTGAGCTTATTACAAAAAACTGTAAAGGATAACATGAATTAACAACATTCAGATCCTCTACATCTTGGTATTAGGCTAGAATAGATATGATGTCAGAGACTGGGGAATGTTTATTGGGTTTATGGAACATTTTTAAGTATTTTCATATTAAGTAACCAGGATATATGTTTTCAGTTGCAACTTTTTTTCCTGTCCTTGCAACTTAATGACCCTGTGAATCGCTAGACAGAATGTAAATAACAAAGCTGCTCTATTGTGGGCTGCTTACCTGATTCCTTTATTCATCCCTCAACGTAAAACAAGAAGTCATATTTATTTTAGTCATTATGGAATCCATGGATGAGGTGGCAAATGACCTTGCAGAACGTACAGTCAAGGTAAACTGGCGAAGAATGCTTCCTGTCTTGTTGAAGAACTTCGTAACAGCTCTTGTTCTGTTTTCCCAGGTCACAGATCAATACAATTTCTGTAAATGGTATTGTCTACTGATTCCACCAAATGGGTAATGGCCATGTGCTGGTTCTAAATAAGAGTGCTTATGATGAAAATTAATTCAGTGGAGGTTTGATTTCAGCAACTGTTCCCAAGCAAAATGATTATTAATTTAATGTGACTACCCAGATTTCAAGACCTTTAGTCTACACTTTCTTCATCATTACCTTCTTTAACTCATGTAGAGAAGCAGAATTTGCCACCCCAAATTGTGTCCCTTGGTATATTGATTATTTTAAGCTGGTTATTTTTGAGGAACTGCAGGCATAAGATGAGGCATAATGAACTCCCACTCAACATATTTTGGTTATCTGAAGATGGTATTTAAGATGTTGACTTTGGCCATTTGGGGGAGTTGCTCAGTTTTCCTCAATCTCTCCCATGTGTATAGGAGATACATATGTTAATAAACGTGTGTTTGTTTTTCTCCTGTTAAATTGCCTTGTATCAATTTAATTATTAAATTAAGCAAAAAACCTAGAAGAGAAGAAGTGAAAACTTCTCTGCCCCCACAGTCTTTACAATTGTGTTTTTTTATCCATACTTCACTGATCACCATTCAGGCCCAAATAATGCCAATACTATTCATTATGGCTTGCAATCTCTTATTTTTGATCCAGAAGAGTTTCCATATTACAGAAACAAATGCTTTGTGGAGAGTCAGAAATATACTTTCTATTCCTATGACATCTACTTCTGGACATCTTTTTTTTTTTTTTTTTAAGATATTTATTATTTGGGGGGAGGTGAAGATGAGAGGAGGGGCAGAAGGAGAAGGAGAAACAGATTTCCTGAGGAGCAGGGAGCCTAATGCAAGGCTCTATTCCAGGACCCTGCTATCGTGTCCTGAACCAAAGTCAGACGCTTAATGAACTGAGTGACCCAGGTGCCCCTCTACTTCTGGACTTCTAAATTTAAACAGCAATAATTAAAAAAATAAAAATATACAAAACAGAAACCAAGAAATAATCCAAGCTAAGTAACCTTAATGTGGGATAGCAAAAGACAGAAAGAGGCAAATAATACTGATGAAAATGTTGGAAGAATAACACAACCTGACTTCAAGACAGAGTAAAACTACAGTAATCAAGACAGAGAGGTATTGGCCAAATGATAAACATAAGAATCAATAAATTAGAATCAAGACCCACATAAGTATAGTTAACCAATCTCTGACAAAGGCAGAAAGGCATTTCAGTGGGAAAAGGAGAGTCTTTTCAACAAATGGTGCTGCAACAGTTGGACATCTATATGCAAAATCAGTCAATCAATCTAGACAGAGAAAGTGTAACTTTTTTTCAAAAATTAATTCAAAATGGTCCACCCTCTAATTACAAAGCATAATACTATAGAACTTCTGGAGTCAAGCATAGGAGAAAATCTGCATAAACTTAGGTTTTGAATGTGAGTTTTTAGGTACAACGCCAAAAGCATGACCCATGGAAGAAAAAAATTAATGTTAGATTTTATTACAATTGAGATTATCTGTTTTGTGAAATATACTGTTAAAGAATGAAATCATAGTCATAGACTAAGAAAATTATTTATTTTTATTTTTAAAAATATTTAATTTATTTATTTGATATAGAGAAAAGGAGAGAATGAGAGCGGATGAGCCAGAGGGTAGAGGCAGAGGGAGAAGGAGAAGCAGGATCTCCACTGAGCAGGGAGCCCAAATGGAGCTAGATTCCAGAACCCTGGGATCATGACCTGAGCTGAAGGCAGACACTTAAGTGACTGAGCCACCCAGGTACCCCGAAAAATTATTTTTCAAACACACATCTGGTAAAGCATCCAAAATATATAAAGAAGACTTAAAATTCAACAAGAAAATAAATAACTCACTTTATTTAAGTGGACAAAAACCCGGAGAGACACTTCACCAAAGAAGATATACAGGTGGCAAAAAAACATTAAAAGATGCTCAACATTACTTGCTACTCAGGAATTACAAATTTAAAGGACAGTGGGTGGGGTGCCTGGGTGGTGTAATCAGTTAAGTGTATAACTCTTGGTTGCAGCTTAGGTCGTGACCCAAGGGTCATGAGATTGAGTTCCCCAGTGGGCTCCGTGCTCAGCAGGAGTCTGTTTAAGGTTTTTTCTCTCTCTGTCTAAAAATAAATAAATAAATCTTAAAAAAAAAAAAAAAAAGAGATAATGAGTTTCCACCACACATCTATTATAGTAAGTAAAATCAGACCTGTACCCCTGGGGATAAAAATACATTATATGTTTATAAAAAAAATAAAAAAAAGTTAAATAAAAAAATACAATGCTAAAAAAAAAGAAAAAGAAAAAATATCCAAAAAAAAAAATCCAAAAATTGATATTGCCTAATCCTGGTGAGAACACAGGGCAACAGAAATTCATTTGTTGCTAGTGGGATTGTTGCACTACCATTTTGACAGTTTGTTAGTTTCTTGCAAAGCTAAATACAGTCTTACCATCTAATCCAACAGGTAGCTAATTGGTGTTTACTCAAATCATTTAAAAACATATCATTGCAAAACCCTGCCCATGTTTATTTTTATAAACTCTATTCATTAATCTCTCTGAACTGCAAGCAACCAAGTTGTCCTTCAATAGATGAATAAATGAACCAAATTATAGAACTCCCAGAAAATAGAATACTATTCAGTGACTTAAAAAAATTCTATCAAGCTATTAATATTGTTAAGTTTAAAAAAATCAGTTTGAAAAGACTACTTATTCCATAATTCAATTATATGACATTTTGAAAGATAAATTATAAAAAAAAAAAGTAAAAAGATCAACACTGACAAGGGTTTGGATGGAGGGAAAGGGGATTGAATAGATAAAACACAGGGGAATTTAAAGGGATGAAAGTATTTTCTATGATAGTTTAATGGTAGATACAAAACATAGTACATCTGTCAGAACCCAGCATGTTTTAGTACAGACAATTTATCTTAATATATATCAATTCAAGAAATTATTTAGGAAGTTGGGGATTCCAGGAAGGAATGCAGAGTAGGACAAGAGAATCCAACTGTACTACAAATATAAGAAGAAACCTCACTTACAAGAAAGGCAGTGAGAGATGTTGAACTAACTAACTCTGGAAATGAGAGGAATCTGCAAGACTAATGGCAGAGGAACTGACAAGTTGTTGATAAAGTTTTTTTCCATGGTATATTTATACCAGAATTGGACAATTAAATAAATAGACTGCAGATGGTGGGAGCCTGGTTTCTCACTGTTAGAATGGAACCTTATAGATAAGCAAGGGAAATAAGTTAGAATGACTTATGTGGTAATTGATTAGAGTCAGAAACATCTATAGCTCGAGTTTAGCTAAATACTAATACAATTGGTTTTATACAGAAACATTGGTAGATATGTGTGCATATATGATTTAGTATGCACACATACTTCCTTGCTCTGTTAACTGACAAATAAACACTTGTGTTTACCTTAGTAATAATACCTTAGTGACAACAAGTAAACCCAGTCTACATGTTTTGGTTTTAATGCTGTTATTAAAGGCTGTTATAATAAAAAGTGCTAAAAACAAAACACAACACTGATGACATGAAGATATGTCAAAGACCACAGTAACCCACTTAAAAATTACCCAATGTCTACAACTGAAGCAATCTGAGCAAAAGAATCAATAAGTAGTACTGGATTATAACCTAAGTATAACACAAATATCCATACTGATAGAAATAAATGATTAAGCAAATTAATAAACAAGAAGGAAAGACAACTCTCCCATGCCAAATAATTCTAAATAATTTATATAGATACTGGGTTCTCAAAGAAGGGAGCATACCTTCCCACTCCTTATGCACGTTGTGATTCCTTCCTAAGAGACTGTATGGCGAAGAAAAAATAAAAATTCTATAGAAGAGGAACTTGGCAAACACTAACACAGCCAGCTGATCATGGTCAACTTCAAAAGTCATAAATCGTGTTGACTGTATTTACACTTGATATGATGTGAGGACAGTGGCAATTTACCTCTGTGTTCTTCCTCCCATGAATCCATTCCCTACACTAATTATGGGAAAAACATCAGATTTATTGCAATACAAAGGTTTTCTACAAAATATCTGATTGGTACTTCTCAAAACTGTCAAGGCCTCCAAAACAAAGAAAGTCTGAGGAACTCTCACAGCTAAGAGATACCTAATGAAACACAATAACTAGATTAACATGGTATTGTGGGTGGACTCCTGATAGAGAAAGGACATTAGGTAAAAACAAAATAAAATTTAATAAACTGACTTACTATATTTATAATAATATTTCAATATTTGTTAGTTATTTTAAAAAATGTACCATATTTCTGTAAATTATTAATAATAAAGATTTTAAGCTATCTTCTCAATTTTCCTATAAATTTAAAAATAATAAAGCCTATTTAAAAAATAGACATGAAACAAAAAACAGATGAGCAGTAGGCATAAATCAATAGTACTATATGGTGACAAACATAACACAATAAAAATATTATCTACATTTGAAAAAAAATCAATAGTGTTTTAGGCAAAGTGAGATATATGATCAACTTACTAAAAATGCCATTAGCTAGAATCTCAAAACACACTAAACCATTATTATGAAGCTTATTGTAAAAATAGGAAAAATAATTACATCAAATAGTCATTCTGATATTCTCAAATACTGAGAGACTCACAGTGTAGGTCCTCTAATATACTTTCTCTAGATTGTTTTGGCTATCCTTATATACATATTTACAGAACCTTTGCTTAACTCAAAGTCATGAAGATTCATTCCTATGTTTTTTTTTCCTTAGAGTTTTATCATTTTTATGCTTATATTTAGGTTTATGATATATTTTGAATTACTTTTTATGCATGGCATAGGAGAGGAAAATTGCCACACTAAAGTGTGTCTCTTTGACATGTGGATTATTTTCAGCTGATTATTTTTAAGAAACAGAAGACTAAAAAAGTTTTTTTTGCCTCCCATCTAACTGCCTAAAAGAATTTAGACAGAGGACCACAAAGGGAGCTATCACCATAAATAACCATAGTATAATATTAACTGGGTATGGTCAACAGGTAACAACTTAGCAAGGCCTTTTTGATCAAAATCCTCTCTTTGTCATTGGTTCTGGATGACCCAGCAAATATGTGTTTATCAAACATCTAATCTTTTCATGATTTCTGGGAATTGCCTTTCTTCCCTTTGAAGCCTCAGATCCCTATTCTCTTTATCTTAGTCCCGAATGATGTATGTACCACATTTTCCTGTCTTTGAAATCTCTCATGTGGATTCGTTATATGTACATGATTAAATATGATTTTCTCCTGCTAATCAGTCTCATGTCAATTTAATTTTTAGATCAGCTGAAAGCAACGTTAAAGAGAAGAGTAAAATCTTTCTTCCTCAACAATGGTGTGAGGTAAGGTCTAATTTCATGTTTTCACTAGTGAATATTTATTTTTTATTTTTTTAAATTTTAAGCTAACAGTATATTACTAGGATAATTTGCATTTGATTATGTATTACAGATGATATAGATATAGATAAGATAATAGATAGAGATTTAAATAGACGATATACATATAATTGTGTAAAATATATAATTAATATATTTATGTATATATTATATATATATTTCCTCATAATTTGATAAGTACTTTTTTCCTGTGTTCATGAGGGTATTAATATAACATTATAATGTTCTTTTCTTAAAATATCTTGGGCATGTTTTATTATAAGAATTCTTACAAATCAGAGTTCAAAGTGTTCTTTATCCCTTGATTTTTAAAAGGTTTTTTATGAGTTGATATTATTTTTTCCTTATATATTTCAAAGAATATACTAATAAAACTAACTTGCATTCACTCTCTAATAAAACCAACTTGCATTCACTCTCTTGCTCAAATAAATAAATAAATCTTAAAAAATAAGAAAATCTAGAGTAAAATTCACATGGTTATTGACATAGTTATTTATGTGTGTATCTTTTCCTCACTGTCCAGAAGCCTCTTTGAAAATAAAAGAAATGGCATAATCTAATAAATTTATAGAAAGCATATTAGTGGTTGCCTAAGGTTGACAGGTAGGAGATGGGAGGGAATACGGAGTTACTCCTAATTTATATTGGATTTCTTTTTGGTGTGATGAAAAGATTGTCATATTAGACCATGGTGATGTTTACACATTATATGAATGCATCCTTTAGTCACCAAGTGGAATAAGAACAAATACGTTTGTCTGAATGTAAAAATATCACTATAACTGGGGAAACATTAAGTATATGTTCTATTTACTACAAATAAGTTCTCAGAATGTCCTTGAGAATGACCTCTTCTAGTAATAAATGACCAATTATAGTAGATGAAGAAAGTTATTCTTAGTTTCTAGTAGTAAAAGTGAAATTCTATATTTTTCCCAAGAGTTGGTAGAGGTTATTTTATTGATCAATTTAAGAAACATGATTTTAGAAGGCATGTACTGAGATAGTAAAATCAAACAACCCAATTCCAGACATCTTGTAGGACAGTTGTCTGACATGTTTCCTTATTTCATGAGTATTGTAGTTTCTGATACAGATATTCATTCAAGTGTGCACAACTTACCAGAGAAGAATGATCTTTGTCATTCTGTCTTTCATAGCACATTATATGTCACAATGCATTGCATATAACAAGTAGTTGTCTACAAAAATAAAAACTGTGAAGTAACAACTTAAGTTTTTTAGAATTTGCAAGAACACTTGCAGTAGCTTTGTAGAAATTATAATGAAGCTGTGTTTTAAAAATAATAATAGAAAAATTGAGTTCTGACTCCTTTTTTGGACTTGTGTTTTAATGCCTGAATTTCTGAAAGCATATGGTGATTCTCAAAGTTCTCCATGTTCTACCTACTGCTAGAAATTTCTTGCCTACTGATTTCAGCACCTCTTCAATGGTGTTAAAGCCAATTAGTGATACATCAAAGTTTTTTTTTTTAATAGCAGAAAGTTTAAACCACTATAGAACATTTGCACATCCAGCCCTATTAAAACCTATGATCTCATGACCTTTGATCTGTGCCTATGAGGCAAAATTCATAAATGTGCTTTCATTACTAACTTTGACTCTCATCAGGAAGCAATCAGAACCAAAATAAATGATCTAACCTTAACTAGAATGGCAACCTCTGTGAAAAAAGATTATAAGGCAGGTAATAATTTCCTAGCAGATATATAGATCCCCCGTCTTTTGACATTGTTAAAAATCAGTTACTTTTTAATATGAAAAAATCTAGCAGAAGCTAATGAAATAACAACAACAACCACAAAAACAAGCTGCATGTTGGCAAATGTTTGCTTTTGATCTCATTTTCAGTTCAAATATAACTGGAGATCATGCAAATGTATATTCATTAATTTATACAGATCACACATAGAAATCATGTTTATTTTACATGTTTGCATTTATTGTTTGTATGGTTTGTATTTATTCACAGATCTATGGAGTTACTTTGATCCCAAATGTTTCAGGATTAGGAAAAAATGCAGAGTTGTAGAAGAGGATTTACTTTCTTATTTAACGTTATGAAGGAAAGTTTTAAAAGGAAGAGAAAAACTTTTGGAAGCTAATACAGGCTTCATCCTATCTGGAAAGATTGTTGTTGTTGTTTTAAAGATTTTATGTATTTATTTGAAAGACAGAAATAGCAAGAGAGCGTGAGCAGGGAGGAGAGGGAGAGGCAGCCTCCCCTCCAAGCAGGGAGCCCTAAGTAGAACTTGGTCCCTAGTGAGATCATGACCTGAGCCAAAGTCAGATGCTTAACCAACTGAGCCACCTGGGCAGTCAGGAAAGATTGTTTTTAATGTTACTTTGGATGTCTCCATTTCCTGTCATCTTTTCATTTCTTAGTCACCACTTAACAGATATATCCGGTACTCTGTCGGATATTGGTCATATCCATACTCTATCACAACAGAAGATCCAGTCAATCTTACATGTTGCTCCTTGATATGCTGTATATTGGAGAAAAGTCTAGGTTAGGGTTGGATCCTAGCTTGACCATTTAATAATTGTATTGAAGTTGTTCAATCTGAGTCTCAAATAATCTCCACTTAAAAGTGGGATTATAATATGTATGTCATAGTATTTGCTACATATTGTATAATGAACAATTAATGTCACATTTTACACATAATGTATCAATAAATGATTCAGTAATAATGCTGCTGACAGTGAAGATCCCTGCAGATACATTTCAGCAGAAGTCAGGAGGAAAATGGTATTCTGCCATTAAATAAAGGGTATGAAATCTAAGTGTGAAGACTAGGATGGAAATAGGTAGGTCTAAATTATTTGTATTTTCTTCAAAGTAAAAAGATAAAGGAGAAAGTTAAGGAAATAGATAAATGGATAAATAAGGCTCAGTGAATGAAATCAATCAATCAAAAATCAAGTGTAGATCTGTAATGTCCAAGAGGGCAGCTATTAGCCATATATTGAGCATCTGAAATATGACTGGTCCAAAAAGAAATGTGCTCTAATGGTAAAGTAACACAGGATTTTGAAGACACTTAATTTAAAAAAAAATTAAAAGGACATAAAATCTCTCCATAAAAATTTGTGCACTAATAACATTGAAATTAAACAAGAGATTTAGATATTTGCATTCAATGATATGTATTATTAAAGTTATTTTACCTTAAATGTAGTTATAGGAAAATTTTAAATTACATGTGTGGTTCACACTTTTTTTTCTATTGGATGGAGCTAAGTCAGAGAAAGAAATTGACATAGGAATAATTCTATCCTCATGAACCAAGTGTTGAAGAAAATATCGGTGGTTGCATCCTTATTGTCATGTGGTATTTGGAGAGGTTCTCAAGTTGGTGGTATTTGGATTGTACGTAAGAAGATTAATAAATTTTCTCTAGATAGTGAAAACAACAAGGAAGACCTTTGTCATCTACTTATGTTCAGGAAAAACAAAACAAAACAAAACGAAAAAAACAAAAAACTATGACTTCATTTGGACCTGAAGTTAGACACAGAGTATAGGTACAAAAAGATTACCTTCTCAATTTCATAGCCAGAGAACATTTCAATGAAATGGGCTAACCAAGAAACATCTGGTTTAACAGGTTATCTGAACAAGACTTAAATCATTAATCTGTACAATAGAAATTTGCTTTATTTTTATTTTCTTTAGTTTTAAATGCAATTTAGTTTTTAGTTTTTCCTTTAGTTTTAAATGCAACCAGTTTTTAATATTGTACTGATGTTGACATGGAAAGTAGAAGAAGAAAACATTTTGCAAAACATGTTTCTTTTTCCAGAGAGCTAAATAATACCACATAATTTCTAATTATTTTCACTTTTAGACATAAAATTCAAAATTCCCTTTCTCGACATTTTATTAAATATTTACATCCTTAATTTTGTTCTTTAAAGTTCAAAACACAATCAAAAAGTATAAATTCTGAAAAGATCAATTTAGGTTTTCATTTTACATACAATACGTTTTCATATGTTCTCAATTCGGTATTTATGACTTCTGTGTTTCATATCACTACTAACATCCTTCTTAAGTGTCAACTCCACTGATTGTAAAAATTAATGATGGCAAGATTCAATAAAATGTCTAAATACTTTCAAAACCAGCATTGCTTTGGAATTGTGATGATTAGTTTGCAGGCATTATTGGTTTGCAGGCAATTATTAGAAATATCAATCATTAGATATAGGCAAGTTTGAATTTAGAATATCAACATGATCCAGAGATATTAATGTATTAAGGATGAAGATGTAAACTATTTGACATCAAAGATATGAATGGTGAGATCATTCTGTACAAGCTTGGCCAGCATACCAACCACTTCATACAGTTGTCCTCCACTTTGGAAAGTGATATTGATGAACATTTGCTTAATTAAATAACTATGCTCACCTTGACTGATATTTTTGGCTGGAATAATAATTTATGCAACTTTTTAGGCACGAGTTTTGTGCTAAGATTATATAAACCATTTTATTTAAACATATTAAAACATTTAGCTTTTTCTTCCTTCCTTCCTTCTATTCTTAATTTTATCTTTCTTTACTTTTATTTTATTTTTTCTTTTATACTTCCATTGCTTAGATTGACATGGTGTTTTTAATAACATGGAGGAATCAGAGATTGCTATATATAATTACTATATAACCATCTGGATGTTGTGTTGTTATGTGAACCTTAGTTCAAACTACATTTTTTAAAAATTTTAGAAAATAAATCTATTTGAGGGGTGTCTAGGTGGCTCAGTTGATTAAACCTCTGACTCTTCATTTCCACTAAGGTCCTGATCTCAGGGTTGTGAGATTGAGCCCCACATCAGGCTCCATGCCCAGCACATATATTCTCTCTCTCCCTCTCCCTCTGCTCCTCCTCTCTTTCTCTTTCTCTCTCTCTCTTTAAGAAAAAAAAGAAAAGAAATCTATTTGATAGAGAAGCATGACACTGAATGAAAGCATGAATTCTATTTTTATGGTGAAATTTAGGAAAGAGTATGTTTTCATAGGGACACACCTAACTATAAAATTGTATCAGCACGTGAGTAGTCAAAAGAAACACACTTAAGATTATGTGTTTAAACATGCTTATCATATATATACATATATAGAGAGAACAAACTGGTGGTTTTAAGAGAGGAGGTAGAGTGGGTGAGTGAAATAAAGGGGGTTAAGAGTAGACTTACCTGGAGGAACACTGAGAAATGTATAGAATTGTGCATTCTATATATGTATGTAAGTATGTAGAATGTATATTACCATTATATTGTATACCTGAGACTAATATAACACTGTATGTTAATTATAATTGAATAAAACTTTAATAGTAATAAAGAAAGTAAATTTAAAAAAGAAATGTAGAAAACATGCTTATCAAAAATATTTAGTATTCCTGAAGTCATAAAAAACTCCATAATTTAGTAATATTAAATATGAAATAGACCTGCAAGCAATAAATGTAATTAGCATCCATCATGACTTTCATTCCAGATATAAGTCTTTTGACATAAAGGGAAAACTAAATTAAGGAAATTATGGAACTGAGATGTAAAATTGTAGTAGTAATCAAGTAAAAAAGAATTGTTCAATGCTTGAATTTGAGTGGTAGTTAATTGAATGGTTTTATTGCCAAATTATTTCATATTTGATCAAAATAAAAGTGTTAGTTAGATCCTAAAATAGTCACTATAGTACTGAATTTGATAGGATGCCTAGGATAAGAAACCAACAGCACTGGAGTTAAGTAGGACATAGGTTTGTAAAAGGTCCTGACTTAAATACAAACTATTCCAAGAAATTTGAAAGTGGAAAATACAGTTGGAAAGAGAAGGAACTGAAAAGTATCCATTTATTAAAATTTGTTTTTAAAGAGCATTAGTACCTACTCTATGTGGAATACTGGGCCAGGAACATTATAAATGCAAATAAAATGTCCACCAGTAATTGTCCTCCAAGGAGTCCCACAATAATGGGCGAAGCAGACATATTTATGAACCATTCTGATACAAGGTTTAATAAAGTACTGTACTGTAACAAAGATGTGTAAGCTATTATCACATGTATATAGTGAGTGTGTATTAATTTATCCAGATAACACTGCAAAGTTTCCTTTTTTTCTTTTTTAAAGATTTTTTATTTTATCTATTAGACAGAGATCACAAGTAGGCAGAGAGGCTGGCAGAGAGAGAGGAGGAAGCAGGCTCTCCGCGGAGCAGAGAGCTCGATGCGGGGCTCGATTCCAGGACCCTGCGATCATGATCTGAGCCGAAGGCAGAGGCTTTAACCCACTGAGCCACCCAGCAGCCCCAACACTACAAAGTTTCTTAGAGGAAATAAGATTTAAACTAGATCTTGAAGAAAAGAAGTCATTGTACATGGTGTGTGGGGAAGTGATACTTGCAAGCAATTCTGACATTTCCACTCATCTGCTCAGGTAGACACTTTCCTTCTCTCTGCCACACAGCAGAGGAATACTCTGCTGTAGCCTACCAGACTCAGCCAGAAATCAGTGCACAAGAAATTCTCTCCTGCTGATACAACATATCCCACCTGACACCTAGTTATAACTGGGGGGCTTAAGAAAGTCTTCCACTTCCATATGCGGCATGAGTGGGGGTCTAGCATGTGCTCACTCACTCAGAACCAGAAAAATGAAGCAGAATGAAATATTGTAAGGGCTCAGAAAACTAAATTGTCATTAGACTATAGTCCATAAAAGTAGACCAGAAGAAATGTTCAGGATATAATAAAAAAATCACTGGTCATGTAAGAGCCAAGAAAATTGTACCTTAAGTGACAAAAGACAAACCACATCAATACAGAGATGAATCTGATGTGGGAATAATTGTACAAAGATTTTAAAGCAGCCACTGTAAAATTGCTTTGAGAATAATTACAAATTCCTTTTAAACAAATGAAAAAATAGAACATCTTAGAAAAGAAATAAAAGTTATAAAGGAACTAACTGGAAATTATAGAACTGCAAAATACAATAACTGAAATTTAAAAAAGAAAGAGAAAGTAGAGAGAGGGATAGAGAGGAAAAAAAGGAAAGACAGAAAGGAAGGATGGGAAGATACAGATCAATATTTTCATAAACTTAGACATAAGAATTTTCAACAAATTTGGCATATTGACTCCAACAAGGTATATAAAAGAAATTATACACCATAACTAAATTGGATTTACGACAGGTATATGAGGCTGAATCAATCTCCAAAAAAATCAGTACAACCCTCAATATTAACAGCCTAGTGGAAAAAAAAAAAAATCAATTGATACAGAAAAAGCATTTGGCAAAATTCAGTACCCATTTATTATAAAATCTCTCCAGAAAAATAGGAATAGGCAACTACCTCTATATACAGAATCTACAAAACAAAAGCAAAAACAAAAAGAACCCTACCAGCTAATGTTGTAAGTAATAGTGAAAGATCAAATGTTTTCATATCATGCTAATCATGTTTATGTGATTGAGCCCCACTAAAAACTCTGAAACCCAAGGCTTGAGTGAGCTTCCTTGGTTGGCAGTACTCTGTCTATATCACACACTGTTGTTGGGGAAAGTTAATTTTCTTCATCACTCCACTGGAATAGAATACATGACTCTACTGGTATAAGGTCATGGGGTGACTCAGGTCATGATCACAGGGTCCTAGGATTAGGTCCTACATTGGGCTCCTTGCTCAGTGGGGAACCTTCTTCTCCCTCTGCCTGCCTCTCTGCCTGTTTGTGCACTCCTTCTCTGTCTCTGTCTGACAAATAAGTAAAATATTTAAAAAAGAAAACAACTAGAAACTCATACTTTGAACTCTTCCTCTATGGAAGAGTTCCTGGATTCAGCCTTTTGTGTTTCTTTCCTATGCTGTCTTTAATCTGTATCCTTTCACTGTAATAACCATGAGTGTAATGGCTTTCAGTGAGTTCTGTGAGTCCTAGTGAATTAGCCTAACCTGAAAGTGAGAGGACCCAGAGCTTGATATCAGTGTCATACAATATAAGCAGAATGTGTGTGCTGAAAATGATAAAATACTGATGAAAGAAATCAAAGACCAACATAAATTTGCCCGTGGATTAAACTATTCAATATTTTTTGGTTGTCAATTCTCCACAAATTCATTTATATATTCAATTTAAGAAAACTCCAATCAAAGTTTCAGAACTCTGTGTAGACATTGACATGTAGATTCTAAAATTTATGTAGAAATGCAAAGAATCTAGGAAAGGCAAAACAATTTGAAAGGAAAAACAAATTTGAGGGTCCTTACACCTGATTTTAAAACTCACTCTAAAGCTACAGTAATCAAGGCAGTGTAGTTTTGTGAAAGGATAGATACCTAGGTCAATGAACAGAATAATGTGTCAAGAAAAGGACACATGCAATGTGGTCAACTGATTTTTAACAAAAGAGCAAAGATAAGTCAGTGGATAACTAATAGTCTTTTCAATAAATAATGGTGGGAAAATTGGATATCCAGTTACAGAAAACACTAAAACTCCAAGGGGGAATCTTAAAACCTAAACTTAAAATTTAAGACCGTAAATATTTTAGGAGAAATCATAGAATAAAATCTTTGTGACCTTGAATTAGGCACATAGTTCTTTTATAAAATACCAAAGCACTACCCATAAGATAAAAAGTTAATAAACGGGGCTGCCTGGGTGGCTCAGTCAGTTAAACGTCTAACTCTTGATTTTGGCACAGGTCATGATCATGGGGTTATGAGATTGAGTCTTGTGTTGGGTTCTGAACTAAGCATGGAGCCTGCTTGAGAGTCTCTTTATCTCTCTCCCTCAGCCCCTCCCCCATTTTGCACTCTCTCTCTCTCTTAAAAAAAAAAAGAAAGTCAATAAATTGGAGTTTGTTAAAATAAAAAAAAAATATATTAGCTTTGTCAAAGACTGCATTAAGAAAATGAGAAGAAAAAAAAAAGAAAAGAAAATGAGAAGATGAGTCCCAGCCTAGGAGAAAATACATGCAAATTTTTGTTTTTGACAAAGATTTGTAACCAGAAAGTATTAAAAATGTTCAAAACTCAAGAATATGAAAAAAACTAATTAAAATATGATCAAAAGAATTGAAGAGACTTATGCAAAGAGAATAAATGAAAAACAAATAAGCACATGAAAAGATGTTTGACCTCACTAGTTATCAGGGGAATGCAAATTAAAACCAGAATGAGAAACCATTATGTATCTATTAAAATGGCTAAAGTCAAAGAGTTGAAAGTACTAAGAGCTGGTGAGAATGCAGAATACCTGAAAATCTCATACTTTGCTGGTGGGAAAGTAAAATGATACAATCTCTTTGGAAAACATTTAACAATTTCTCAAAAAGATGAACCTCGCTAACTAACCATTGTAAACCAGACATCTCACTCATAGGTTTTACCCAACTGAAATGAAAACCTGTCTTCATCAACTTACATGCAAACGTTTATGGCAGTTCTATTCTTAATTGCCACAAAGTGGAAATGACTTAAACATCCCTAACCTAGAGAATGAATAAAGAAACTCTGGCACATTCATAAAATGGAATGCTAATCAGTAACAAAAAGGAACAAATTACTGTACATGCAACATCATGAATGACTCTAAATGCAGTATGCCAAGCAAAAGAAGGCATACTTAAAGGCTACACAAATTGTGATTCCATTTATGTATTTTTATAGGAAAAGTGAATAGATTGGTGGTTTTCTGGGCCTAAGAATAGTGGTAGGAAAAAAAAGAATAGTGTAGAGTTTAAGTACAAAGTGGTAGTATTTGGAAATTTGGGGGGTGCATGATACACTTCTCTATTTGATAGTAGTATTTGCAACAATACTCTATGCATTTACCCAAAACTCATAAAACTATACAACAAAGTAAGTGAATTTTGGTGTATGTAAATTTAAAAACAAAAAGAATATTCTTCATATGTAACTACACCTGCTCTTTTGTGGGTTTAATAAAGGTAGAAAATATGTCTTCCAAACTTTGTTACTATAGATGTGATGGTTGGTTGTATACCGTTGGGACAAAGTGTAGCAGTGGCAAAGGTCTGAACAGAGATGAACCAATCAGTCTCATGAGTAATAGAGAGAAAATAGTGGTTACTGTAGTTATTATTGCTTTCTTGCCTAGTTCAGTTCTTTATACCCCATACTTTCATTCTCTCATACTAGAAATCATTTTGACTTTTTATTCTCTCCTTCCCTTCCCATGTAAGCAATTATCAATTGCTCATGATTGTCCCTTCTCAGTTAAGGTTGCTCTACTTTCTGTATATATACGTTATCACTATATAATTCGAAGTCACAATCATCAATTGCCTGGAGCGATGCAAGAACCTTCTAAAAGACTTTGTAATCTTTCTCATAACAATTTTTTCTGACCACTTTTTGTCAATTTTTAATGGGCTAATTGATTTCCACATATTTAAGCAAATATAATTAATATTGAAGATCCCCTTCCATCTAGCTCCACCCATGTCAATATAAACAGTAAGATTCCACTTTTTTTAATGATCAAGTAATATGCCACTGTATATATATACAACATCTTCTTTATCCATTCATCAATCTATGGACACTTGGGCTCTTTCCATAATTTACCTATTGCTGATAATGCTGTTATAAACGTCACAGTGCATGTGCCCCTTTGAATGCATTTTTTGGTGTGTCCATTGGGTAAATACTTAATAGTGTAACTGCTGGATCATAGGGTAGTTCTATTTTTGACTTTTGAAGGAAGCTCCATACTCTTTTCTGCACTGGATGCACCAGTTTGCATTCCCACCAATAGTTAAAGAGGGTTCCCTTTTCTCCACATCCTAACTACATCTGCTGTATCCTATGTTGTCAAATTATCCGTATGACAGGTATGAGGTGGTAACTCATCATAGTTAAAAATCATTTGGTTTGTATTTCCCTGATGATTACTGATGAGCATCTTTTCATGCGTCAACTATCTGGATATCTTCTTTGGAAAAATGCCTTTTGCCCATTTCTTAACTGAATTATTTGTTTTTTGGATGTTGATTTTGATAAGTTCTTTATAGATTTTTGGATACTAACCCTTTATCAGATATGTCATTTTCAAGTGTCTTCTCCCATTCAGTAGGTTGTCTTTTACTTTTGCTGAGTGCTTCCTTGCTGTGCAAAAGCTTTTTATCTTGATGAGGTCCTAATAGTTTATTTTTGCATGTTTCCCATGCCTCCAGAGACATGTCTAGTATGAAGTTGCTGTGCCTGAGGTCAAAGAGGTTGCTACTTGTGTTCTTCTCTAGGATTTTAATGGATTCCTGTCTCACATTTAGGTCTTTCATCCATTTTGAGTTTATCTTTGTGTATGGTGAAAGGGAACGGTCCAATTTCATTCTTCTGCATGTAGCTGTCCAGTTTTCCCAACACCATTTGTTGAAGAGACTGTCTCTTTTGCATTGAATATTCTTGAAGATTAGTTGACCATACAGTTGTGGGTCCACTTCTGGGTTTTCTATTCTGTTCCATTGATCTATGTGTCTGTTTTTATGCCAGAACCATACTGCCTTGATAATTACAGCTCTGAAATACCCCTTAAAGTCCAGAATTGGGATGCCTCCAGCTTTGCTTTGCTTCTTCAACATTACCTTGGCTATTTGGGGTCTTTGTGGTTCCATACAAATGTTAAATTGTTTATTCTAGCTCTGTGAAAACTGCTGGTGGTATTGCATTAAATATGTAGATTGCTTTGGATAATATAGAGATTTTAACCTTATTGGTTCCTCCAACCCATAAGCATGGAATGTTTTTCCCTTTTCTTTGTATCTTCTTCAATTTCTTTAACAAGTGTTCTGTAGTCAGCATACAGATCTTTTAACTCTTTGGTTAGGTTTATTCTCATGGTTTTTGGTACAATTCTAAATTGGATCAATTCCTTGATTTTTCTTTCTGCTGCTTCATTACTGGTGTAGAGAAATGCAACAGATTTCTGTACATTGATTTTGTATCCTACAACTTTATTGAATTTGTGTATCATTTCTATAAATTTTTGGTGGAGTCTTTCAGGTCTTCTACATAGTCTTTCATATCTTCTACATATCATGTCATCTGCAAATTGTGAAAGTGTGATTTCTGCCTTGTCAATTTGGATGCCTTTTATTTCTTTTTGTTGTCTGGTTGCTGAGGCATCCAGTACTATATTAAATAACAATGGTGAGAATGGACCATCCCTGTTGGCATTCCTGACCTTAGAGGAAAAGCTCTGTTTTTCTCATTGAGAATACTAGAGGTAGGTCTTTTGTATATGCCTTTCTGATATTGAGGTATGTTCCCTCTATATCTACATTGTTGAGGGTTTTTATCAGGAAATGATGCAATATTTGTTACATGCTTTTTCTGTATCTATTGACAGGAACATAAAGTTATTATCTTTTCTTTTATTAATTGATTGATTTGTGAGTATTGAATCACCTTTGCAGCCCAGAAATAAATCACTTGGCTGTGGTGAATAATTCTTTTAGGGTAGTGTTGGACTGGATTTGCTAGTGCCTAGTTGAGAATTTTTGCATCCCTGTTCATCAGGAATACTGGTCTATAATTCTCCTTTTTTAGAAAGGTGTTTGTCAGGTTTTGGAATCCAGGTAATAATGGCCTTAAAGAATAATTTAAAAGTTTTCCTTCCATTTATATTTTTTGGAACAGTTTGAGAAGAATAGATGTTAAATCTTCTTTAAACATTTGGTAGAATTTCCCTGGGAAGCCATCTGGCCCTTGACTTTTTTTGGTTGGGAGGATTTTTAATTACTGATTCAATTTTTTGCTAGTTATGGGTCTGTTCGAATCTTTTATTTCTTCCTGTTTCATTATTTTTTAGTTTATATGTTTCTAGAAATTTATCCATTTCTTACAGATTGCCCAATTTGTTGGCATATTTTTCATTATATTCTCTCATAAAAGTTTATATTTCTATAGTATTTGTTGTGATCTCTCCTCTCTCATTCATGATCTTATTTATTTTAATCCTTTCTCTTTTCTTTTTGATAAGTTTGACTAGGGATTTATCAAGTTATTAATTTATTTTTTATGTATTTATTTATTTATTTCAGAGAGAAAGAGAGTGTGTGCATGAGTAGGGGGGAGAGGTAGAAGGAGGAACAGCCTCCCTGCTGACAAGGGAGCCTGATGCAGATCTTGTTCTCAGACCCAGGGATCATGACCTGAGCTGAAGGCAGATGCTTAACCAATTGAGCCACCGAGGCTTGCCTTATTAATTCTTTCAAGGAACCAGATCCTAGTTTCTTCAATCTGTTCTACTGGATGTTTTTGTTTGTTTGTTTCTGTATCATTTATTTCTGCTCTAATCTTTATTAATTCCCTTCCTCTCCTGAAGTTAGGCTTCTTTTGCTGTTCCTTTACTAGCTCCTTTGGGTGAAAGGTTAGGTTGTGTGTTTGAGATTTTTCTTGCTTCTTGAAGTCTATATTGCTATACTTCCCTCTTATGATCACCATTTGGACCATTGTGTTTTCATTTTCATTTGCTTCCATTTATTTTCTTTTATTTCTTCTTTAATTTCCTGGTTAGCCCATTCATTCTTTAATAGGATGTACTTTAACGTCCATGTATTAGAGGTCTTTCCAAATTTTTTCTTGTGGTTGACTTCAAATTTCATAACATTGTGGTCTGAAAATATGCATAGTATGATCTTAATCTTTTTATACTGGCAGAGGGCTGATTTCTGACCTAGTATGTGATCTGTTCTGGAAACTGTTCCATGTGCCCTTGAAAAAATGTGTATTCTGCTGCTTTAGGATGAAATGTTCTAAATGTGTCTTTTAAGTCCATCTGGTGCAATGTGTCACTTTGATCTTCTACTTAGATGATTTGTCCATTGTTGTAGATGGGGTGTTTAAGTTCCCTACTATTATTGTATTATTATCAATGAGTTTCTTTATGTTTGTTATTAATTGATTTTATATTTGGGTGCTCCCAAATTGGGGGAATATTTACATTTGTCACATCTTGTTGGATAGATACCTTTATTATGATAGAGTGTCCTTCTTCATCTCTTATTAAAGTCCTTGGTTTAAAATCTAGTTTGTCTGATATAAGTATAGCTACTCTGGCTTTCTTTTTGACATTCATTAGCATAAATGTTCCCTATCCCCTCACTTTCAATTTGCAGTTATGTTTAGGTCTAAAATGAATCTCTTGTAGGGAGCACATAGATGGATCTTGTTTTTTTTATCCATTCTGAGACTCTATGTCTTTTGATTGGAGAATTTAGTCTTTTACATTTAGAGTGATTGTTTATAGATAAGAATTCCATGCCATTGTATTACCTGTTAAGTCATTGTTTCTGGAGATTTTCTCTTTTCTTTCTAGTCTTTGTCCCTTTTGGTCTGTGTTTCCTATTCAAAGTGTCCCCTTTAATATTTCTTGCAGGGTTGGTTTAGTGGTCACAAACTCATTCAGTTTTTGCTTGTCTTGAAAGTTCTTTGTCATTCTGAATGACAGACAGCCTTGTTTGCTGGATAAAGTATTCTTAGCTACATATTTTCCCCATTCTGCCCATTGAATATATCGTGCCACCTTCTTCTAGCCTGCCAAGTTTTTGTGGCAAGGTCCGCTGCTTCTCTCATTTGTCTGTCCTTGTAAGTTAGGGGTTTCTTTTCCCTTGCTGCTTTTGGTGGTTTTGTTTGTTTGTTTGTTTGTTCATTTCTGTATTTTTTAAATTCTACGATGATATGTCTCGATATCGGCCTCCTTTTTTTTTTTTTATTTTGATCAGAGTTCTCTGCCTCCTGTATTTGGATGTCTGTTTCCTTCCCCAGATTAAGGAAGTTTTCAGCTATACTTTTCTCAAATAAACATTTTGTGCCTTTTTCCCCTCTCTTCTCTGGGACTCGTATGATATGAATGTTATTATGCTTCATGGAGTTGCTCAGTTCCCTAAGTCTACATTCATGATTTGATATTTTTCTTTCTCTCTTCTTTTCAGCTTCATTATTTTCCATTATTTTATATTTTTCTTCTATATCACTTATTTATTCCTCTGCTTCTTCTAGTCTTGTGGTCATTACATCCAACTGGTTTTGCATCTCAGTTAAAGCATTTTTTTTATTACATCCTGACTAGTGTTTCAGTCTTTTATCCTGCAGTAAGGGACTCCCTGGTATCCTCTATGCTTTTCTCAAACTCAGCTAGTATCCTTTTGACTGTTGCTTTAAATTCTGGATCAAGCATATAACTTATATCTATTTCAATTAGATCCCTGGCTGTGACCTTTTCTTGTTCTTTCTTTTGGGGTGAATTCCTCTGTCTTGGTATTTGTCTAGGTCTCTGTATACTTCTTGGTGTTAGAAAAACTTGTTTCCTGCTCCTGAGAGTAATGGATTTGTTAAGAAGAGGTCAGATACTGTCCAAGGCCTGGTGCTTCAGGAAGTGTTTCTGGTATATGCTACATGCACTCAGCTCCTGTATTTTGGTTTCTCTTTCCCTCAGGTCAGTCCTCTGCAGAGTTTCTCCTTATCTACAGTGGTGAGTGTTTGACCTTGTCCAGTGTGTGGCAAGTTTTATCCAAGTGTTCTCTGGTCTGCTTATTAACATAGGCTTGATCTGATTTCCACTAGAGGTGAGGCCTAGCAGCACTCTATGGTTGTAGACTTGGTGCTTGCAAGGGGATTTGTGATGGCATTCTGGGGAGTGGCCCATTGTTGCTCTGGCACTCATGCACACTTGCCCTAGTAAAGAAGCACCTGCAGAGTGCAGGGCAGTGGGTCTTGGTGTAAATGGCTCAAGCCTCCACTGTGGATGCTGTACTACTCACTTAAGTCCATCCATGCTGATGGGTAGGGGAGAAAAATGACACCAGCCTGCTCCCTCATACCCAGAGAGGGGATTTTGCACCTGCTGAGGTTCAGGAAGCCTTCACCAAAGAGCAGACAATCTATTTTCACGTTTCCCAGGCTTCTGTCTGTTTCCTGGCTTCACTCTGTCTGTGTCCAGGCCATCTGTCTGCCCAGGAGTGGCAGTGCTCCTGTGCTCCTGTGTTTTATCCCAGACATTGAATTTCAAAATTCCAAATTTTAGGGACTTAGCATGGCATGGACCCAGCATGGCATGGACCCATGCTGATCCTCTGGGGTAGGGTCTCCCCATGCTGGGGCTGGTGCTTATTTTCTAAGAAGGTCAGTTACACAAATGTACAAGAGCTTGGAGTTTAGAGCAAAGTACAACAAAAAACAAGCATCCAGGTTAGCTGCCATCAGCAGGTATCTCTGCACCTATGATAATAAATGGGGCAGTGCAGTGGGTACCCATTGGCTCTTTTGTCCTGTGAGAGGCAATGCTACCTCTCCCAGATGAACTCCAAGGAGGAACTGTATGTCCCAGTGCAATGCAGGGAATTGTTGGACCATATGTTGAATCATGCCCCTGCCCTCCCTCTCCATAGGAGCACTGCTGCACCCACCGGGCTTTACACCAACCATGTCATGGACCTCTAAGACTTCAGTTTTGGGGTTCTGCTAGTTATAAAAACTCACAGTGATCAACCCCACTCATTTTCTCAGTCAGTGGTTTCAGAAAAGTGCCACTGTGCACTTCTCTCTCTCTCTCTTTCTCTGTCTCTCTCTCTTCTATGTGATCAGAGTTTCCTCTCCGCTGCAGCATCCATAATTCTTTTCTCCCCCAAATCATGTCTCTTACCCCCTGCCTTCCACAATGTGGCCTCTTTTCTCTCTGTAGTTGTGCATTTGTTCTTTTAGTCCTCAGATCAATTTCTGAGGTGTTCAGAATGATTTGATATTTATCTAGAGAGTAGGCAAGCATAGGATTCCCCTACTACTCTGCCATCTTAACTTCATACCATATAGACTTCTAAGTGTGCCTGAGCACTCCAACTCAGGTTATTCCAGTTCCATATCCTATTTTCTCTTTAAGAACTTATGAAGGAAATCAAGAATACACTTAGAAAAAGCATGAAGGGAATGGGTGTTCTGCTTTTCCTGAACGATCTACCTAACTGACATTATTCTGTCATTCATAATGACAAGAAAGTACATGAATGATCTTTGATCTATGAATTAGTGTTATTTATTTATTTATTTATTTATTTATTTATTTTTAAAGATTTTATTTATTTATTTGATAGAGAGAATCACAAGTAGGCAGAGAGGCAGGCAGAGAGAGAGGGTGAAGCAGGCTCCCTGTTGAGCAGAGAGCCCGATGTGGGGCATGATCCCAAGACCCTGAGACCATGACCTGAGCTGAAGGCAGAGGCTTAACCCACTGAGCCACCCAGGTGCCCCAAATTAGTGTTATTTATTGATTATAGAGAAGGTACTATAGAATATACATAGAGCGAAAAAATCAGTTCATGCATTTATTTCACTTAGTTGGATTACATTCTAAATATTTTAAATAAAAGTGTGTGTGGGAAGTACAAAAGGATTAGAAAAGAAGAGAAAAATAGCAGCTCAGAGGAACAGGGAGACAGTATAGATTTAGACGATTGGAAAAGGCTTCCCAGGGTGGCTGTTAAACCATGAGTTTTGAATGCATACCGTTAGTGTAGAAAGAGTAGATTTGGAATGCATTCTAGATGAGGGAAGAGGGATAATGTGATCAAAGTTTGGAGGAAATGGACAAGGAAGCTATGGGCAACAATCAAGGGCTTCCCTGGGATTAGTTTGTGTGACCTGGAACAGGTCATTTCAGATCTTCAGTTATCTGTAAAATAAATATAGTAGGTCATGTAATTTTAATTTCTCTGAAAATGTTAATGATAAGAGCATTTACTATGTAGGAAAGCACTGTATTAATAATTTTACATGGATTATCTCATCTAGCCCTCACAATGACCTTATGATGCAGATCCTGCTCCTCAAAGTCTGGCAATAACCAGCAGCTTTGACAAGCATCATCTGGAGAGTTTAAAAATGCAGAATATAGATTCTATATTAAACACAATTAATGAGTGACAGAATCTTAACAAGATTCTTAGATGATTCATTTGTGAAGTAATTTTTGAAAATCCTTGATGTAGATGTGTGAGTATTGCCATTTCATAGAAACTGAATCAAAGAGCTAAAGTAATTTGTTCAAGATCAGTTAGCTACAAAAAAAAGAAAAATCAGCTAATATGTGATGGTGACAAGTTTTTTTTTTTTTTTTAAAGATTTTATTTATTTATTTGACAGAGAAAGATCACAAGTAGATGGAGAGGCAGGCAGAGAGAGAGAGAGAGAGGGAAGCAGGCTCCCTGCTGAGCAGAGAGCCCAATGCGGGACTCGATCCCAGGACCCCGAGATCATGACCCGAGCTGAAGGCAAGCGGCTTCACTGAGCCACCCAGGCGCCCCGATGGTGACAAGTTTTAACCACGGGAATCTGCTTAGAAACTATTAGCCACTGTTCTGATATGCTTAGTTTCCAGGGTTCTACAGGCAGATACGAAGGACATTACCTTAGGAAAGGAAGCCCAACTGGATAGAGATAAGATTGCTTTGCAGCATAAGGATTTAGTCTTGGGGTAATTGATGTTTCCTAATTATCAAAACTGGAGACAATAGTGGAAATCAACTATTCAACTAAAATGTGATTACAATACTATAAGTAGTGACCATTAAAAGAATACCATTATAAATAATAATATATGTTAAGAAATGTCAAGAATCCTTTGAGTGTTTTTTTCCAGTATATGTGACAACAATGTTAAAATTTGTAACTTCATTCTGAAAGGACAATTTAATAAATGCACAAAGATATTTATTTCCTAGATTTAAAATGCATTAAAATACTTAAAATGCTATGAAAGAAGAATATATGGATTTTCATATTTGACACTACATTATCTATTTCAACTGTTATTTAATATCATGGCTCCATTTCTGTTGTTAAAGAGTCTAGTTTTAACTGGTGATTCAAAAAATCAACCAGTTGTTCAATCAGTGTGTTAGGATATCTCTTGTTTATCAATCAAATTAGTTGTTTAGATCAGGTTATTAGCTTATTCAACACAAGGTCATCATCCCAAGGGCAATGGTTTCTTCATTGTCTTTTATACCTCTTGGCAATGTGATTAGATTCCTTAGAAGAACTTCCAGGTGAGAATGGCTGTCATGAAAATACTTGGTTCTCATTTTATAACAACACACCAGTCCTGAATTAGCCTCTTAAAAGGCTTAATAATTTGGGATTCTTATTTTGGAGGTGCACAGAAAATTTAGTTGCTTAGCAACAGGATTAGTATACTTCTAGCAAGTTCATTAACCTTATAGAATGTCATAAAGCAAATTGCAGCTGCATTTTACATATGTCCCTTTTCCTTAAAAAGTAGTCATTCATTTTTGTATTATCCCTATTTCATGTTTCTGATAATGGTACAGATTTAGATATTAATATCTAGTTACAATGAGTCTATTTTTTTGACAAAATATATATTCTCTTTTCAAATTTAGTAGTTCCTGAATTTCTGAATAATCAAATGCCGTTCACACACTTGTTTTTGTTAGAGAAGCAGCATTCATTTCTTTCTTTGAGTTCTTCAGCAGTGACTGTCAACCCAGACTTGAAATGTTGTTAAAGTATCTATGCCTAGTCCTCAACCTTAGGTCGTAGGATATACATAAGGAGTCTGGAGTTGGGCCAGACATGTATATTTTTCTAAGCTCTCCAGGTGATACTAACATGTATACAGAGCTGAGGATTGTATGTAACACATGTAAGTATGAACCTCAAATAGAGACCTATTGCAAAAATTGAGGTGGAGAAGCATGAAGGAAGACCAGAGAAGCTGAGAATGTAGGGCACGTGCCCTCTGTTATAATCTTTCTTCCTTCTTATGTACTCATTTTGTACATGAGTACAAAACTCATGTACTTCCTTCTCATATACTGTGCCTCATATTTTTTAGTGTTTTGCTGTTCAGTGCATGGCATGCAAGGCTCAGGTGTGTTTATTCTGTATTAAGTTGTTTCCCTTTCTTTTGTGCTCAATACCAAAAATTTGTTTCATGTGATACAATTTTCTTTAGATCTAACTAAATTAATTGCATTGACCCAACCAATTAATATTCTAAGTTTATGATTTTTAGCCAAACAGGTAAAGTGTTAGAAAAAATGGTAATTATAAAATTGACTAAAATAAACCTATCATTTTTATTTATAAAAAGTCAGTAATTTTCATATCAGTATTTTAATATTCAGATCAATTGATATATTAATTTGTAGTATCTGTATTTTAAAGGTTCAGCTTTACTTAGTTTTGAACCAGTCATACTTGAAAATTTTATGTTCTTGATCTTTTTTTCATTTAAGTGTTTATGAATCAGATGTGCCTGGAATATATTGGATTATAATAAGGGCTCCTGTGTTTTGTGGAATTTTATTCATGGAGGTTTTCCATCATTCAGGGGCAGTGGAAAGTACCATTTTTTAACACCTGCACAAATGATTTTAGTTAGATTCCTTTCTTTTTGGAGCTGGATGCATCAGTACCATATTGTTTTTGTGGTTCTTTTCTTTCCCTCTGCTAGGAATTCATGGTCTCTGGTTCTTACCTTTTTTAATAAGAACTGCTTCTTTGTATTGTATCAGATAACAGGCTTTAGTGAATTTAGATGATTTTCTAGGCACTTTTTCTGCTACTGACACCACATTTAGAGGGAATATAACAAAAAATGGTTGTGGGGGCCGTGGGTGGCTCAGTGGGTTGAAGCCTCTGTCTTCGGCTCAGGTTGGGTCATGATTCCAGGGTCCTGGGATCGAGCCCCGCATCGGGCTCTCTGCTCAGCAGGGAGCCTGACTCCCTCCCTCTCTCTCTCTGCCTGCATCTGCCTACATGTGATCTCTGTCTGTCAAATAAATAAATTAAATCTTTAAAAAAGAAAAAAATGGCTATGGACCCAGAATTCTTCCTTGCTAGCTGGGTCTGGAGTTTCCAGGCTCTGGAAAATATTTAACAGGCACTGTCCATTCTGTAGTCAAGTTTTTTTGTTTGTTTCTTTCTTTCTTTCTTTAAGATTTTCCTTCTTTCTTTCTTTCTTTTTTTTTAATTACTTGAAAGAGAGAGAGTCAGACAGAGAGCATGAGAGGGGCGAAGGTCAAAGGGAGAAGCAGACTCCCCACTGAGCAGGGAGCCTGATGTGGGACTCGATCTCAGGACTCCAGGATCATGACCTGAGCTAAAGGCAGTCGCAAAACCAACTGAGCCATCCAGGCACCCCTGTAAGCTGCAGTTTTACTCAATTTACTTATTTCCTTGTTAGCAGCCTTGCATTGGCCAATTGTTGTTTCAGTGCAGTTGTCATTTGCCCTAAAAATATGTGGAACTCATTTTGCTATGTTGACTTAACACCACTTTCCAGTCCTTGGAAGATATTTCCTATTACTTGTACAGTTTTTGTTTGCAACAAGTCAATGCAAACAGGCTATGTACATTAAGAAAAATGTATAGTCACTTTTCATTCCCCATACAAACTTCTTGAGTGCCTATTAAATTCAAAGCATAGTACTGGGTTCTATGACTATAGCCAAGAAATCTGAAATATAATTGAAAGTGTTAGATACTTTATTGTCCTGATGTTATAGCAGCTAACCATAGAGACTGATCACCTCCCTTTTGCTGCTCCTCTCCCATTAAATTCTAGAATATATTCATAGAGAGTCAGTGTCATTTTAATTATAGGGTATTTACTCTTGCTTCTGGAATTGCTCTGATAGAGCCACAGTATAGAGAAAAAGTACAAAGATAAGTATCATATTTGGACACAAACGTGCTTAATCTGTGCCTTAAAAAAATCAGAATATAACTATGTTGGCATTTTAAAAAATGCAAATTAAATCTACCACATCAGGATAATAGTTCTGAGAATAAATTATACTACCCATTTTATTTTATGGCAACTAATACTAAACAGGATTGGTGTGCTTTTATTGCTGAGTAACAACACAAGAATTTTCCATCTCTATTGCCTCTTAAAATATTGGCAACAACATCTTGTGAAAAGGTTGTGATGCTTTGTAATGTATATAGTCCGGTTTTCCTGACCACAGTTATTAGAACAGGAATCTACACTCTGTTACTGAAATGTAACACTGTAGAGACTGAACCAGTAAGAGGCAATGATTTGGAGCATGGGCAGAGTGACCAAGAGCATGGACACTGGACTCACCAACTCCACCACTTACTAGCTAGGTGACTTTGGCATATTTATGTAACCATTCTAAGCATCAGTTTCCCTATTTATAAAAAGGGATATGAGTTATACTTCTTTCATATGATTTTTATTAGGTTTAAATGATACAATATGTAAAAACTACCTGGGCCCTCATAAGAATTCAATAATTAGCAATCATTTATCTGTCTCTTAGAGATCTCTGTCCAATAAGGACCCTAACCTGAATAGGTGTTAATCAAACCCTTATGATTCTCTATTAGAAAGTTTATGTGTGGTGAAGAGAAAAAGAGCAGTATGAAATAGATGCTGAGGAGCTAAACTGCAACAGTACAGCAGTCCCTAGACCAGGAAGAATGCCCATAGAGCTACTGCTCTCATTGCTGTAATTACTGGAACACAGAATGAGAGCCCCATTCTCCAGGAGGCCTGAGTGTATGACCAATGAAACGGTCTTTTCTGCTCCTGTGCTCCCAATAAATTATCGTAGCTGAAGGCATTTCTGTGTGTCTCTGTGATATTTTTGGTATAGACTTTCAACATACTTTGTTAAATTTATTCCTGTGTATCATTTTTTTGTCTTTCTGAATGATGATGTTATTTTCGTTAGCGTTTTCAATGTCTATCTGGTATATAGGAACATACTCGTTATTTTATGTTGATTTTATGCCTACTATTAATTTTTTCAACATTGAATTGAAAGTACAAATTTTCTAAGTACAAATTTATACGTTGTCTGTGAATGATGGTGGGGTTTTTTTGTATGTTTTTTCCTAATTTCTATTTCATTAACTAGAGGATACAATTCACTGTTGAAAACAAAAAGTGATATCAGGAATCCTTTGCTCACTGCTTAATTTTAAGGGGTGGATCCTACAATTTCATCATTAACTTTAATTTCTGTAAATATTTTTTGTAGATTCCTTTATCCCATCAAGGAAAATTCTTTCTGTTTCCAGTTTACTTAAAGTTTTTAGTAATGAATGGGTAGTAAATTTGAACGCTGACTTTTCTGCATTTAGAGCTGTGTTATCCTCCATTAATTCCTCAATGTGTTAAAAAAAATTTTTTTAAAGATTTTATTTATTTAAGAGAGAGAAAAAGAGAGAGAGCATGAGAGAGGAGAGGGTCAGAGGGAGAAGCAGACCCCCTGCTGAGCAAGGAGCCCGACGTGGGACTTGATCCTGGGACTCCAGAATCATGACCTGAGCTGAAGGCAGTCGTTTAACCAACTGAGCCACCCAGGTGCCCTCAATGTGTTAAGTTTATTAAAAGTAATTTCTGTTAAGTAATTATTGCATCTCAAAAATGAAACCTCTTGGATATTAATATTTTAAAATAATATTTAAAATAATATTTTTAGATTGAGTATGTTATATATTTTACTAGGAATTTCTCACATCTATGATCTATAAATGAGGATTGGAATTTTCCTGTCTCATATACTCCTTAATTCTTTATAAATGTTATTACAACCTCATTTTCTCATGGATAATCTGATGCCTGATAATGTCGAACATCTCATGTGCTCATCTGTCACCCATATCTCTTTTTGGTGAAATGTCTGCATGACTCTTTGCCCATATTTCATTGTGTTGCTGTTTTTTCTTTTTTCTTTTTATTGTGTATATTTATATTATGAATTTGAGTCCTTCACAGATATGTGTTTTACAAATATTTTCCTGTCTGTATTTTGTCTTTTATTTATTAAAGTATTTTTTAAGAAGTAGAATTTTTTTTTAATTCTGCTTCTTAAATTTTTTTTAAATTTTGATAAAATCCAGTATATCACATTTTGTATGGTTTGTGGGTTTTTTTGTATCTTACCTGAAAAACTGTCTTTTCCACTGTTGGAATGTTTTCTACTAGAAAGTTTATAGTTTTAAGGTTCATACCTAGATCTGTGATGCATTTCTTATTTTTTGAGTATGGTGCAGGACAAAGGTCAAGATGATTTTTATTATTACATCTGATGGCCTGACCTTTTATTATCACACATCATACAATGTTCCTCTTTATCTCCAGTAACGTTTTTAGTCTAGTCTATTTTTCTTGATATTAATATAGTCACTCCACATTTCTTTTTTTTTTTTTAAGATTTTATTTATTTATTTGACAGACAGAGATCACAAGTAGGCAGAGAGGCAGGCAGAGAGAGATGGGGGAAGCAGGCTCCCTGCTAAGTAGGGAGCCCGATGTGGGGCTCGACCCCAGGACCCTGGAATCATGACCTGAGCCGAAGGCAGAGGCTTAACCCCCTGAGCCACCCAGGCACCCCTCACTCCACATTTCTTATGCTTTCTGTTTGTCTTATCTATCTCTTCAATCCCATTATATTAAATACATTGTATTTTTTAATCTTCCTGTAGAGAACATATAATTGTGTCTTATTTTGTAATCCAGTGTGATAATTTCTGCCTCTTGATTAGAATGTTTCATCTATTTATATTTAAAGTGCTTATTGGTAAGTAGCATTTGCATCAATCATTTCAGTTATTTTTTTATATATCTTATGTGGTTTCTGGTTTTATATTCCCTCTTTTTTAAAGATATTTTTAGATTTTATTTTTTTAATGGTTGTCCTGGATATTAAAATGAATTCTTAATTTAAAGTAATCTAGATTGGGGGTGCCTGGGTGGCTCAGTGGGTTAAAGCCTCTGCCTTTGGCTCAAGTCATGATCCCAGGGTCCTGGGATCGAGCCCCGCATTGGGCTCTCTGCTCAGCAGGGAGCCTGCTTCCTCCTCTCTCTCTGCCTGCTTCTCTGCCTACTTGTGATCTCATCTGTCAAATAAATAAATTAAAAAAAAATCTTTAAAGTAATCTAGATTGGATTAACACCAATTTCATTTCAATAGCATACAAAAGCTTTGCTCTAAAATAGTTCCATTCCCTTGCCTTCCTTTGTAATATTATTGTCAAATTACAAACTTGTACTTTATGAAACTACCAACATGTTTTATAATAATTACTCCATGTCACTGTGTTTCAAAAGAAGAAGATGTTACAAAATGTTTATTTTTTTTTATATTTACTTATATAGATTCTGTTAGCACTGTTATTTATTGTGTGGATTTGAGCTACTCACTAGTGTTTTTTCTTATCAGACTAAACGACTCCATTTTGTATTTCTTGTAGGGAGACTATGCTAATGAAAAATTCTCTGTTTTTGTTTGCAATGTCACGTCTTCCAAATTTTTGAAGGATAGTTTCTCTGGGTATAAAATCCTTGGTTAATAGCCTTGACCTGTCCATGCCTTGAAGATGTCACCCCACTTTGTTTTGTCCAGAGTGAGTTGTTCATTTATTTGAGCATTCCTAATCCAAGTCTTTTTTCATCTTTCTGCTTTCAAATATGTCTCATTGTCTTAGATTTTGAGAATTAAACTCTAACATGTATAGTTGTGTATCTCTTTGAGTTTATCCTGTTTGGAATTTGTTGAGCTTCTTGAATGTATAAATTGAGTTATTAAATATAGGAAGTTTGGGACTCTCTTCCCTTCTTTATTCTCCTCTAGGAGTCCATTTAAGCATTTATTGCCGTCTTGATGATGTTCCACAGGCCTCTGTTCATTTTTCTTTTTTCCTTTTGTTTGTTTGTTTGTTTCTCAGACTGGTTGACTTCTATTGATCTATCTTCAAATATTCTGATTCTTTGTTTTGGCAGCTCAAATCCACTGCTGAATCCCTCTGTTTAATTTTCCTTACTATTATTTTCCTTTTCAACTTGACACTTTCTATTTGGTTCTTTTTAATAACTTCCCTCTATTGATATTCTTATTTGAAGAGTGTTCTTATGCTTTTCTTTAATGTTTTAGATATATTTTATTTTATTTAGTTGAACATATTTATAATGTCTTCTTTAAAATGTTTTTCTAATGAGTCTAACTTATGCGATTCCTTGGGTAGTGTTTCTAATGACTGCCTTTTTACCTTTGTGTATAGGCCATACTTTCATGTTACTTTTATGTCTCATAATGTTTTGTTGAAATCTAGAAATTTTAAATAGCATGATAGAGCAGGTTTTGTTGTTATTGCTGATTGTTGTTGTTGTTTCTTTTGGTGTGGTTTGTTTGTTTAGTGGCTTTCCTGAATTCCCTAAAGCCCTTATTCTTTGATCTGTGCAGTTGCTGAAGTTGACACTTGATTGTGTGGTCAGCTAATGATTGAATGGATATTTCCTTAAATGCTTTGAACCAATGTCTTCCACAATTTCTGATGGACTCTGTGTTTATGTTGGATATGCCTTTAACATTCTGGTAGTTTATAACTTTTACTTGTGCAGAACCTCAATGTCAGAGTTGAGAGATTGGGGCCTTCTTGGGTTTTTCTTCTGAATATGCAAACAACTTCGTGTTTGTATGTGGAATTCACAATTCTCAGGAGTATGTCAGAGCTTTTCAAAGTCCTCTATGGGCAGCTCATTCCCAGATTTACTTTTAAGTTTTATGGCCAATCTCATGTTTACCCCAACTAGTATCACAACTGTAGAAAGCTGTAGTATTAAATAATTGTTGCTGATACTGATTGATAAATAACCTGGGGAGGGGGATTTTCCCAATGAGAAAAATCTGGGTTCAAATAAAAATAAACCCTGTGAATGGACATTTTTCAGACAATTGTCAAGCAGGTCAAATCCTAACAATTCTCTGAGGTGGGACTTTTTGTGGAGCTCCAAATCTGTTCTTGCCCCTGTAATGCCTTTAGGCTGCTGATTGTATAGCTACCATGCTTGCAATCCTGTTGTTTTTTTGTTTGTTTGTTTGTTTTTAAGATTTTATTAATTTGACAGAGATCCCAAGAAGGCAGAGAGACAGGCAGAGAGAGAGAGTGAGAGGAGGAAGCAGGCTCCCTGCTGAGCAGAGAGCCCGACGTGGGGCTCGATCCCAGGACCCTGGAATCATGACCCGAGCCAAAGGCGAAGCTTTAACCGACTGAGCCACCCAGGCGCCCCAATCCTGTTGTTTTTTAAGGCTACTGTGGAGTGAGGAAAGAGGGAAGGGAACAGAACAAGTTGAAATGCTACAAAACTTCTTACTGAGATTACATAATCTTTCTGGAAAAAACACACCTTAGATTATTGCAAGCCTTTGCTTAATTTCCAGAAATATGAAAAAGTTGATTTTGATAATTTTTCACTGTTTTTATAAAGGAACAGATTTTGGGGGTATCATTTCTCTACCATTCTCCTGGTGGGAGGCATTAATAGACCTTTTCTTGCAAGTGTGTTCCTCTGCAAAAGTTCTGTAGCAGAGCACAACTTGGCAGGTGCTCCAGGGAACATATTCTTGTAGGAGTACTTTCCATATTCTTTTCTTGGCTCACATTCAGTCCAAATAGGTAACTTAAATGTGAAGTCCAAATTCAGGTGAGGTATCTTACATTCAGAATTTCTAAATGCAAGCCTTTTCTATTTAGAGTCCACACTAAGGCAGATGTGAGTCTTTGTTGCTTGCACATGCTAGTTTTTTCTAAACCATCCTTTCAGTGAGTATGGCCATTAGTGAAATGGCCTCCACTATAGCAAATTGGGTTGCATCATACCCTGTTCTCCTTTCTTTCAAAAATCACATGATCATACTTCTCAAGACAAATCTGTTCTTTCAAGGATTTATTTTTGTTAAGGGTAGCCACTATCTGCTTTACTTAATATAGTGGAGGAGGAGGGTACAGCTGTTGGTTCCTCACTCCATTCATACTCACATGATCAGTGTTTTCTGATGACTCTGCTGAAGCTCTTAATTCTTACCATACATTCATGTATCAATCCAGAGGTCAGATTATATTTCTATATACCAAATAATCCATATATAAAAAAATTTAAAGTACTATTCAAACTACTATCAAACATATGAAATATGTATGGCTAGGTCTGACAAAAGATATTAAAGGCCTGCATACTGAAAAATATAAAGCACTGAGAGGAAGTAAATATCTAAGTAAATGGAGAGGTGTCCATCTATAGGTTGGAAGACTCAATATTGTTGAGATGTAAATTCTCCCTAAATTGATGTAAAGATTTAACACAGCTCCAGTCAAATCCCAGTAAGAATTTTTGTGAGACTAGACAAACTAATTGAAAATTAATATGGAAATGCAAAGTGTTTAGATTAGCCAAAATAAGTTTGTAAAAGGAAGAATAGAGCTGGAGCACTACGCTATTTAATGTTGAGACACTATAAAGTTAATGTAATTAAGACAGTTTTGGTATTCACAAAGATAAATAAATAGATAAAAGGAACAGAATAGAAAGTCCAGGAATAGACACACATGTATATGGACAATTGGTTTTTGAAAAGGTGCAAAGTCAATTCAGTGGAGAAAGAATAATGTTCATCAAATAGTGCTCAAACAGTTGGCTAACCATATGCAAAATACCCAAACCCAAACCAAAACCAAAACAAACATTGATCCATAACCTATACCATATGTTGTAATTAACTCAAAATGAATTATTGGCCTAAATATAAAACTTAAAACTATTAAACTTGTAGAAAAAAAAGATAAGAAATCTTGTGACTTTGGGTTAGCAAAGAATTCTCAGATATGGCAAGAAAAACACACCTTAAAAAAAGATAAATTAGATTTCATTAAAAATTAAAACTTTCTGCCCTTCAAAAGATACTTTTAAGAGAGCAAAAAGATAAACCAGAAACTGGTAGAAAATATTTGTAAAGTGTATATATGATAAAGGACTTGTATTCAGAATCTGTGAAGAACTCTCGAAACTTAATAAGAAGAAATCATGCAAACTAATAAAAAAAACTGCATAAAATGTTTGTAAAAACACTTTAGTAACCACCAATAATTGTCTGGGCAGGAGTGGTAATTACACATAAGCAAGAAGAAACTTTTGGAGGTGATGGATATGATTATTAGCAATTATAGTGATGATTTAAAGGGGTTATACATATTTAAAAGTTATCAAATTATACATTTTAATACATATAGTTTATTATATGTAAATTAAATCTTAATAAAGCTATTGAAAAAATATTTAATATAGAGTTTATTTTGAGGACTCAGCCATAAGGAAAAAAATGTAAATAATTCTAGAATTTTTATTCTAAGCAAATTATTTGAATATTTTCTTCAAGTAACATTACTTATTTTTTTATGTCTTCGAGTGAATGAGATTTAGTCCTGACCTTAAACTATAAGGAGAATTATTATAGCTCTTTTCAGGGAAAGATCACTATATTTTTAGTTCAAAATTACCTTCAGGCAACCAGGAGCCAACCTATCCTAATGACACCTTACACACTGATGGAGAAGCTGATCTGATAGACGTCAAAAACAGGAGATAACTTGTTGGATGAAGATTACTAGTAGCATGATATACTTGGGGAAAAAAATAACCCTTCAGCTTCAGTAGTTGCTCGTGTAATTGAGCTTGCCTGTGGGAAGAATATAAGTAGTTTGGATAGTTAACATTGATTTATAGATCTCTTCTCTTCCTTTCTCTATGCACAAAAACAGTTTTCTCTCTACCACAAAAAAAAAAAAAAAAAGAAAAGAAAAAGAAAAATTAAAGTAAACTGAGAAGTTATTTCAGGAGCTGGAATGAACTAAGTAGAATATATTTCCATTGGTTCCTTATATAAAGTAAAGAAGAAATATTTATAGCATGTAATAAACAGCAATTTTTAGTATTATACTGCATGAAGAACTAATGAAAGTCAACCCAAAAAACGATGAACAACCAAACAAGAAAATGATAAAAAGTATATACATTATATGATTTAGATGAAAGAAGAAATATAAGTAGCCAGTAAATATGTAAGAAAGTTCTATAAGCTCATGAGTATGCCAATAAAGCAATATTCATTTCTCCTATCAGTTTGGCAAAAGTTGAACACACACACACATACACATAAACAGGCACACAGACTCACAGACACACACACACACACACACACGAGTGCACACGCACACTGCATTACTAACTGCAAAAATCCTTTTACTGTTATACTATCCACCTGTGCTTTTTAGTTCTTTGTTGGAATTCTCATTGCCACTGTAATGGGATACAGCCACCACATCCTGGACCAGTTTTTACTAGAGTTTGGGGAAGGTTCATCACAAAAAAACATGTATCGAGGCTGAAATCTAGCTTCAAAGTCTCCCTTATTCAGAAAGAATCCTTGATTCCTAAACTGAGGAACATGGTCATTCAAAGTTTTCTATTTTTTGACAGAGGAGAGCTGCCAGAAAATAAATGCCACCTTCATATAACTATAGTGAAGTCTCCATTCTTTATTGCAAGCATTGCCAGATTTTGGAAAAAGCTGTAAGTGCTCATTGTACTATATGAGGGAAGATAAAGATGAGAATGGGATTTTGGCATGAGTCAAAAATAGCATTAAGCATCTTGATTGGTGTTGTATCTTACTTACCATTGCTGACATGATGAATTCTAAACACCATTTGTGGTTCATGTGGTAGTGTGTGTGTGTGTGTGTGTGTGTGTATACACACACACATATATACATACACACATATATGTACATATATGTGTGTACATATATATATGTATATACACACACATGTATAACAAATGAAAATATAGTGTATCTTTAGTTAAAATGATGGCAGTTGAGATATCAGAAAGAAAGCATAAGATTAGCAAATGCTGTTTTTCATTAACCTGAAGAATAAATGTATGAAGGAGGAAGCAAATAATTTTTTTTAAATAGCTCAAAAAATCTTTTCATTGCCTCGTATTTCTGATAATTTCTAAGACATTGTACACTTGAGATTCAATGCAAATTTTATTTTCAGTTAAAAATTAGTCTCCATTACATACTAGCTCTTTCTCATTAACTTGCCATCCTGTAGACAGCCAGTCCCTTGTTATTTTATGCTGTTCATTGTACACTAGATAACAATTTGTAACTCACATTTTGATTACTTGTTACACATTTCTGATTACTTGAGTTTTTACCAGCTTCAAACTGCTTTTTGTAAGTGAAAATTAAGTTGAAAACTCTAAACTGTTCTAAAATAAAAACTTAAGTTTGACATTTTTTCACAAATTATCTTAAGTAGTTTAAAATATATTTTTGTGAATCTGTTAGGAAAGTTAAAATAATTTATTGCTACATGTGAAGGTTACTATCATTGAAGTCCACAGTGCTTCATCCATTTCCCATTAGTACACAAAGAATGTGTGAAAACTCTGAAAATCATGGACACACACCAACATTAAGTTGGGGGAAGATTGGCTTGGGAGAGAAAAGCAAATAAGGATAGGAATATTCCAGAGTTAAAATTTGAAATGGCCACTTCCTTATTTGTATCATCTTTACAAATATTCCAAACAGTTACAGACTTTTCTTGAGAATGCAATTAATGTTATCACATAGAATTGTGAATAATTGTTAGTTGATTCATAGAGTGGTAAAGGAATACTTTCAAATGATCAATAAAAGGGTGGTGAAGAGTTCTGAAAAATAGAGCCCCTCAAATACTGGCTTTTGAATCCAGACGAGGATGGTGACATCATGGATAGTAGGAAGTTACAAAAATTAAAGATTTCTCAGACTTACTATAAAACATTTTAATTAAGATAGGTCCCATGGATCTATAATTTAAAAATGTATCCAGGTTACTCTGATCTTTAGAATACTAACTTTGAGAGATGTTAAGACTTTTTTTAAACCACGTCATTGTGCAGATAGTTTGCATAATTTTTTCTTAACTTATTTCACCATAAACTTCCTTCTCCAAGCATCTTATAGAATTATTTTATGGGCACGTTTTGAGAAATGATTTTCACAGAGTTAAAACCATTTGCTGTGGCTATGAGGTTTGGTGGAAAATTGGGTAGTTATAAACAGGTTTAAATATAATAGAGATATAGGAGTGCATGTATGGATACTATTCTCTAGATACTCTAAGGAAAAGAGACCTAGCATAACATGAGCAGTTAGAGAGAATATGAAATCAAATAAAAACCAGAATGTGATATTGCCTATGGGGCTGAAAAATTACAATCTGGGCTTAAAACTAGATTTGGTCATACCTTCTTAGAAGAAATCTCAAGAGGCAATCAATTGACAGATCCCTTACCTGTGTAATAGGCTCTGTTGGGATGAGTGGGAACCTGTCCCCCATCTCCAGGGACAATTGAATCCCAAGTGCAAAGAACAATATTGACAAAGCACTGTTGGGATCAAAAGGAAGGAACATCAGTTATTGCCACTTTGCTTGGTTACAAAGTGCTTCAACCACGACCCAATGTCCAATCACATAAAAATTGCTAAGACTTTTGTGAAGATAATAGTACCATAAGGAGGTAAGGAAAGGGGATTGTAAAGAAATATTCTAGAAATAGAGTAGTTTTCAAGTTGTTCCAGGAACTTTCTGAATGAGATGGTCCTTGTTTTCCCTTCCTTTTTCCTTCCTCTGCTTTCTTCCTCCTCTCCTCTCTTGTCTCATATTTTCTTTCCCTTTTTACCCCTTTTTCTGATCTTGCTTATGTGTCAGGAATATCTCTGGAGTGACCAGGAAAAAAAATCCATGAGTTGCTGCCTAGAGGAAAGGATTCCTTGACAATGTTTAACTCCTTCTGCTGTGATTGTTCATTCTCTAAACACTGCTGACCTGACATTCGTTCTTCCAACTGAGACTTTTGCTATAAACACTTCCTATGCATTTTCACAATATCCTCTGAAACCTGTCTTTATATTTAAAAACTTGAATTATGATTCATATACATGTGTCCCACTAAGTAGATTTTTAATGCCTTTAAGACAGGGATTGCATTCCTCCATACTGTATTCTCAGTAGTGTTTGGTACATTATATGAACTTGGAAATTATAATTGATCTGAACTTGGATAAATAAAATAATTAAAAGAGAGAATTTTGTGAAAATAATTCTTCCAGATTCTTAGTCTAGTAATATTTTCCCATAATCATTGTCAGTCACTTAGCAAATGCCTGATGATGGTTTACTGGGCAGATATACCAGTGTTCTTAGAGTCTTGGGCTGCTGAATAAGGGGATGATCTCCTAGAATGTTAGCAGCCTTAGGAGGAACCTAATTCAGCTCAAAAGTAAATTCCTCAGAACAAGACTGGTTGAAAAGTCAGATGGCAATGAAAGGAGAATGTGTGTATACACACACACACACACACAGACACACACACTCTCACGTACTCACACATATATGTTTAAAACCATGAATTATTCTACTCAGGGTTATTTAAATCCTCCTTTGGGTGTGTCTGCCTCTACCTTAGGACCTCATAACTAAAACAGGATGTGGCCTAACACGAAATCCAGAGGAAATCAACTGAGTCAGTTTAATGCAATAAATATTTATTGATTATTATATGCAAGGAATATAGGTGAATGACTGAAAGACTGAGAGTAAGGGAAAAGTTAAAGAAACCTGGGTCATTGTACATGAAGTCAGATTGGCCTCAGGGTTGGGGAACTGAGGTAACAGATTTCAGGTCCCTGAATAAATGTCATTTGTAAGCAAAATGTGCACATTTCCACCAAGACACATAAAAAGAATATACACAATGAGCATTTTTAGCAGGAAGCATTTTAGTTTAGAATCAGCCTTCCAAGAGTGCTTTACCAAATGGGCTAGGATGGCTATTTCTTGGGAGATGGTTATAAGGTTAAGGTAACTTCTTCGTTTCAATCTTTTTAATAAGTAAAAAAGGCAAGATCCTCAGATCTCCCTTCTGGCTATGTAGTTCTAGGACATTTTAGTTCTTTTTTCTGCCTCTCCTCTAGTGACCTTAATTCCTTTTATCAATTTAAAGTTTAAAGCATTTATAAGGAAAATGTATCTATTTAAAAGGATGAGAAATTGCAAACTTTTCCAGCCAAATCTATTTTAGAAAAAATCCCCTATTTTAAGTAACCTCATGAGTTTCTCCAGGGCAGGCACAACCATAAAAAGATGCAGTTAACACAGGCTTTAACTTTGAAGGAGATGATAAGAAATACAAAAACAGACTTCCCTTTTATAGTGTGTAAAATCATTGTCTTTTTTAAAAAGAAAAAATTGGAGATGATGCATAAAGTTTCAGAAGCAAAAAATAGTCCAAATAAACTTCTCACATGCTACTACTACTCAATTCTGATTAAAACCTCTCACCAACTTTACATTTAGACATTCATAATTAGACCATCTTAAACAGCCAAAACTGAGAATGGCTGTCAATGGCATGGCCTTGGTTCTTTCCCCTTTCTGTTGAGGGTTTCTATTGCATTTGATACTCTCTGATGCAGCCAGTTTCCAAATGCTTCTGGAAAATTTGCACATGCCATGCCTGCTAAATTTACATTCACATACTCTTTCCAACCTCTGCCATGCATGCTCCTGAAGATGCCCCAAACCACACTGTACTCATGCTGTGCCTGATGATATCATGTACTTATCAAGAGGTATATTTGTGAGTGGTGGCCACCCAGTCTGTGAGTGGTAGAAAGAGGAGAAATTGAGGAATCTTTGCTATTTTCCATCAAGCAAGTTCAAAAAAACACAGGACAAAGCCATTCAATTGAATTTGACAACTTTACATGTATTATATTAAGTCCAAATTGTTAATTCTATCATATTTCTATAATCTACACAGGTTTTTCCACATATTTCCAATATATATATAATTCAATATACTTATATATAATATAATATAATATAATATAATATAATATAATATAATATAATATATATACATATAATGCAATAACATGGTCCAATAATCCTCACACGACCCAGTAAGTAAAATGGAGCCAGGGTATCATTGCATTAAAATCTTCTGGTCTTCCTCCTGAACCAAGATTCTGTGGATACTGGATTCCCGTTTATGGCTTTCTTATTTGATCTTTTACTCACAAACATGCAGCCAAATATTACACAAACACTCCCTTATGTACACACACACACAGAAATTATCAACATCCATCTTCAGGAACTATGATGTATTATGTCTGGGGCAAGGCATGCTGCATGTGATTCTGACATTTTGCCAACTTTAGTATATACTTTCCCTGATCAGTGTTTCTGAACTCTAGTTACACATTAGAATTACCCGTGGAACTTAAAAATTATGAATATGTTCCGGCCCCAGGAAAAAGTAAACAAATCTGAGTCAGTGGGGTGGGGGCAAAGCATGAGTAATTTTTTTTTAAGGGCCGCAGATAATTCCAGGGTACAGCCAAAGTTCAGGTTCAGTGGCTCAAAGGAGCATTTTCAAACTTGAATGTGCAGGAAGCACTTGGGAATCTTGTTAACATGCAGATTCTGACTCAGTAAGTCTGGGGTAGGACCAGAGATTCTGTAATTCTGTATTTCTACATTTCTAACCAGTTTTCCAATGATGCTGGAAGACCACATTTGAGTAGCTTCACATAAGAAAGAAATGACCACCAGTCTCAGCTGTTCAGAAGGGTTAATTGCAAACCTTACCACAGGAAAGGCCATTCACATTTAAGGCTCAGTCTCCAGTAGGATGTCCCGCCATTGAGCCACAGTAAGTCTTTATTATCCTTATTAGAACTGTCACTTCAAGACATCAGATCCTTCTTTGTTCAATGAACTTCTGTTTCACCCTATGGGAAAGTTTCTAATTGCTTTTCCAACTGTGCTCAGGTAAGCTGAGTTACCTGCTCTGTTCTCAGGGACACGTGGACCTTCTACTTCCCTATGAACAACTTAAACACAGGGATTGTGTTTACCTAGATCACCTGTGTGTTCCTAACACCTTTTATATTGCCTACTAGATAATAATTGTTCAATAAATGTGTGTTGAATGAATGAGCACAGCTCTTAGAACATGTAGCCAGTGTTCTGTCTCCCCAAAAATCTGTGAGCTCTTTGAAAGCAAGGCTTATATCTTTTCATATTTATAGACCCAGTGCCTGGTACAGGGTAGGCAATTAATGCATATACTATATATATAATGAAAAAATTAATACCATGTATTTAAAAAGAATATCACTATGTTGCAGAATGATGCAATGATTAATGTTAAGACTCTTACATTCTTTAGAGAATATTAACTTGTATTCACCATACTCTGTATATATGTATATGTACACATATGTATGCGTATATCAGAGTCTGATTACTATCCCGGGATACTTTTCATTAACAAGAATTTGCAGTATTTTGTAATTAAGAGAATCAATTCCTCTTATTCCTGCCTACTCACCCCACTCACATATTTGGATCAAAATCCTTCACTGCCCACACCAGATATATGTATGAGTTGTTGCCATGATTGTATCTGGTGGAAGCATTGAGACCATGCTTTGGAGTAACTATGAAAGTTTCCAAGCCTTCTATGTAATCATTTGTACAGACCTCTCTGACACTGTTGGCAGTGCCAGTCAGACGTCAGCACAGGAAGTAAGGGCACACATGAATCTCCTCAAGAGGCCTATTTATAGCTCTTACAGACGATTATGCATGTTTTACTTTAAGAACATAGCCTTTTCCATTTTCAAAGCATTTGAGAATTAGGGGATTGGATCTGCATTGTTTCCTGACATTGATAACAGGAAAGTATCAGCCCCCTTCTCAACTCATCTGCAGGAGATTTCATTAGGAGGAAGACTGTGGTGAGCTGATTCAAGACAAGCTGTACCACTGGTCTGGCAGAGTAGTTGAGAGTATGGGTGATGGAGTTAAAAACAGGTGTTCCCAAACCTGCTTCTGCCACTTGGAGATAGTATAACACTGGACAAGCCGCAGACTTTCTCTGTACTTCTTTTCGGCAAAATGGACATAAAATAATATTCCCTTCATAGCATTCTGAGGTTTCGAATTCATGCTTAACACAGTAACTGGCATGTTATTGCACGTCTATTATTATTGCTGGGTTTAATTATTTCTATTCTTTGACTTCTGAAATCTTCAAGGTTTCCATGGTAGAGGCCAGCACATATGTTATCAAGCAATTGATTAACCAGCATATTAATGTTGATCATATGTTTTGATTGATTTCAGAGAAGAGAAAATCACACTCGGGAAAAATGACCAAATTTGTGATTCAGTTGATGCCAAATGACTGGATTGACTCTATTATTTTTCCCCCAGCAAGTTAATTAGACTTTGGGTACTATAGGTTAGTTGTATGAGACAAAGTCAGGATGTAAGGTGAATATGACAGGAGAAATCAGTAATTAGGGGAGAGAACTTGGGGTATTTCAGGGTTTGTTCTAGCACAGTTGGAAACCTAACCACATGTGTTTTGCAAATTGCATTTCCTATTGATAGGTCTTCCTGATCCTGGGGTACACTTATAAAACTCATCTTGAAGCTTAGGGCTACAACTTTCTCCATCCTCTACTAATCCTTAATGGATATTTTCTATAGTCTTTTTTTTTTTTTTTTTTTTAACAGGAGACACCTATCCCATATATAAGTCAATTCATGAGTGTTTTTATTTATTTGTTAGCTTGGACTAGCCTTGGAAATCTTCTCTTTGTTCTTGAAAATAACAAACATGAATATACTTCACTGGCCATTTTCTATAATAGACTCCAGGTTTTTTAAAACTAAAATTAAGGTGCCTGGGTGGCTCAGTCAGTTAAATGCCTGTCTTCAGCTCAGGTCATGATCCCAGGGTTCTGGGATCAAGTTCCACATTGGGCTCCGGGCTCAGCACGGAGCCTGCTTCTCCCTCTGCCTCTGCTCCTTCTCCCTGCTTGTGCCTCTCTCTCTCTCAAAAAATAAAAAATAAATAAAATTCTTAAAATAAAAATAAATTTTAAAAAACTAAAATTAAGGAGCACCTGGGTGGCTCAGTGGGTTAAAGCCTCTGCCTTCAGCTCAGGTTATGATCCCAGGGTCCTGGGATTGAGCCCCGCATCAGGTTTTCTACTCAGCAGGGAGCCTTCTTCCTCCTCTCTCTCTGCCTGCTTTACTGCCTACGTGTGATCTCCATCTGTCAAATAAATAAATAACATCTTTAAAAAAAATTAAAAAACTAAAATTAAAATGTTTTTCATTGAGCCTCTGTCCTGGAAAGCAGATTTTTTTAATGAGAGTTTGTTTCTTAAAGCAAATAAATGATGTAAGAATACTAATTACCTCGCTCTATTTTTTCCTTAGTACATGTTCATCATTTTGCCCACTGAGTATATAAAATATAGAGTAAATTCTGTTTTGTTTTACAAAATTGGATTTTAATGGCTTATTTGGGTCTAAAAATATTTCCTTATGCCAAATTTTAATCAACAGTATCAATCTGAATCTCACTAAACTGTTTTAACCAAAATTTGAATAAAATTCAAAAATCAACAATTGAACATGTGGAATCTCCTTGTTTCTAAAGTTAATCAAAATTGATAGTTTGAGAAGGACAAATGCCATATGATTTCACTTATACATGGAATCTAAAAAACAAAACAAGTGAATAAACAAACAAAAATCAGAATCAGACCTATAAATAGAGAATAAAATGATGGTTGCAAGAGGGGGAAGGGTGGGCAAAATGGATGAAGGGGAGTGGGAGGTACAGGTTCCAGTTATGGAATGAATAAATTGTGGAAATAAAAGACACAGCATAGGGAACATAGTCAGTGATACTGTAATAGCATCATATGGTGACAGGTAGTAGCTACACTTGTGGTGAGCATAGCTATAATGTATAGAATTGTTGAAATCACTGTGTTATACACCTGAAACTAATATAACATTGTGTGTCAACCATACTCAAGTTAAAAAAAAAAAAAAAAAAAAAAGATAAAATTCAGAGAGAAAAATACCTGATAGTTTTGGGGTTTTTGTTTTATAATTTTTAATTTTTTTTAATAAACATATAATGTATTATTAGCCCCAGGGGTACAAGTCTGTGAATTGCCAGGTTAGACACTTCACAGCACTCACCATAGCACATACCCTCCCCAATGTCCATAACCCCACCACCCTCTCCTTAGCCCCTCCCCTGGCTACCCTCAGTGTTTTGTGACATTAAGAGTCTTTTATGGTTTGTCTCCCTCCCAATCCCATCTTGTTTCATTTATTCTTTTCCTACCTGCAAACCCCTCACGTTGCATCTCCACTTCCTCATATCAAGGAGATCATATGATAGTCGTCTTTCTCTTATTGACTTATTTTGCTCAGCATGATACCCTCTAGTTCCATCCACGTCATCACAAATGGCAAGATTTCATTTCTTTTTTTTGGCTGCATAGTATTCCATTGTATATATATACCACATCTTCTTTATCCATTCATCTGTTGATGGACATCTAGGTTCTTTCCATAGTGTGGCTATTGTGGACATAGCTGCTATAAACATTCGGGTGCACATGCCCCTTTGGATCACTATGTTTGTATCTTTAGGGTAAATACCCAGTAGTGCAATTATTGGGTTGTAGGGTAGCTCTATTTTCAACTTTTTGAGGAACCTCCATGCTGTTTTCCAGAGTGGTTGCACCAGCTTGCATTCCCACCAACAGTGTAGGAGGGTTCCCTTTCTCAGCATCCTGGCCAGCATCTGTCATTTCCTGACTTGTTAATTTTAGCCATTCTGACTGGTGTGAGGTGGTATCTCATTGTAAAAACCTGATAGTTTTAATTAGAATTTGCATGCCCTTTATTTTTTAAGAGGTAATGCAAGCCTGTGGTCTTAACTGGGATTCATTCAAAGTTGCATTTTTTATTTATTTTTTATTCCAGTGTTTCTCAGTATAAGGTCTATTTCCCACTTTCATTACAACTATTTGGATATGTTTGTTAAAAATCTTAGATTCCTGGGCTCCATTCAAGAGTTAATGAGGCAGGATGTCTGAAGGTAGAGCTAAGGAATCTGTTTTATTTTTTTTTAAATATCCCATATAACTCTTATACACATTAAAATTTGATCTGAGTGCCACTGGCAGGGATCAACAAAGGTCAATGGCCATTAATTGAGCTTGCTTAGGAAAATGTGGGTATGAATAAGGGCAAGGCAATTCAGCCTTGATTATCAGTGTATGAATGGTAGAAAGTCACATGCTATTTTCTGCATTTTTATTTGAAATCTTTTACTTTGTATGAACAACTGATATTCAGTAAAGTGCTTAAAAATTGTAGTTACAACCTAGTTCACAATAGAGTGATGAATGTAAAAAAGAATGTTTAGAGAATAAAAATCGGTGAGATGTGCATTTCCACAGAGAAAACAAAGCTGTTGATATGAAAGATAGTTAAAGAAATGGGACAGTATCATGTCCATTTCCTAGTACAGTTGTGTAAATTGTTCATTAAAAATTCCTGAAGCCAAGGTTAGTTCCAGCTAATTCGTTCCCATCTGATTATACTGCTTTTTAAAAATTATATTTTAAAGTTAAATAAATATTTTCTGCAACTCAAAAACCCTAAATTTTATTCATTTAATTGTATATAGAACTATTGAATCTTCAACATTTGGATTGAAATGCCCACTGCCATTTTGTAAAATAGTTTTAATCAAATAACCTCCTTTTGGAGAAGATTTTCTTTTATCTCAGTTTTGCTTTGTATTTCATTAAGAAGTTTGTTGGTATTCTCCAAAGATTTTCTCCTAAGAAAGAGAGAAAATAAAAGAATTACCCTTTCAATCTTTAATATATATAAGTTGCAAAATATTTGATATTAAGCCAACATGAGACAATAAATAATTCATGTAGTCTATTGGTAATTGGCAATGGGAGATGGGAACCACATAAATGAAATATATCTCTTTGCTATCATTTGCCCAATGTAATATATTTTATAGACACTAATGATACACAAACAGTAAAGTTTAATGATGTTTTGAATGCTGATTATACCTAAAAGATGCTTCAAGTCATACAAATATTCCAGAAGTGATCACACAGTGAGCTATTTGTTGAAATAAACATTACAGGATGGCTTAAGGTCAATTTAATTAAATATATATGGAGATCTTTTTGTAGTTGCATGAATCTCACTATTGCTCAGTCACTTAAATCTGTTTACTTCTCAAATAAATCAGTTCTGGGAAAACAGTAAAATGGAGTGTGTCACCAATTAGTGCAACTGTTCCTCAAATTTAATTAACCTTTTTATTCAATCAAAGGGCACACCTGCAAGTTTCCATTTATTTCAGGGTTGATGCTGCTGTTTCCCAGAGATTCTCTTAGGACTCTCTTAGGATCTTCTAAGCAGATGCTTAGACCAAGTATATTTTTTATATCAGAAAGATGGCAATTCATTAGAGTAAAAGTAGATAAAATGGGTTAATTAATGAAGCTACCCTTGAAAAAAAGTCACTTTTTCTTTAACAATCCAATTCTATTATAGAGCACTTTCATCCTGTATTTAACATTTAGGAAGAGGTTTTGTTGCTACCCAAATTCTTACTATCAGTAGATGGAAGAATAGTGAATAAATAAGACAGACTAAGTTTTAGAACTTGTCCATTCCCAGAGTATTTTTACTTATCAAGCTGCTCTGTGTTGCATCATAACTTTGTGAAATATTGTTAGATTTCAGTTAGCATAACAAGAAAATATCCATTTTTTAATCAGTGAAACTGAATTATGCTGCTTCACTGAACTGATCTGGACAGGTTGCTTATAATACTCAAGATATTGTCATCCAGCTGCAGTAATAGTGACAATCTGAATAGGAAGTGGGATCTCAAAAACCTTTCACCAGATGGGAGATTTTATTTATTCCTTGCAACCAGATGCCACCAACTTCTCTTTCTGATGAGGCTGTTTACTTATTTTACTTGGAGAGGCGGTGGTTGCCCTCAGGCATGTTTATTGAGAATTTCAACTCCCAGTTGAACAAAAGAATCCTCACTTAATAACAGCTAATTAACATAAAACCAACATTCTTTTGTGATTTAAGAGAACCACTCAACCGACTCTTTTCTCTGTTTCATTAGCAAACTGTCCAAACCCTGGTTCTTCAATGCTGGTGGCAATTGTGTAGTAATGAAGGAGGCAACATCAAGTGGTTTCACCTGCATGATTCTGGAGCCAACCTAGGGGCAGCCCAGAGTGTGACCTAGCATAGCATAGAGCTGGAAGGGGACCCTCAGCCCACAGCAGCCCCATCCTAGAATCCCTAAGTATTGGTATAGAGTCCTTAACAAAAGTACTGAAATACAGTGAAATTGTAAGATTGACAACATGATTATTCTGAAAGTAGTTCCCTCACCCACACCCACACCCCAATTGGACTCTGCAATCCTGGGCTTCCTATATTCTCTCAGAACTCTCCATGAGCCATTCCAAAACTTGTACCCTTCCTCCTTCCTCTACCAACTGAAGAAATCCTATGCAGAAACACATGTAAAACAGACTAGAGCAGTGTAGCTCAGAAGGGTCTGGAACTTCAGCTCTTTAGTATTCCCCCTCATAGCTTTCTAGCAGCTCCTCAATACCCTTGTGTCTTATTGCTCCAGGTGTCCCAGAAATAGACCAAAACTGCTTCAGAAATTTGTCATCTCTTCCCTGTCCTAACCAATCATAGAGTGAAACAGGTGGTCCCAAGCCAGGCCACCATGTGTGTCCTCAAACCACACAATCCATGATCCTTGACCCAAGCAAGACGAAGGCCATCTAACCTATCTACACCTAAGTGTCCATCTATGAAATTAATCACTCATTAAAATGTGTCCTCTTATCACACAGATTCACATGTGTTATATATAATCACAGAAAACAAGAACCTATTTCAATAAGTTAGGCCAAAGAACATGCATTGTGTTCCTAACATTGTGGCTCTCATTGCATTGGTGCATTCAAATTCTTTGAATGTTCCCACAGGGAACATAGAATTTAATTATCTGTTACAAATTTAGTACATCTGTATGAGAATGGCTCTAAAATCAAAAGCCATCGTGGAAGAATGTCTTCATAGCCTTACCACATTTAGGATAGCAGCAGTGACTCATACGGTCACTACCATAAGAAGGTTATGGAGTCAACCAGATCTGTTTGTTTTTTGGTTCTGTTACTCATTGGGAAATTACTAAATCTCTTTAAACTTTGGCTCCTCATGTTTGTAGTGGAATATGTAAATAGTGTGTACATACAAGATTGTTGCAAGTATTGCATATGAAGCCCTTAACATAGTTTCTAACACATAGGAAGTATTTATAAATGTTTGCTATTTTAATTATTACCAAAATTATTTTTATTATTGATAATCCAATTCTACTTCCTCTACTGATAGGCCAGATTACTATATTAATCTCCTAATGCTACTACAACAAGTTCCCTCAAATTTAGTGGCTTAGAACAACACAGTTTATTCTCTTATAGTTCTGGAGCTCAGAAGTCCAAATTCAGTCTGACTGGGCTCAAGTCAAGGTGTCAGCAGGGCTCGTTTCTTCTTTAGGCTCTAGTGGATAAATAGTCTCCTTGCCTTTCTACTTTTTAGAAGGCAACTGCATTTCTTAGTTGGTGGTTTCTTTCTCCACCTTCAAAACCAGAAGTGTAACATCTTCCAATCTTAGTCTGTCTTTGTCTTCCTTTCTGTCTCTCTGTCTTTCTCCTCCCATTATCACATCACCTTCTCAGTCTTTGACCATCCTACCTCCTCTTATAAGTATCTTTATGATTATATCCAAGGGACAGAATAATCTCCCAATCTGAAGATCTGCAAAGTCCCTTTTGAATATAAGTAAGGTAACATATTTATGAGTTTCTGGGATGAGGACCTTGACATCTTTGGGTGGCCATTATTCAACCTACCACAATAACTAAAACCCATGAGTTTATCTGGCCAGTTATGTGACCCATGTCTCAAGGCTCCCAGCTAAGTTTCAATCTGATTTAGTATTCCATCTCTTGTTGCTGACCTAATCTTGTTTTAATTTGAAAATAGGTTTGTAGACTCTTATTTGTTAATATTTTTAAATTAACACCAATAACACATGTATATAATTTTATTTATTTATAATTTTATTATATAGAAAAATGTGAAAATTCCTTTTCCCCAGATGTAACCACACTAAAGGATTCATGGCTAGCCTTCTGTATCCTTATTTATATTTACATAATTATTACATTTTATATAAATGTACATGTATGCCTGTTTATCTTTTTTGGTCTTTATTTTTTACATAAATAGGATCTTACCATAAGTATTACTCCATCTCTTTTTTTCCTCAGTTACCAATAATGTCATTTTTTTAACCTGGAGTATAGAATTGCACTGAATAGGTGCATCATATTTTCAACTACTGTCTTTCAGAAAGACATTTCTGTTCCAACTTTGTGCTATCACCTCAACACTGTGATGAATAGAGGTCTTTGTGCATGTAAGAATGAATTTATAATGGTAGATTTTTAGAAGCAGCAATGTGTATGTCTGCGTGTCTTTGTTTTAATCCTAAAGTCTAACGATTTGAAGGCTTAACCAATATACAATCCAACTGATGTTTGTATAAAACTATATAAGAGAGTACTCATACCACTGTGTCTTCAATTACAATTGATATTCTCAATTTTTGTCCCAGTTTGATAGGAGGAAAATTATACCTTATAATGGCTTCAATATGTATTTCTTGAATTAGTAACATTGAAATTTTTTAATGCTTCCTTAGAAGGATGATTCAAATATGAATGTACAAGGAATTCAATGACACCCTCTTAGGCTAACTGCCCCAATAATAAGCCACATGGCAAGTCTTTACACATATTTCATAGCATTTTTCTATGGCCTCACTTTACATTATATAGCTTACATAGAGTTCTTCTGCAATCAATCCCTCAGTCAGTGAAATATTCATTCTTATTTTGTGTCTAAACACTGTTTTTTATATATGGTTATTTTGCTCACCAGTCTTATTTGTTGGACAGGCTTAGGATAACTGAATCTGTTGTTATTTCATAATTGCTATCATTGTAGTTCTTATTTTCCCATTATTTTCATACTGGTTTGGGTTTCTCATTGATCATTTAAAAGTAATTAAGCTAGTCTACCACACTATACACAATCTGTGATGCCTAAGGTTTTGCACATTAGTCTGTTTATATATAAAATAACATCAGGCTGAAACTAATTTACCAAACTACCATGGCTCTTCAGGTGATCAATGATCACTTTTAACACAACTGGAATCAAGCCACTCAAAAGAATGACAAAAAAGACATCTAATTTGCACTTCGTTAATGTTGGCAGAAGTGCAGTGGAAACTGGTGTACTTTTCCATCAATATCTCCTGAATTAGGTCATCTGGAAGCTCAGGCGCATTGATTAGGGTGAACTTGCATGTATCCTTTGATTACAGTCATGCTGTCAAGATTCAATTATGCTTCACTGGTAAAAACAAAAAATGGCAATTACAGCCTGAACTATTTTAGAACTGGAGTTTTCAACTACATGAGCAAGTTTCTGCTTCTATTATGTTGTGGACAAAAGTTTATTCTATAAGCCAGTAACTGAACTTAAAATTATGCATGTAAAAAGCAAATAATGACCCTGATACTGGATTCATACACTCAAGATTCCATACTGAGGAAATTGAGATGGTCAGGGAATAGTCACAAAGGGGGTTGATATTTGAGTTGTTATCTGAATGAAGAGAACAGAACAGCCATGTTAGAATTTGGGAGAGAGTATTCCTAGCAGAAGGACAGCAAGGGCAAATGTCCTAAGGCTGGAATGAACGTAGCTGGTGAGAAACAGAATGAAGTTTAGATGTGGCCAGAGCACAGTAAGCACAGATGAAGGTAAACCACGATGAGGGTGGTAAGCTTGGATGGACAAAGTTGGAAACACAATGGAACACCATTAGAGGGCTTTTTTAAAGGAGCCATATGATTTTATCTGAATTTTGGAAGGATCACTTTGACTATCAGGAGAAGGGACAGTAAGAAGTTGTGGGAAGTTGTGCATTGAAAGATGATGACAGCTAGATTAGAGTGAGTGCAGTGGACATGGGCCAGTGTGGAGAATGTAGATAATTATTAAACGTAGAGCAGACACTACTTGATTCACTGTAGTGAGTAAGGAACAGAATAAATTGAAAGACGGCTCCTGAGTTATGGCTTAAACAATCATTTGGGCAGGCAGTATGGCTGTTTAGAGAAATAAGGAACATTCATGAAGAGGCAGTTTCATCTTTCACTTTAAACATGTTAATTTTGAGAAGTCTGTCAGTTGCAGATATCAAGTAAGCAATCAAGAGTTAAAACCAACACTTCATGGGGAGGTGTAGGCCAGAGTTACAGAGTTTTAATTATCAGCATATAGATAGCATTGAAAGGCACAGTAAGAGGTGAAATTAAAATTTTAAAGGTATTGAGGAAGTCACTGAAAAGAAATGGAGGCACACAGTAATTCCTGAAATTTTCAGACCCTTTCAGTTCTAGTAATAGGGGAGGAGCAGATAAGAGAACAGGTAAGAAAAGTGAAATATGGCAGGTGAAAAATGAGAAGAGGAACTTTCACAGAATACAAGACTCAGGGGAGAAGTGTAAGAGACCGAACAAAAGTATTTAAGAAGATGACTACTGGAAAGCACCCGTTTGAATCAGCAATGGGGTTATAGATGTGATGCTGACCAGAGAAACTTTAATTGCTTGATGAGGACTAACTTTTAATCAGTGTATGTGGGAGATCACTGGGAGGTGAGGCAGTAGAAAAATGATTTGTAGAAAATTATTCCAAAACTTCAGAGAAGGAAGTAGAGCAATGGTAGAGTAGCTAGAAAAGGATGTGGAGACAAGGAAGCTATATTTAAACATGGGGAATTCTGGAATGGGTTTCCACACTTACGGCAATTGTCCATAGAAACAGAGTAGTAATGCAAGAGAGGAGATAACCAGGAGAGTAAAGCCATCAAAAAGGGGAGCAAGGGTATGATGGGGGAACATATGAAGGCATTAACCTTTGCCAGGGCATTTCTCCTTTGAAGGAAGAGGAAAGAGAAGATGGAAGCAGATTTGGCCACGAGAATATGTAACATATTTCTCTATGAGGACTTCAATATTTCAGTGGGATATGATGCAAATACATTAACTAAAAATGGAAAGGTGATTATAAGTGGCAGGAAATGGGCGCCTGGGTGGCCTAATTGGTTAATTGACTGCCATCAACTCGGGTCATGATCCCGGTGTCCTGGGATTGAGTCCCACGTCAGGCTCCCCCTGCTCTGCAGGGAGTCTGCTTCTCCCTCTCCCTCTGCCTGCTGCTTGTGCTCGCTCTCTCTCTCAGTCTCTCTCTATCAGATGAATAAATAAAGTCTTAAAAAAGTGGTTGGAGATTAGAAAGGAAGGAAGGGGTGTGAAATGTTTCTTGCTGAGAGTAGAAAAATACCTTTCCTTGAAGAAACAGCATAGGTTTTCTGCTATTGAGAACTCATTTGCAATTCAAGATCATGAATTTGTAGTGAACCCAATCTGGCCAGTTTCAAGATTTTTTTTTGTAAAACTTCACTGCATGAGTCTATACACAAAGAAGATAAATGTTTAAATCTCAGCTTGTGCATTTTCTGGATGAGTAAAATGAAAGCATAAAAGGTTTGCAGGAAGACGCCATGGACTGCTTATATTGAAAGAGCTTTACATTGAAACTGGATTAAGAGGATCTGAGGTCTAGAGTAAGTGGTGGAGCCACTGTATGAGGGTCTAAAAGAGGCGGAAGCATGGTTTCCATGAGAGTATTTGACAAAACAAGCAGTCATAATAGGACATTTGTGCTTTGAGGTAAGATGGTTTCTGGAGAGAGCAAAACCTAGGATGTAACTATGGCTGAGGTGCAGTGAAGGAAATGGATACATGAAAGTCATTCACTCATTCAACAAATATGTTTTCAGTGCTTTCTGCGTACCATGTACTGTTTTTAAGCTGCAGGTTTATAGCAGCGAACAGAACAGACAGAAACTCCCTGCACCAATAGATTTTATATTCTAGTGGCTGAAAGATATGACAGACCAAAACATACATATAATAAAGTGGCAGGTGTGACAAATGAAAGGGACTGAAGAAGGAGAGGAGGTCAGAGCCCTGTTCAGATAGAAGGTCTCATCAGTCATGATAAAGGGTTTGAATTTTTTCCTTAGTGCGGTGAGATGCCACTAGCAGATTTTGAGAGGGCGTGTGTGTGTGTGTGTGTGTGTGTGTGTGTGTGTGGTATCAGGGTTGGGAAGACATGATCAGATTTACATTTGTAAATAGATCACTAGGACTACTACTTGGAAAGAAGACCTTTCGTAGTTGAAAGAAGAGACCTGCTTGGAAGCGTCTGCACTGATCCCGGCAAGAGATGAAGGTTCTTCCCTATGTGAGAGCACAGCTATGGCAGAAGTAAGCAAAAGAGGTTGAATTCAGAGAATATTTAGGAATTAGAATATCAAATCATCAGGCCCTTGAGCAGCAGTGTGATTCTTTGTGATCTCAGCCTATTCAGCACCAAGAGACCACTTCTGCTCCAATAGCCCGGCATGCTCAAATTTCAAATTTGATAACTCTCTTCACATAAAAAGATTGCACGTAAGTATGACAACAGTTCTATGAGGTAGGTTTCATTAACCATCTTGTAAATTGCTATGCATCATGGACCTTGTGGGTTGCTTGAGAAGAAGCATTAATTTTATATATACAATGAGAATACTGTACTTATTTTCTATTATATATCTTTGTTTGATTTAATAACAGCGTGGAGTCAAATTCTGTCTATTTTGGGAAATACATAAGGAAGTGTACACGTTTTTGGTTAAAAGTCAGAATAGTCTATGTAGTTGAAAGCCATGAGAATATCAAGAGACAAATTGGACTCTAATTATAACCCAAGAAAATGTTTATTACCCACAGAAAGATGCTGCTTTTGTTTCGCAGGTCCGAGTTTTTGTGCCTTCTGTTCTTGATCTTCCTTCAAAATTGCAAGACCTATGGGAAATAGAATAGTTGTAGTTCAGCAAAGCGACCTTGGTTTGAAGTTACTTTTACTTTTGGGATATTCTTATGCATTCAACACATAAAATTTGGCTCAAAGCAGCAACCATCATTGGCTTTCATCCCTGCTTTCCCAAGCACTAGTTTCTTTACTGGCTGAGCTCCAAGAGCTATTAAGAGCATTCGGAAAGATTAATCAAAATTGTGTTGGAGTAAGACAATGGCTCAAGGAGCTGAGAAGTCAGGGTTTTAGAGACCTGTCCTTATTAACAATTGCTTAATATCCTGTCAGGAAAAGTGTGATGAAGCCACTGTGACCTGGGTTCTCTAAAGACAGAAATAATAAAAGAGAATTGACGAAGAGGTCCGTGGAAGCCAGTGATGATGGGAACAAAGTGTTAAATGCTAACAGCATCAATAGACCTCAAAATAGTAAGGGTTTCTGCAAGAGCAAGGAGAGGAGGTAAGGATATGTTAGCATGTCTGGAAAGGAGGAAGCTGCTCACTCCACTATGCAGGTGTGAGCTTAAAGAATACGGAAATAAACACATTCTACTTGATAGCAAGTATTCTCCGGGGATAGCCAGCACTCAGTTGGAGCAAAGAGGGGGAGGGGACTTTCAGGAAAAAAGACTGGGGGATATGGGAGGATGAGCTAGTCATGGAGAAGAACTTGAATGGACACAGGGCAAACTTATTATCCTCATTTACCACATGGAAATAAACTGAAGCCCAGAGATGATCATTTATTAAAAATCACAGGGCTTCTATGTGGTGATAGAATTTGGTTCCTTATACAATTTTATGACTCCAAAACCTATGTTCTTTATAGGGGCTCTGAAGTTAACTGAGCGTAATATCGAGGAAATGCTCTTATTTACCATGCTTTAGCCTGCGACACAGACATGTAACAATGCTTTTGATGAGATGAATTTTGATGAGATGACATGAATGCTTTATAGAGATGAATTCACTACCCTACTTATGAGGGTCTCAGTGTGTTGATATATTTGTTGACTGCCTCTTAAGAAATTTGTTCACAGGATGCCTGAGTGGCTCAGTCAGTTAAGCATCTGACCAGCTCAGGTCATGATCCCAGGGTTGCAGGGTCCTGGGATCAAGCCCAGCATCAGGATCCTTGCTCCATGGGGAGCCTGCTTCTCCCTCTGTCTGATGCTCCCCCTACTTGAGCGCTCTCTTTCTCTCTCTCTCTTTCATTCTGACAAAATAAAATCCTAAAAAGAAAAAGAGATTTTTTCACATGCTGGTCAGGGCGAACTCAGAGCTTTGATAGTCGTTAGTGCCTGCTGTAGAATAGGCTAGGAAAAAAGCAAAGAAAAAATAGATATGGTTGTTGAATAGTGTTTGACTAATTTACAACATAATTAAGGGTCAGCTATGCACCCAGCTGTGAAAAGGCACAGTGAAGAGCCATGAAAAATATAGTTTCATATCATTGATATCTTTTCTGTATCACTCCATTCCTCAACTTCACTCTTCTTCAACCATAAAATTATGGAAATGTTAATTTTTGCTAGTATATAAATTTAACTTAAAAAAAAAGAAAGAAAAAGTTTACCTGGTCAAAGGGTGATTGATAGAGTGTAGGGTTGCCTTAGCAACTAGCACATAAAACAATCAGTAGAAATCCCTATGAACTTTTGGGCTAAATTTTCTATGGTTCAGAATGTAAATTATTTTTAAAAACATAACTTTTACCTCTTTCTCCAACTATTTGAAAAAAAATATATAGTATTTCCATATTTTGTATTTTTTAAAAAATAAAAGCAGAGAAAGCTAAGATCTAAGTGCCTTCACAGAGGAATAATGATAAAACCCTGATTTACTTTAGAGAGATCCAGAACATATGATGTGGATCCTCCTCAAGCAAGCAGCCAAGCAGCCAGGTGATTCTCCTTCCTTGACCATCCCCAGCAGATGGAAGATATATATTCTCTGGAGAAACAGAACTCAAGATGCTTGGGATGTGGAGGTCAGGTTTACTAAAGATACAGGGATTAAGTGAAAATCTGCATAGGAATCCTGTGATCATTTCTCATCCCTGCTCCAAGAACAGAGGCGAACAAGAATATGCCCTTCCAGTCATCAGAGCAAGAAAATAAAATATCAGTTTCTAAAGAGACTGCTCTAGGGAAAAAAAAAAAAAAAATTCTCACTTTTGAGATATTCTGACATTTGGGGTGACCTAAGGAAGAGGTTGCTCTGCTAGATCACTTTACGATGCTGTTTGCCCATTAAAATTCTTGCCTTGCAGCTGGATTTCCCACAGGACCTTTAGTGTCTCACTTAAATGGAAATGTAAAGGCAAGGGTCACAAAATATTTCCAAAAAAAATCTCTAAAATCATGGCCAAAGCCTAAAATAATAAGAAGAAAATGACTTGGATCAAGACGAAAACTCAAGATAACTAAAAGCAAACTTTGTAAAACTATTATTAATATGCTTAGTTTGATAAACATGAATAGCACATCTATAAAGTGAGAATAAATGAGAATAGTGCAAATAAAGCATGGCAAATTAAAAAGCGCTCGTGGAAATTAAAATTATGATAATCAAAATTTTAAAAATAAATAGAAGCGTCAAAAGATTTTCAAAATAGAGCTTCCTGCAATGGGCTCCTTCTGCCCCAGCCCTCTCCCAGCCTCCAGTGCAACCCCAGCACAGTATGGAAGGGTCTAGAGACAGGGGGTACAGACAGAGAAGGGGCGCCTCTAAGATCAGGCTGCTCCCAGCTACAACTGCTCTGATGAGGCAAGGTTCCGGCATGACACACTGTTCTGTTCAAGATTCTAGCTCTCCCCTTGGGTAATAAGGGAGCAAAATCAAATGAAGGCATGAGAAACTTCTCATTCTCACACATAGAAATGCTTAACAATTTCTTCATAAATATTTCCTATTGTTATAAGTAGTACTAGTGGTATTTATTTCAAATTAACCATTTTCTTTTTTTAAATGAAAAGAGCTTTATTTTACCAGCTTATAATTGTAATACATATTCATTATTAAACATCCAAACAAAACAGCAACATTAAAATAATAATAATAAATAATCCTCCTGAAACTAGAATAAAAACAAAGAAGTGGTGCCTGGGTGTCTCAGTCGGTTAAGTGACTGCCTTTGGCACAGGTCATGATCCCAGGTCCTGGGATTGATCCCCAGGTCAGGTTCCCTGTTCAGCAGGGAGTCTGCTTTTCCCTCTCTCTGTCCCTGCCCCTGCTCATGTTCTCTCTTGCTCTCTCTCTCTAATAAATAAATAAAATCTTAAAAAAACAAAAAGGTGCCAAATACTGTAAATAGAACAATAAACCAAAAAAACCTAACCCTCGTTGAGATTTCTAATAAGGACAAATAAAATCCAGACAAATACTGTATGTATTCATGTATGCAGATGTGTAATTAAAAATTCATAAAGTGAGGGATGCCTGTGTGGCTCAGCTGGTTAAGTGGCTGCCTTTGGCTCAGGTCATGATCCCAGGTCCTAGGATTAAGCCCTGTCTTGCTCACTGCTCAATGGGGAGTCTGCTTCTCCCTCTGCTCTTCCCCCAACCCTTGCTTATTCACGTTCTCTCTCAAATAAATAAACAAAATCTTTTTAAAAAGAACAAAAACAAAGAAAGCAATAACAAGAAGAAAAGGATTTTTTAAAATTAAATATTTCTCCAAAACATCCAGCAACCTCCTAACAGGAGTTTTGTAAAGAGAGAATAATAAAAAATGAAGATTGTGCAATTTTAAATAAGTTGTTTATTTAATAACTCATAAACCATTCCATAATTGAAGGAGGGAATTTTTCAGATTTAAAGGGTTGCTTGCTCAAGTCAGTGAATGAAAGACATCCATCAAACCACATCATCTTGAGATCTTAAAGATAAAAATGAGTAGAATAAAGAAAAAAATGAGCCTGGTGGTGGGTATTAAGGAAGGAACGTATTGCATGTAGTACTGGGTGTGGTACATAAACAATGAATGAATCTTGGAACACTGAAAAAATAAAATTAAATTTAAAAAAAAGGAAAAAATGAGCAGATTAAAAAACCTCCCATAAAGAAAACTTGACATACAGTTAAACAAATGGGAATAAGAACAACCAGTAACAACATTCTATAGTTAAATCTGGAGAAAAACTGCAAGGATTCAAAACCAACCTTAGTATCTGGTACTGAGCCAAATTCTTAATCACTCTGTGCTCATTTTTATTATCTGTAAAATGCAGATAATAATACTATCTTGTTGAGAGAATTAAGTGCGATAATGCACAGAGGGGTTTCTCAAGTAATATCAGCTATTTTTATATTGATAATATGATTACTATACTTTACAACAAGCACTTCAGACTAGAAAGAATTGTCTGGGAAACCGTAGATGTGAAAATATTTAAATTATTATGAAATGAATAAGGACTTAGTAAGCTGGAATAATAATGGGGTAAAGATTGAAATACTTAACTTAGGTATTTGAATATATAAAAAATCAAAGCTGCACATAATAACTGCATATAATAATCAAAAGATAGATTGGTAAGCTGAACTACAATTGCAACAATCGTGTGACAAAGAGTAGTGTCACTAATTTATAAAGAATATTTTAAGTCAATGAAAATTCTATACATTAATAGAAAATGGTCAAAAGAGTTGAACGGAAAGATCATAGGGGAGATTAAAAAATAAATATATGAAACCAAATATTAGCGGTAAAAGTAGCCAAAGATATACCAAATGAAAAAATAATAATGTGTTGATGTTTTTTGTCTAAGAATTTGGCAAACAACAATAACAACAACTTATTGACTTCCTAAATATATCTTCATTATACTTTATTCTTTGTTTGATATGTACCTTTACTTAATAGGTACTTTCCCAGGTAGGCTGTAGGCTTTGTTAGGGCAGAGAACTTGAGCGTGTCACACAATGTGTCTTTCTCAGCCCCAGCCTCAGCTCCCTCAGTTCTGTGTCATATTGGAGAGGTCTGTCCTTAGGGCTTCCCTGGGCTCCCACCCAAGAGAGGGTGAGCTGTAGGACAGAGTAGTAGGGGACTCTAGTCTAAGGCAGAGGTTCCAGGCAACAAGTGTGATGGTGGCGGAAGGTTTGTGGTGGGGCGTGCCCAGGCCACCCCATGTGGTGAATGGACCCAGCACATGGATATGCATCAATACTAGCTAAATATATGCTGACGAACTAACGAAATGTTAAGATGCAGAGCAGTGATACAGGTAGTGTGTGTGTACTGTGTGTGTCCGTGTGTGTGTGTGTGTGTGTGTGTAGTTTTTTAAACATTTTGGAAATCTCTATATATAAAGAGCCATTCATAGTCTTTGACACAGAAGTTTTTTTCTTTTTTGGAATCTATTCTAAGGAAATCATCCAACAACTATTTATTTGTAAGTGTGTTCACTTCAGGTTTTAATAATAATGAAAACAGGGAAATAACTTATATGCCTAATAACAGGGGAGATGTTATGTTAGGATGGAATATTATGTAGCCATTAAAATCAACAATTTCAAGAAGTAGTGAATGATCTGGGAAAGAGCTAATGATATGTTAAATGAAATTTGCAAAATGTGAAATTGTACAGTGTAAGGCAAATGTCTGAAAGCACTTACATTTAATAAGGAACTGCACTGAATTTGTTAGTAGTAATTGTCCCTGGGTGTAGAATTACAGTAGATTTAATTTCTGTATTTTCTAAAACATTGTAAAACAGTTTTTAAACAATTTGAGCCTTAATAAACATTCTTAAATCAGTAGGAGGCACATAAAGACAGTAAGGTGTAAACATGTTTTGCAAAGTATATGATAATTTCCCATGGGAATCATTGCCATAGGTTTTAATTTGTTTATGCCAGAAACAAGAAACAAAAGTTTTCATAAAAGAGATGGTAACTTGCCTGTCAGCAGCCCATTGCTTGAGTACCTCCGACTGAACTCCTCTAGGAGAGGGAGGAAATGGTTGATTTTCTACTCAGCTAAGCCAGCTCTTAGGACTACTTGCTGATAGAGCAAAGCCATCCTCTTATAGCACACAGGAACGTCTGGAGCCCAGAAGGAATCTGCCTACCATTCTCAAGCAAGACAGGCTCATGTACAAGCATAAGTGAGGTCATACAAGGTACTTCAAAGACAAACTTTTTATTCCAACAATTAAAAAATTCCTTGAACCACCAGGGCCAGTTCTCTGGTTAATTTGTAGTGTAGGCTGTTGAGTCCCCAAATGTCATTAAATAGTTATAAAAAATATGTGATGTTTGAATAAGTTCAGTAAATACTGGATTTCACTACTACAGCACTTCTAGGAGCCCTTCCTATGCTAAAGGGCCTTGTAAGTCTCAAAGATAGAAATATGGTTTGCAGATTTTCTGAAACTCAGTAGACTCCTGGGCCTATATTTTGCAATGCATCTCTCTTGCACCAAAGACATTTAAGAAATGATGGCCTTGGTGTTCCCTGTAGAACTTCAAACCTAGCTCTCCAACAAGAAAAGAATTTATCCAAAATTTCTCTATTAGCCCTTTTTTGAAGACTGGTGTGCATTAGAATAGTTGGAGGAGGACCAGGGTTGTCCAAGGTAAAATTTGGAGAGTGGGGGAAGGTTGAAGTATGTGGACTTAGTGTGGAAAAGGTAGCAGTGTTATTAGAAAGTGGATATGGATTGCTTGTACATGTCTATTACAGACTCCAGGGCAATCACTAAAAAAAGTAAAATGAGAAGTATAACTGATATGCTAAGAATGGAGAGAAAATAGAATCATGGAAAATGCTCAATTAAAGCCACAAAAGGCAGGAAAAGAGTGGAAGACAAAAATAGGAAGAAAGAACAAGAGTAACAAATAGAAAATAGTAATAAAGGGGCGCCTAGGTGACTCAGTGGGTTAAGCCTCTACCTTCGGCTCAGGTCATGGTCTCAGGGTCCTGGGATCGAGCCCTGCTCAGCGGGGAGCCTGCTTCCTCCCTCTCCTTCTGCCTGCTTCTCTGCCTGCAAAAAGAAAATAGTAATAAATATGGTAGCTATTACAGCAATCATCACTTTGAATGTCAGTGGTCTAAATGCGACAATCAAAAGGTAGCAGTGGCTGGCTTTCAGGAAGTCAGCAGAATCTATCTAGTAAGGGAGCCAAGCAGGAAAAACTCAGAAGAAGCAAGGCTAACATGAAGTGAATGGTCAACTATAAAATTCTATGGAATTGACATGAAAAAGATTTTGAAAGATGTAGATGCATGATTAGCTTTTGTTTTCTATGGTGTCTAACCTTTACAATGAGATTATGAATATATATATATATATATATATATATATATATATACACCACTATGTTATTTATTAAGAAAAATAGTAACTTTTTATGAAATGTTTCATTATTCCAACTATACTTTTATTTTATGATGAAAGAATACTGAGTCTATAATCTGGTCTATCATGATAACAGAAAATGTTATATACCTTTCCTAATTGGTCTTTGGTTTCTGCCTTGTAAATTTATTCCCATCAATCTGATTTATCTTTGAAGACTTTTAAGTTTTAACAAATACATGGCTTCCCATAAGAAATTAAAACTTTGCTTTGACTGCTAGTTTGAGTTATTATGTTTCTATGCTGATAAACATTCTTTGTTTTTGAACTCTCTCTATGTAATATGTTTGGGCAGTATTTCTACTTCACAGAAGTGTTCCCTCTGTTTCACTTAACCTAAATTGGCTTAGAAACACTCTTTCGTCAAGAATGCAATATTAATAAATGAACTTCTGTGAGTAGTAAAGAGACAGGGTCTTATTCTGAGACTCAGTCATATTCAATAGGACAATTATCTTATTCATACGGCCCTACTAAGGAATTAATTACTACAGATGTACTTTATCCCTAAAGCAGAGTCAGTGACTATACCTAGAGATATCACATTATCAGAGACTACACATAGACCACATCATTATGCTAACATTTTACTTCACAATCTACCCAAGCTCTGGCATGTGCATTAAAACATGCCACTCAGGGAGTGCCTGGGTGATGCAGTTGGTTAAACCTCCGACACTTGGTTTCACTCAGGTTATGATCTCAGGGTCATGAGAGCGAGCTCCAAGTCAAGTTCTGTGCTCAGGAGGAATCTGATTAAGATTTTTTTCTCCCTTTGTGCCCCACCCCTCCGTGTGTGTGTGTGTGTGTGTGTGTGTGTATACGCGCGCGCATGCTTTCGTGTGCTCTCTCTCTCTTTCTCTCTCAAATAAATCTTTAAGAAAACAATGTCGCTCGGGAAACCAGTAGGGGGAGGAAAAGATAAAGCCTTGGAGCTGAATATTAGTAGTAGCTGATGCTTAGTATGGTTTAGAATCCGACGTTTCACACAATTTTGTATTGGGGGGCATATATAAGAAAAGGGGTGCTCATTCACATCCAGAAAAGAAGCATATCCATTTATCCAATGGAGTTTGAACTCAGGTTTATCCTAGGTCTGTAGACTCAGTGCCACCTAGTGGTTAATCTCAAGTACAAGGCTAAATGCAAAAATCCTAGTCTGGCCACATTCCCACCTCCATCAGAAAGAACTACTTGGTAACATGGTGCAGACCATAAAAAACATTTATATTCATTCTTACTTTGAAGGATACTGTTTTGATACATATACCACATTGCCTCAATCACTCCTAAATCTATAGCCACTAAATCCAAGCCCTATTTCATATAAAATCAGAATCAGCCTCTGATTTACCTGTTTCCGCCATGCTAACTAGAATGTTTCATCACAAATTGAGTCCTGTCTAGTGCCAATATATCCTTAAAATAGATTTCTAGATCCCTATTTACAGCATAGACTCTGAACTTTGATTAAGAAGACAATCTCTGCAATTTGTTCATATTCTAATTCCAGATCTGAGACTGACTCATTATATGGGTTTGAACAAGTTTTTTAACCTTTCTGTGCATTATTCCCTCAAATCTTTAAAACAGAGTCAATAACCATCTCTTAATGCCATTTTAGATATATTTATATAAGTGAAATTATCTATGTAGAGCCCTAGACATACAGTATACAGCATATATTCAGTAAATAGTAACTATTATTATTTTAAAATCTTCAAAAAAGGAAAAGATACACATCAGACATTTTATCTCATTAAATATTTTATAATTTCATACATAAGGGAATCAAATTTTTTAACTTTTAATCCCATAGTGCCTAAAAAGGTGCCTACATTTTAAAAGTTCAAGACATTATATTGGGTAGATGGAAATGTTTAAGACCAGATCATCCCCCCTTGCTCTGCCTTCCTTGCAGTAGCTCTTACGGCAGTAGTATTCACCTTTTTGTGTTCACGGCATTCTTTCAAAAACTAGGATTTTTAGCAGAACATACAAAGAGATTAAATTCCACTCACAGTAATTACATTGTTTACTCAGTCACTTGTAATCACCTTGTTGGTCTTTAGAACTGCCTTGAACGCACTGTCTCATAAATTCAGAAGGCAAATTAATCACACAATCTTGCTAAGTGAGATCTTTCCCTGACCCTCGCTTCATGGAATTCCATTTGACATACCTCTTCATAAAAATATATGTTGCTCATGGTGGCCAAAAATAAATCTTATACAGTGATAGTACTTTGATCAAAACTTGTCAGCAGTTGGTTTACTACTCAGAGCTACCATCTTCATTTAATTTTCTCTCTTCCTTCAAGTGAATTGTGCCTAGAATGTCTTCTCACCAGCATGAAATATAAAAAGATAAGGTCAGACAGTCAGAAAATGATCTTCTGTCCTGGGTGATGATCTTGGCATGTATTGGGGAGGCTAACAAGATTTATGTAAATTATTTGATATCTTTGTACTCTTGCTCTTTCATATGAAAATTGGTGATATTTTCAAATGAGTAGAGAACTATCCTTAGAACAAGTAGCACTTGGCCCCTTCTCATTACCTCATATTACCAATAGTTGAGCCTTTGGAAGATAAAACATTTAGTATCCAAAATATAACAATAAGCAGAATTGTGGCCCAAGACTTTGGAAGGATCATCTCTTGCACAGAGATGGATTGTATTTGTCCATGTCAGAAAACTATGTGTTTGCTGGGAGGCTAGGTAACTCTAAGTTTTAAACTGGAGACATGAAGATGAGGGGGAAAAAAAATCCCAGAGCAACAAGAATACAGAACAGAGAACGGTGTAGGACTTAATGGTGAGTAACAAACAGAGGAAACAGAAAATGCCCTGAACACCCAGATACTAATGAACATCACAGCAGGAAGAAGAAGAGCACATGTTTATAAGAGAGTTATGAAAATAATAAATGAGATGCATCTGTGGGACTGTGAGGAAAGGGTAAAGACTGGAAGGGTGTGTCCTTCTTGTACTGAATGATGCAAGGGGGAAAGCTCAATGCACATTGTTCAGCACCAAAGGGGAGAGAAACAACAGTTACAGGATTGTGGGAGTTGGCCACAAATACCCTACATGGTGTACCACATAAAGCCAGCAGAAGTGGAAAACATAGCAGGAAGTTTCCAATACCCTCTAATGCTTCTAAATGTCAGACTAGTTTTACTCAGAACAGTCCATCTAATGCAGTACATCCCTGATGTGTCTTACATCCTTACAGGGTAGAAGAAGCAATGAAAGTGATGCTCCAGATTTTCTCTGGGTTGACAAAGACAAATTATAAGCCTAGCTGGGAGAAAAGTGAAAAAGTTTGTGACTTTCCTACCTGAATCAGAAACCCTAAAGATAACCCAGGTTAAATGAAAATGCTGTTTAAATACTTTGGAGATTTTATGAGCTTAATCTGTGTTTTCTTTTATTTTGAATACTGGGTCTTTTATTTTGAATGCCATTGTATTCCCTTGCATAAGAGTGCCATAATTTACTTTTAACTCTTGTTTGACATATGAATTTTTTCAAGTTTTTCTTCTTAAAGTAATGTTGCCATAAATGTTGAACCTCTCTCTACATATACATGTACAAGAGATGTCTTGGACTGTAGCCATGGCGTTATATCCTGGTCTGTATATGTATCTGGACTCTAGATATTGTTAGAGTCTTCTCCATAGTTGCAAGAATGTACACTCCCATTAGTAAAGTATGAGAAGTTTCATTACTTTGTAGATTTACCAATATATAATATTTTCTGATCATTTAACTTTGGCTAATCTAATGGCTTAATCTTTTATTTTACTGATTTTTAATGATTTGAACATTTTTATATATGTTGCTTACTTATGTTCCTTTGTGCATTTCTTCTTGATATTTTCTCTTGAGTAGTTTTCATCCTTATTGTTTTGTAGAAGTTTTCTCTTATATATTCCCATTATTCCGTTGTTGGCTACGTGGCTAACAAATATCTTCTTCCAGCATGTGATCTTTTTGTTTTTTTTTTTAATACAATCTTCATTATGAACTAAATTCTTAAAGTCAAATTTATCACAAAGATAATATTTAAATAAGCAATCTAATTGTTCAATATTGCATTTGGAAATCATGGAGAAGTATTTAGTGAGAGTAAAATGAGAGACTAAAAAAAGAGCTAGAAATGATAAAATGATGTTAAAACAGTCATCATTTTTTGTTGTTGTTGTACTCCTTGATTTATAAACCAAACTCTTCAAGCACATTCTAAGGTCTCTGCTTGTATCACCACCTACTCCTGTGCCTTGTCCAAAACAAGTCACATGACTAATTCCAAAGGGGAGTGGGGAATTACATTCTGGCTTAAAAGAGAAGAAGGGCTACTTGTGATCTCTCTCTCTCTGTGTCAAATAAATACATAAAATCTTAAAAAAAAAAAGAGGACTAAATGAATATTTATTGAACAAAGTCTATCACAGTTAACTTACATATGCAGTTTTAGGCTGGATTTTTCTGATGGGAAATTAAAATATAAGACTTTTAAACAGATTTTGGCATGAATGTGTTAAGGTAATAATTTTCACTTTATAATTTGCTATAAAGAAGGAAGGAAGGAAAATGAGAGGACACATTGCACACAAATCGAAGTTCTCTGTTCAAAATAAATGTGTGGACTCTAATGATTAAAAAACTGGCCATTTCTTGTTGTTGTTTTAAGTTCATGTTTATTTAGATTTATTCACAAAGGTATCCTCCCTGTTGGTTTTCACCTATTCCTACATTACATCAATCTAACTTGAAGTAACATCCCAACATTTTATTCTGAAGATATTCATATAGAAAAATGAAAGAATATATAGCAAGCCATCATATACATACCATCTAGATTCTGCAACAAACGTTTTTACCAAACTTGTTTCACATATATATCTAACTTTCCAACCCTTTAATTATCTATGCATTTTAAAATTTGATGTATGTCTAAGTAATTTATAGACTTCACTATGCTGCTTGCTAAACATCTCAGAATACACACCATCCACTAGCATTCAGTATTTATTCAGAGTTACTTTAGTTTGAGTAAAATGTACCTGCAAAAAAAAATAAAATGCACAAATTTTAAGAGTACCGTTCAATGAAGTTTGCTGGGTAGGTCCAGGTCTATTTATTTATTTATTATTATAAATCCATTTTTAAAAGATTTTATTTATTTGACACAGAGAGAGAGAGAGATCACAAGCAGAGGAAGCAGCAGAGGGAGAGGGAGAAGCAGGCTACCTGCTGATCAGGGAGCCCAGTGCAGGGCTCGGTCCCAGGATCCTGAGATCATGACCTGAGCCAAAGGCAGACAGTTGCTTAACCCACTGAGCAACCCAGCCACCCCAGCCCATTATATTTAGACTGGAGCAGCTCTTGCTGAATATAAAGTCTTCAGCATCCTAAAGTTCTCTAAGAGTATGATGAATACAGGAGACAAAGCCACTGACAGTTCTACAAAGGGGCAATAAGGTTGGCTCTAGGATTCATGTTTTTCATATCCCCTGGTAATTCTGTCATCTAATTTACAAAACTTGCAAAGCATCCTCAAATCAGATGAAAAAGTGTTAAGCACAGGGTGAAATAGTTACATTGAGTTTACCTTTAGCAGGCAACCAGGACTGCCAAATACTTGTTCTCAAAACTAAGTTTCCATATACAGTTCATGAGGGATACTATAATTATGCTTTATAAGAAAACCTATAGTGATAAATATCCCCCAAGTAGTTCAAAATGGGCAAATAAAAATGAATCTATTTCTGCACAATGTTTATCAGAAAAGTCATAACAGCCTCACTGTAAATATATATTATTTATTTCATTTCTTTATTTTTCTTAGTTCTATGGATGATTATGGCAAGCTTTAATACCAAATGGAAGAATCTCAATTACCATCCAAATCTCTCTCTTTCTCTCTCTTTTTTTTTAACTTTTAAGAGTATTTTGGGGCATCTGTGTTATGTTCTGATATGGGTTTTTGTTGTTGTTGTTGTTGTTCTTGTTCTTGTTTTTTTCTGGCCAAAAAATGGGGAAAAAGCAAATATGACCTGTGCCCATGAAGTGCCAGAGTTTTGCAAAGAGGAGCATACATAGCTCAGAGCTTCATTCCTGTGTATCAGGGGCTTGGGAGAGCTGTTTGTATACTGGGAACACAAAGAGGGACAGAAACCAAGGTAAAAGAAAGGAGGAAACAAAGGAACAAAGGACATCTTGGGAAAGGGAAGCCTTAGCTGGATCTTGAAGAAGTAAACAAACTAAAATGCAGAAGGTCTTTCAAAACAGAAGGACAAAACAAAATGGAGATACATGGTTGAAAGAAAACACAGCATTGTTATCCACTGATTTAACAGAGATTAATGGGAAGCACTGTGTGTCAAGCACTATTTAGTGGGGATACAGAGGTGAAGAGAATAAACATGACCTCCTAGAATCCAGAATCTAGTGAGTACTAGACATTGAACACAGAATCACAATGTGATAAATAGTATAAAGGAAATTATTTTAAGAGACAATCTTGTATAAATTGGGTAAGATACGGCAAAAGTGTCTCTAATAAAATGATTTAAATCAGATATCTATATAAATAGGAACCAGTGAGGGGTGGGATGGGAGGAAGAAGGAAGAAATGGATGTAAGTTAATAAAGCTATTTGGCCAAGAAGGGCAGAGAGCACCTGTAGAGCTGTAAAACAGGAGAGAAACCTAGGTAATTCAAGTATGGCTTCCAAATAGAATAGCTTTAGAATGCAAAGGGGAAAGCAGACAATTGAGCTTGGAAAGGAAGGCAGGGGCCAGATTTTGTGAGGCTTTTTTTTTTTTTTTTTTTTAACCATTGCCCATAGACAAAGACAAATGTTTGCTTTTCTGTAAAAACAATTGTGTGGGGAAAGAAAAAAAAAAGTCTAGAATAGAAATACATGTACATAAAAAATAAGTCATATATGTGAGATTCTAGAAAGATAAAGATTCTAGAAAGAGAGAGAAAGAAAGAGAGAGAGAGAGAAAGAAAGAGATGTACCTAGGAAAAATGATATGTTTATCTTGTTTGGAACAGGGTTAGGTCATTACAGAGCCAATAAAAAGTTGCAGAGCATTTGAATCTTGAAATAGAAGTTATCATATAGGTGTCAAGAAGTTCATTCCTTACCATTTCGATTTGACTATTCTCTCTCATGTCTGTGAAAAACTTCTCATTCTGCTAACCTATCATCAACTGCATGCTTCTTTGTAAGTTACTTTGTTATTCATTTGATATTCCTTTTCCCAAAACAATGACACAAAATAATGAGCCCATGTTCAGCAGGAGCTGTCAAATTAGCAACATTGCAAAACAATAATCAGAGAAAATGGATTGTGGTGTTCATGCTCTAGCAATGACTATTCCTCTGTGGAGCTATTAGCAAAACCAAGCGATTTGATCAGTATGCAATTTTAATGAAGTCAGGAGTACACAAATGGAAAATGACATGGGAGGAGTTTTATTTCTTTTGGGGAGATATACATTTGTCTTTTTCATAAAAACTAGACTCTCTCACTGTAAGTGCTTGGAGTCAAGTCACAGAAATCATTAGTACTAGAATTTTGGGGGAGGTGATATTCACCGGTGATCCCACAGGACAGGTCACCTACAATTGACAGCACCCCTGGCTTATTTTAATTTAATTTTAAGTTAAAAGGAGCAACTTAATGAATCAAGAGAAAAGTCAATAGTGAATTTCCCAGGCATGAATTAGGAACAATATGTGCATTTGCTGGATGGTTTATGAGGTTTTCATAACCCCATTTTGTTTCAATTTCTTCACATGCAAAAAGAACTGGATGAATTATTAAATACATACTTATTTCTTTTATCTTGTATTTTTAAAACTGCTATACAATACAGATACACTAATGCATAAAACCTAAGGAGTACATGTTTCTTCTTCTTCTTCTTTTCTCTCTCTGTGTGTGTGTGTTTGTGTGTGTGTGGTCTTGCATCAATCTTTGAACACTTCTGCTAAAAAGCATCAAACTCTTTGGTCATTAAATAGAAATGGAACTAAGAATTGACCCACCAACCAAAGTGCTTTCTAGGCATAGATCTGACAATAAATATTTATTTGGAACTAACAAGTGGTAGGCACTGTTCCAGGCTTTGCAGATACATCAGTAAGTGAAACACACCAATCCTATCTTCACAAGGTAAGAAATCCAAAGGGGAAAACAAAACAAAACAAACAAAATATGAACTGACCCTTAAAAGGAGCAAAAAAAGAGAAATCAGTAATATAGAAAAAATAGAACATATAGGAAATAGCAAAGAAGGCAACGTAATCAAGTCTGAATGTACTAATAATTATAATAAATGTAAATGGGCTAAATTGACAAGCTAAGGAGATTTTTCAGATTAGATTTTAAAAATCCAGGATCGTGACATTTAAAAAGGAAACAACTAAAATACAAAGACACAGAAAAGTTTAAATTAAAAAGATGAAAAAAGACACCAGATAAATATAAAGTATTTAAGAAAGTATAAGTCACCATATTTGCATCAGACAATATAGTCTATAATAACAAAAACATCATTCAGGATAAAGAGGGTGATTCTATATGGATAAATACTTCAGTTCAGTAAGAAGATATAAAAATTCTAAATTAATACACATTATAAGAAATCACAAATTGTGCTAAATCAATTGGATAGTCCATGCAAAAGAATAAACTTGGATCCTTATTTAACACCATCTAAGAAATTAAGTCAGAATGGATCATGGACCTAGATTCAAGAGCAAAAAGTATAAATCTCAGTGTAGGAGTAAATATGTGTGATCTTGAATTTGGCAAAGGATTCTTAGATATGATGTCAAAAGCATGAGTAAGGGAAGACAAAAATAATAAATTGAATTTCATCAAATTAAAAATTTATGCTTCAAAGGATACCATTAAGAAAGTAGAATGACAATCCACAGGCTGGGAACAAATACTTGCAAATTATAGATCTGATAAGGGACTTCAAGAATATATAAAGAATAATTATAGTAATAATAGAAAAATAGAAACATAAATAACCCAATTTATTTATTTTATTTTTTTTTTAAGATTTTGTTTATTTGACAGACAGAGAGCACAAGTAGCCAGAGAGGCAGGCAGAGAGAGGGAGGGGAAGCAGGCTCCCTGCTGAGCAGAGAGCCCAATGCGGGGCTCCATCCCAGGACCCTGGGATCATGACCCGAGCCGAAGGCAGAAGCTTAACCCACTGAGCCACCCAGGCGCCCCAAATAACCCAATTTTAAAAAATGGCTAAAAGATCTGAATAGACATTTATCCAAGGAAGATATATAAATGGTCAAAAAACACCATCAGACACCAGAAAAATGCAAATTAAATCACAATGAGGTACTACTTCACACTTAGAATGGCTAGAATAAAAAAGCGAAATAATAATAAGTGTTTGAGAGGATATGGGGAGACTGCAATCTTCATGTATTGCTGGTAGAAATATAAAATGCCACAGTCACTTTGGTGGACAGTTTGGTAGTAGTTTCTCAAATGATTAGTTATAAGTTACCATATTATTCATATATAAGTTACCATATTATTCATCAGTTCCACTCCTAAGTATACATTCAAGATAAAAGAAAACATGTTCACACAAAAACTTGTACATAAATTATTTTTATAGCAGTATTATTCATAACAACCAAAAGGTGGAAAGAACTCAACTGTCCTTCAGAGGATGAATGGATAAACAAAAGGTGGTATATCTATACAGCAAGATATTATTCAGCTATAGAAATGAATGAAGTTTTGAATACATGCCAAAACATGGATGGACTTTGAAACATTGCTAAATGAAATGAACCAGTCACAAAAGACCCTTATTATATGATTCCATTCATATTAGATTAGTGGTTGCTGAGGGCTAGGAGGTAGGAATAAGGGAGAGGAAGGTGATAGCTAAGGAGTATAGGATTGCTTTTTAAAGTAGTGGACAATTCTAAAATTGACTGTGATAAATATGAATATACTAAAATCCACTGAAATGTATAATTTAAATGGATGAAATGGATGGTATATAAATTATATCTCTACAAAACTATTAAAAAATCAAACTATACAAAGGAAAATTTATTAATTTGCACAATCATTGTGAAAGATTTCAACATGGCTCCTACAATTTTATATTAAGTTATAGGGTTAAATATTGTATTTAAAAATGTAGATGTAAGAAACATAAAAAATCTTATACCCAATTATTAGAGAATAAAGATTCTTTTCAGACTTAAATGAAACACTTAGGAAAATTGAACTGTGTTTAATGTGATTAAGTAAATCTCAAATTTTTCAAAGAATCATGCATACTATAATATTTTGAATTCATGAAGTTAGAAGTCAATAACAAAAAGATAAATTAAAAAATTATTGGGCTTTACAAACACAATTCTAAGTAAATCTATCAGTTAAATAAAAATTCAAAGTGAGAATTAAAAACATTATTAGGATGAAAGATAATTGAAATGCTAAATTTCTGAAATTCTGGAAGTACTACATCAAAAAATATTTATATCCTTAATTTCTGTATTAGAAAAGGGACTAAAAAGGAGTTGTGTCCAATTTAAGTGGTTTAAAAAAGAACAAAGCAAACACAAAGAAAATAGAAGCAAAACACAAACATAGTAGAAATAAATGCACTGGAAAACAAAAACCCAATAAAGAGGATTCAAAAAGCTGCAAGTTTGTTATTTGAATAAACTTATAAAATTGATAAACTTCTGGCATTGTGAACATGATTCAGATGTTACAAGTATAAAATATAAAGTATGAACAAAGAGACACTAGAAATGCATCAGAAATTAAAAATATAAAAGGATGCATATAACAACTTTGAGTCATTAATGAAAATGTTAACATAATGATCAAATTCTAGAAAAGTAAAATTTACCAAAACAGATTTAAGAATAAGTAGAAAGAAAGTCTTCACATCCCTGTAACAATTAAATAACTTGAATGTGCTGTTTAAAATAATTCTAAAAAGAATACATTAAGCCTAAAAGATTTTTAAGTGACTGCTAACAAATTTTCAAGGACAAGACCATTACAAACTTACATAAAATTTTCCAGATATAAGAAAAGAACAGCACGCCATTCACTATATGAAGCCAATCTCAGTTAAGAAAAACCTTAAAAGAATTCCCTTAAAATAATTAAATAACAAATCCAGCTATATATAAAAAGGATTAATAACCAAATTATTTTTAATCCAGGCATTCAAGGGTATAATTACTTTAGAAATACTCATATGTTACCTCCCCATTTTATGATGAAAAAAAAAACAAAACTATGATCATTCCAATTAACTGGAAAGAGAGATGTAGTCAAGGGACGGTCTGGACATTGGTGGGAATGATTCAATGTAGAGGGGAAAAAAAGATGAAAGGGGAAAGGAAGTAGAGAATTTCTGGAACACTGTCCTTAAGCAGGTGTGACTGAATGAGACTAAGAGACAAGTAGAAGTGGAACAGTCTAACAGACAAGTAGATTTAGATATACATGCTAAAATGAAGGAAAGGAAATACAGACCCCAATGTGGAGGTGGGAGTGTGTATTACATTTCTGATTGCTTCATTTTTCTTCATAGGGAAGTGTGTGTGCGCGCGCGCGCGTGTGTGTGTGTGTGTGTGTGAGTGTGCGCGTGTGTGCTATTTATTAGAAAGCTCCAGGCATTTAAACCATATGCTAATAAGACAAGACCACTTTCAGGCAATCTGGGTATGAGCATTAAAACTATCCTCAAAAAAGTTTGATTCTTCAGTATACAATGCTGACTTTACTTGGGTAATTAGATTTCTTTCTAAGGGCTCTTTGTCATCTTTTTTTTTTTTTTTAAGATTTTATTTATTTATTTGACAGAGATCACAAGTAGGCAGAGACACAGGCAGAGAGAGAGAGAGAGGAAGCAGGCTCCCTGCCGAGAAGAGAGCCAGATATGGGGCTCAATCCCAGGACCCTGGAGACCATGACCTGAGCCGAAGGCAGAGGCTTTAACACACCGAGCCACTCAGGCACCCCGGGCTCTGTCATCTTTATCATGGAGAAAGTTTCACACCTTTGAAAGCTCAATGTAACATAGGACTACATGCTATAGGGGTTAAAAGCAAAGACTGAAGTCAGGCATTTGATTCCTATAGTGTGCAACTCAAAGGGCTGTGAAATTTTCAGAATGATGGTGGGGTCCAATCACTTCAGTTCTCTCATTTTTTTTTTAAAGATTTTATTTATTTATTTGACAGAGAGAGAGAGATCACAAGTAGGCAGAGAGGCAGGCAGAGAGAGAGAGAGAGAGAGAGAGAGTAGGCTCCCTGCTGAGCAGAGAACCCGATGCTGGGCTCGATCCCAGGACCCTGAAATCATGACCCGAGCCGAAGGCAGAGGCTTAACCCACTGAGCCACCCAGGTGCCCCCAGTTCTCTCATTTTAAAAGCACCTATTCCACTGGGCTGCTGAGACTGTTAAAGTATACACAAACACTCCATTAGATAGGGTTCTGAAAAACGGAAGCCACACCACATATCCCAGTATAAAGAGTTTAGTATACGTAATTAAGGTTTAATGACTTGTGGAAATGCTGGGGAAATAAAGGTCAAAAAAGTTGCTTCTGAAGTTTGCAAAGTTGATACCAAAGATCTCAGTTGTAAGCACCAAATGAGATGGTTCACTCCATCTCACCAGGAAGCTGCTGCAATTTTGAAACTCTGAGATGTCACCAACTGTCTCAGTCTTGAGGGGCCAAGTGGTGGCGAAGCATTTATGGCTCTCTTGTCTGCCCAGGCATCTGGCTGCACCTGCCTCCCAAGATTAATGGTTTCTTCATGTTCACTTCACAAACCTCTTGAGTTCTACTCCCCGGTTAACTCTAAGCCAAAATCATTCAGGGAAGGAGATTTGGGGAAACATAATTCATAGTCTTAGAAAGGAGTGGTGTGGTGCTAGCCCACTGCTTACTAACATGGTGTGGGTTATGAAAGAAATTGCTGAATAAATGGTAGCTGCTCTTGCCACCTACCACAAGACAAATCCCCATGTTGTGTCGATTTCACAGCTTCATTGTACACTCAATTTTAATGAGTATAATTAGGAAAAAGTATTACAACATATGGTCATGTCAGGTTTAAGAGAGTCCTTTCAAGCCATTAGCCTATTCTAATGTGGCAGAGAAAATTGTCTCAGATCGTAGTTACTACATCACAATGAAAAACACACATTAAAGATGTGATTCTTAAAGTATTTAATATGGTCCTGTGTACAAGCACTGCATTACACAACCTGAGGAATACAAAAATAAATCTAAAACACAGTCCTTGCCATCAAGAAACTTGCAGACTTACCAGAGAACCAATGGCTGAATGATAGAAACAAATAACACAATAGCTGATTTCCCTTGGTATTCCAGTATAAAACTCTTCATTCTCATTTTCCCCTGGCTCCTCTTAATTTACTTGTATTTTTTAATTGGGAGCTCTTATAGTCAGGGCATAAGGATGAATTCACATATGGGAAGTAAGCATTCCTGCCATACTGCCATCAGAACTAGAATGTTTCATAAACCTTCTATTTTTTAAAAAAGATTTATTTATTTATTTATTTGACAAAGATCACAAGTACGCAGAGAGAGAGGAAGGGAAGCAGGCTCTCCACTGAGCAGAGAGCCCATGAACCCTGGGATCATGACCTGAGCCGAAGGCAGAGGCTTTAACCCACCGAGCCACCCAAGCACCCCTAAACCTTCCATTTAAATAAAGAGAACATCTTCTCCCTAAACCATCTCTTATAACAGCTTTATAAAATTTATATTATAAAAACTTTTGGCTTCTTTTTCTAGGATATTGAAGTTTGCTAAACCAATTCATATTCACTTAAATATGAATTTTCCAGTCTGAGTGTTTTTATTTTTTCAGGCATTTGTTCTCTCAGCCTGAAATGAATTTTCCTCTTTCATCTGCCTGGCAGGACCCTACCACCTATCTTTCAAGACTTACCTTGAGCATTGTTTCTTATAAGGAAACCTACCTCATCTCTCCAGCCAGAATTAGATGCTCCCTTTACTGTGTTCCCCTACCATCAGAGCATGTTTCTAACATGCTGTGTTATAATTATGTATATTTCATAGCCTCTTGTCACTGCTTAAGTCCACAGCTCCTCCAATGAACACTGACTTCCTTAAACTGCGGATGGTGTCTCTTCATATGTGTCCAGTGCTAACTTCATTACAGGTTTTTGGATTAGTTTCCTATTGTTATAGCAAGAAATTATCCCAACTTTGGTGGCTTAAAACAACAGAAATGTATTCTCTCAGTTCTGAAGGTCAGAAATTTGAAATGAATCTGACTGGGCAAAAAATTAGTATCAGCAGGCCTGTATTCCTTCTGAGGTCTCCAGGGGAGAATTCATTTCCTTGTCTTTTCCAGTTTGTAGACACTGTCTCCATTCCTTCGCTCCTGGCTCTTTTCCCATCTTCAAAACCACTGTAGTTTCTTCAAACACCCCTCTACCTCTTTTACTTATAAGGCTCCTAATGGTTATAATCAGTACAGGATAATATCCCAGATCCTTAACTTAATCATATCTGCCAAGGCCATTTGCCATGTAAGGTAACATATTCCCAGGTTCTGAAGACTAGGACGTAGACTACTTTAGGAGCCGAGGGAAATACTGTTCCGCTCAGCACAGTGTCCAAAGTCGAATCAATGAGTGAGGCATCCACATACCTGAGCCCCATCCATTCCCTGAATAATGATTTCTTTGAATTGTTTATATGATTCTGGTTATGCATGCTCTGTGTTTCTTTAGATACATTTCTATAAATGATTATTTTAATTATGCTTCTAATAGAAACAGTGCCATTTGATTCTCCAAGGAATAAAAATATTGTAAAGTTTAGATTTTTATATTTTATGAAATATAAAATGAGGTTTTCTTAAACCTAATTTTTTACACAGCCCTTCTCCCATAGTGCAACATGGAAATACTTTATCAGACTTAAAGAAAAAGCGAGAATGAAGAGGTACTGTTAGTGTTTAATGAGAAAAACAAAATAAGCCATTATTATCACATGAAACACACTGAGATTTGCTATTCTTTAGGTGTTAAAATTAACAAATGAAGAAGGAAATATAATAGCTTTCAGACTGCTTTGCCTTGTTTCTGTAACTTTCCTAATCTTTTGTCCTTTCATCTACTTCTCCCTTCTTTTCTTTTTTTATTATTCTTCGTTTTCTTTTTCATTATATTTGACTTAAAATAACCTTTCATGATGTTTCTTTGGATTCTCTTATCCTTTTTTAAAAATTTCATTTTTGGATTCTTGTTTTTATTTATCCATTGTCTATTTTAATCTCTGGAAATTATAAATAAAAAATTCTCTCATCACCTTTATTTAAAATAAATTTGAAATCACATTCTATTACAAAGACTTCCTTTGACTTTATGTTGCTACTATCAATATTAATGCTGTCACTTAAAGTCCAAATTGTCAGCATCAATGTCAAAGTCAATATCAATAAAAAGATGCCATTTATTTGCCTTCAAATCACGAATAATAGTGACACATTAGTATGTGAAAGAAAATCATTTGAATGCCATAGGATATGCAAGTCTCATTGATATCAGTTTAAAACCAATTCAGATTTTAGAAGAAATTATTATTTAAGTCCCTGAATTTATATTTGGCAACTACAAGAAAGCTTTGAAGTCATAGAAAGAAACTAGGGTAGAAAAGTAAACACTCACAATGGAAAAAAATAGTAATTGATATGGCAGGTATTCTGTGGATTCTCAACCATTCTGGGAAATCCATTCAGCCTTCCCATCATTACCCACTTGCAGCCCTGTGGTGTGACCAGGTAATTTAGGTCACAGAAACAAATGCCACACTCACACAAACCCAAGTACACAGCATAATGAATTACAAATTACTAATTTCCATCACCAATAAAGTAAGAAACAAGATCAAAGGAATACACTCTATGCCACTAATACTGAACAAGACATTGGAAGAATTAGTCAACACAACTAAAAGAGAGCAAATGGGGGCATGCACATTGAAAAAGAGGTAAAAATATTTCTATTCGCAAAATATATGATTCTCTTTCAGGAAAATTTAAGACAATCTGTTGATATCTGCCAAAATTTTGCCATCTCCTAAGGAATTATTTTATGAGAGGCAAGTTGTATTGATCATAATAAATTATTATATTTTGCTTGAAAATGCTCACTGCTTATCACCTTACAGTTTGCAGTGGCATACAACTTTGGGACAAGAAAATATTATCCATCCAGGAGTGATATACTTGAAATTTAAAATATTGATGTTTTTTAAAATCTATGATTCTACATTGTTTTATTTATTTATTTATTTATTTATTTATTTATTTTTAAAGTTTTTTTTATTTATTTGACAGACAGAGATCACAAGTAGGCAGAGAAGCAGGCAGAGAGAGAGAGGAGGAAGCAGGCTCCCTGCTGAGCAGAGAGCCAGATGCGGGGCTTGATTCCAGAACCCTGGGATCATGACCTGAGCTGAAGGCAGAGGCTTTAACCCACTGAGCCACCCAGGCACCCCTACATTAAGTTTTAAAACAGATATAAAGGAGTGCCTAGGTAGCTTGTCCAGTCAATTAACTGTCTGCCTTCGGCTCAGGTCATGATGGGATCAAGCCCCACACTAGGCTCCATGCTCCTCTCTCCCTCTGCCTGCCACTCCCCCCACTTGTGCTTTCTCGATCTCTGTCAAATAAATAAATAAAATCTTTAAAAAAAGCTGTTTGGATTTACTGTTTGGATTTATGTAACAGTATATAGAGTTTTATATAAAAGTAATATAAGGGAAGGACACCTGGGTGGCTCAGTGGGTTAGGGCCTCTGCCTTCGGCTCAGGTTGTGATGCCAGGGTCCTGGGATTGAGCCCCAAGTCGGGTTCTCTGCTGGGAGGGGAGCCTGCTTCCCCCTCTCTCTCTCTGCCTGCTTCTCTCTGGTGATCTTTGTCTGTCGGGTAAATGAATGGAATCTTAAAAAAAAAAAAGTAATATAAGGGAAAATATTTTCTCCAACTGAGGCTTAGACCAAGAAATACATATGATGTGCCATAACTGTAGCTTCATATAGAATACTTGAGAGAACCTTGGTAACTTGTCAACTTCTTGTCTTAGATGCGCGCTAATAGTATGGACTTGGAATTTCTGCTCAGATCTGTGTGGAAAGGAAATGGCCTAGTAATATACTTATGTAATTTTTTCCTGCCTTGTGTATTATATAGATTACATTATACTAATATTATATATATATATGTAAATTCAAAGCAATTAAGAACAGAAATGGCAAAACACTGTGAGAACTAGGTAGAACTTAATGAATTGGGGTTTTTTTTTTAAAGATTTTATTTATTTATTTGACTGACAGAGATCACAAGCAGGCAGAGAGAGGTCATGATCTCAGAGTCAGGCGATCAGAGCCCCAAGTCAGTCTCCAAGCTCAAGGTGGAGTCTGTCCCTCTCCCTTCCCCGGCTTGTGCACTCTCTCTCTCTCTCTCAAATAAATAAATAAATAAAATCTTTATAAAAAATAAAACAAATTATTTGTAAACTCTTAAACTTTTCCTAAATATAAAATATTAAGGCTGTAGACATGTAACTAGCATGTAACTAGCAAAATTCAGATGTAAATAAGTAGTTCTTTATCAGCTGTCTCTCACATGCAATACTCTTTTAGATGTTTTCTTCAGTTGCTGGATTGAGCTAAAGGTACAAGAAAAATTGTATCCAGATACCTATTTAGCTACTAATACTATTGATAGTTTTACTTTGTACCTGAACATGATTTTGAGTTAGTATGACTTCCCAAAGAATCAAATGAGATAATAAACTGAAAAATCACAGATTCGCTTTTATATTCAATTCTGGACTGGTCTGAGTATAAAAGATTTGTATAAAAACTAATTTAGCAATCATATAACCACTCTGTTCACATTTTCAATCTCTATTTTACTTAACTATCATTTAAAATAATCTTATTTACATATGTTTTATTAATGTACCATAACATAAATTGAAATTTAAAAAATTTGCTACAGTAGAAATGTCTACAATAGCCAAACTATGGAAAGAACCTAGATGTCCATCAACAGATGAATGGATAAAGAAAAGGTGCTATATATATACAATGGAATACTATGCAGCCATCAAAAGAAATGAAATCTTGCCATTTGTGATGACATGGATGGAACTAGAGGGTATCATGCTTAGCGAAATAAGTCAATCCGAGAAAGACAACTATCATATGATCTCCATGATATAAGGAGGTGGAGATGCAACATGGAGGGTTTGGGGGATAGGAAAAGAATAAATGAAACAAGATGGGATCGGGAGGGAGACAAACCATCAGAGACTCTTAATCTCACAAAACAAACTGAGAGTTGCTGGGGGGATGGTCGGGAGAGGGTGGTGGGGTTATGGACATTGGGGAGGGTATGTGCTATGGTGAGTGCTGTGAAGTATGTAAACCTGGCGATTCACAGACCTGTACCCCTGGGGCTAAAAATACATTATATGTTTATTAAAAAATTTAAACATTAAATAAAAAAATAAAAAATAAAAAATGAAAAAAATTAAAATTTGCTACAGTATTAACGATTAAAATTATAGGCATTTCCTTTACCTTATTATACACAAATTGAAATATATAAGTCTTATATTTTTACAATAAATCTCCTTATTTTATAATCTTAGAGAAAGATCACTGTTATCAGTTTAATTGCACATTTAAAATATTGTAGTAACAACCCAGAAATGTTTTTTTTTTCTCCTCTATTTCCTAGCTTTTGATAATTCCCTTAATTATTTGCTTTAAAAACTTTCTGGAACCTGCCATGTAGTTTGATGTTGTAAAAATATAAAGGTTAATTTGCTCAATTGCTGAGACTTTAATTACAATACATCAGTTATTTGGACTGTTTGACATTTCCTGTAAATTCTTCTAATTAGGAAACCCTTAGAGATTCCTATGAAAGGAGATGAAATCACCAAAATGCGTTGGCAGAGATACATATTTTCCTCTTCCCAAGTGAGCTCAAAACATCATAAACATTGGGAAAAACTTAAGAATTACAATATCACAGTTAAATGTTGAGTGATATGACCTCAAATGCTTTCTGAGTTTGTTTTAATTGCTTTATTGCTCCCCCTTTCTTGTGGAGAAAACGAATGTGTTTGCATTGATATGGGGAAAAATTATGATTCCAGAAAGAGAATTCATTTAAAAGTATGTTACAAGAGAGGACTCATAAATTATTAGACTGGAAATTCAGAAACTTGGAGTTCGGGAGGAAAAAAAAATACCTTAGATTTTAAAGTAGTGCTGTTTAGTTACAGTTATCTGTTTAATTTTTTACCAAGAGTGGAGAAGTGTTTGCTTCAGCTTGCAACATACCTACATAATGTCAAGAACAAAACAAAAATATAGATGGACAATCAGCCTACCTTTTAGTCTACTCCATGTGAAACACATGTAGACTTCCTCATAGACAATAACCCTTTTACCACAAAGCTTTGCCAAATCCCTAACTATTTAAACCAGCTATGCCATATGTTTTCATGTATGCTGAGGAAATTTCCTCATTACCCTGGCACTGTAGAAAAAGTGCACTTTTAATAATCATGGGTAAGATACAAATATTGGAATGTTAAAAATATTCTTCTTTTTTAAAGATTTTATTTTTTCAGTTAAGACATAGAGAGAGACAGCATAAGCAAGGGGAGAGGCAAAGGGGGAGGGAAAAGCAGACTCCCTGCTGAACTGGGAGCCTCACATGGGGCTTGAGCCCAGGACCCTGAGATCATGACCTGAGCCGGAGGCAGATGCTCAACCATCTGAGCCATTCAGGCGCCCCGTTAGAAAGATTCTTAACTCGCTCCTGTTTGACTCTATTTCTGAATCATTTCCTTTGTGAATAAGAGAATAGACTTGAAGGTCTGGTTTATTATGAGCAAGACACTTTCCCGACAAATACCTAGGTTTTAACTACAAACCCAGTATCTGTTGCAAAGTTGAAAGAGAGAGATGGGGTGGTGTGATGTTCACAGTCAGAACTGAGGCCGAGAAAGCAGAAGTGCCAGCTGCTCTAAGGACTGGGCAGCTCCATCCCTGGAACTGATGCAAAAAGCCAGTGTTTCCTGGCAAATCTAAGAAACAAGACATGGTTAGGTATCTGAGTTTTTTCGTGGCCAAAGATAACAACATTACTAAAAACAATAAGTAAAATTTATGAATTCCATTATGTACCAGGCAGCAGGATGAGCCCATAATCCTCGCCCTAATCCTGAGCCTGTGGTGTATGCACTGGATTATCCTTTTTTACACACAGGGAAAGTGAAACATGAGGAGTCAGACTATTGTCAAGGGCACATGGCAAGCTGGTATCTGAGACTTATCTCCTGCTAACTACTTTCACCTGTGGAAGGTAATAGGTAGAGTTAAAGTTAGATTGTCAGGCCAGAGGCTAGAGTCCAGAAATTCAAAACACTGAGCAGAGTTCACAGGCAGAAGGTTAAATTCATCACATACATGTTGTTTAACAGAGTAAGTAAAATGCATCAACAAGAACACAGTTTTTCGGTAGACACTCAGTAAGAGTTTAAAGTTTTAGGTAGGAAGTCTTGAGTAAACATAAAAGAATGGAGTTTAGATTCTATTTATTTATTTGAGAGAGAGAGTGAGAGAGAGAGAATGAAAGAGAGAGCCCACGAGAGGGGGGAGGATCAGAGGGAGAAGCAGACTCTCCACTGAGCAGGGAACCCCATACAGGGCTCTATTCTGGGACTCCAGGATCATGACCTAAGCCAGAGGCAGAAGTTTAACCAACTGAGCCATCCAGGCACCCCAAGAATGGAGTTTAGCATGAGTAATTGGATTCAGTGAACATCTGATGCAGACACAAATGATATTTGTGTTAGCTTGCCACAAAAAGTGCAGCCAGACTTCTGCATTAGTGGTCTTACCAATGCGGATGAAGTGGGATGTGGATGAGTGTAGGCGTCCACTTCCAGAGAAGAAGGAATCATTCAGATACTAAGTAGCAAAGAACTAATCTATGTTGAAAATTTTTTATTAACTAAAAATTTCATACTTAATTATTCTTAGATTCCTTTTTTTGAATTTAATGTAATTTTTTTCTTTTCCAGAGTCATCTGGAATATCATTAAATGTCATTAAATATTAATTTAACCATCATGATGACTTAGTCTGTTGTCTGCAAGTTTCTAAGACCTTCTTGTTTTTCTCAAAACATTGGCAGCTTTGAGAAATATTAATCAGATGTTTTGTAGAATTCCTTTTTATTGGTATTTGATTTTTTTCCTCTTATGGTTAGACTGAAGTTATGGGTTTGGGGGAGGAAGATCACAAAGGTAGGGCCCTTTCCCTCCATTGTATCAAGCGTAGACCCTGTCAAAATGACATAATTGTTGATGTTAGCCTTGATCACCTGGTTGTGACAGTTTGTCAGGTCTCTTTAAAGTAAAGTTACAATTTCCTCCCCTTTACCATACTATGCTCTTCAGAAGGAGGTCCCTACACACAGCCCACACTTAAGGAATATGAAATTTTACTCTACCTCCTTGAAGGTGAAATATCGGTTCAGGTCATGGTCTCAGGGTCCTGGGATCGAGCCCCGCCTCAGGCTCTCTGCTCAGCAGGGAGCCTTCTTCCCCCCCCCCCCGCCTGCCTCTCTGCCTACTTGTGATCTCTCTCTGTGTCAAACAAATAAATAAAATCTTTTAAAAAATAAAAAAATAAAAATTGGTTTGTTTTCTTCATGTTGAGTTTTAAGAGTTTCTTGTATATTTTGGATAACAATCCTTATATTTTTAAAAAATATTTTATTTATTTATTTGACAGAGAGGAGAGGGATAGAGAGATAGAGCACAAGCAGGGGGAGCAGCAGAGGGAGAGGGAGAAGCAGGCTCCCCACTGAGCAGGGTCCCCTATGTGGAGCTCAATCCCAGGACTCTGGGATCATGACCTGATCTAAAGGCAGATGCTTAACCAACTGAGCCACCCAGACACCCCCGTGGATAACAGTCCTTTATCAGATGTGTCTTCTGCAAATACATTCTCCCAGTATGTAGGTTGTCTTTTCAGTCTCTTGACAGTGTCCTTCACAGAGCAAAAAAATTAATTTTAGTGAAGTCCAGCTTATTAATTCTTTCTTTCAAAGATCGTGCATTTGGTGTTGTATCTAAAAAGTCATTGTCAAACCCAAGGATCATCTCAATTTTCTCTGATATTGTCTTCCAGGAGTCTTATATTTTTGTGTTTTACATTTAGGTTTGTAATTCAATTTGAGTTAATTTTTGTGAAGGGTGTAAGACCTTAATTTTTGTGAAGGGTGTTCATGTGAATGTCCAGTTTTTCCAGCCCTTTTTGTTGAAAAGACCATCTTTCCTTCATTGGATTGCCTTTGTTCCTTTGTCAAAGGTCAGTTGATTAGATCTGTGAGGATCTCTCTAGGATTTGTATTCTGTTTCATTGATCTATTTGCCTATTCTTTCACAATACCAATTTTTTTTTTAAGATTTTATTTATTTATTTGTTAGAGAGAGAAAGAGCACAAGCAGGCAAAGTGGCAGGCAGAGGCAGAGAGGGAAGCAGGCTCCCCACTGAGCAAGGAACCTGATGCAGGACTTGATCCCAGGACCCCGGGATAATGACCTGAGCCAAAGGCAGTGGCTTAACTCACTGAGCCACCCAGGCGTCCCCACAATACCAATCTTGATTACTATAGCTTTATCATAAGTCTTGAAGTTGGATAATGTCAGTCCTCCAACTTTGTACCTCTTCAATATTGTGTTGGTTATTCTGGATCTTTATTTTCTCTATATAAACTTTAGAATCAGTATGTAAATATCCCCAGCATGCCTTACTGGGGTTTTGACTGGGATTGCATTGAATCTCTAGGTCAGTTTGGAAAGAACTGACATCTTGACAGTTTTGTCTTCCTAAATACTTAGATGAATTCACTTATTTTGATTTCTTTCATCACAGTTTTATAGTTTTCCTTATAATTTTGTACATATTTTATTAGTTTTATACCTAAGTATACCATTTTGAGGGGTGCTAATATAAATGGTACCGTATTTTAAATTTCAGTTCCCCTTATTCAACTTGGTATATAGGAAAGCAACTGATTTTTAAGTATCTTGTATTTTGCAACCCTGCTATAATTGCATATTAGTTCCAGGAGGGTTTTTTGTGGTTTTCTTTTTTGCTCCCCCCCCCCAATGTTTTCAGATTTTCTTCATAGACAATTACATCATCTGTGAATGAAGACAGTTTTATTTTTTTTCCTGATATATATACCTTGTAATTCTTTTTATTGTCCTAATGCATTAACTAGGATTCATTCTTTCATTGTTACTTTAATTTGTAATTCTTTGATAACAAATAATATTAAGCATCTTTTCATATGCTTGTCATTTATAAGTTTTTATTCTGAAGTATCTTTTCAGATCTGTTGTCTATCTTTTAATCAGTTCTTTTTTGTGTGAAATTTTGGAAGTTTTAAACAATGCTTCTGGAAAGCTCAAAAATATTTTGATAAGTCCTTCATTAGATATGTGTTTGATGTGCTTGTAAATATTTTGTCCCAATCTGTTGTCTTTTCATTCTTTTAGCAATGTCTTTTAAAGAGAATGAATTTAATTTTAATATAGTTTTATCTATCTTTCTTTTTTTCTTTCATGGATTTGTTTCTGGTATTTTATCTCAAATCTCATTACCAAAAACTAAGTCATATAGATGTACTCTGTGTTATCATCTAGAAGTTTTATAGCTTTGCATTCTACTTTTATGTATAATTATTATGAAGAACTTACTTTTGTCAAATACATAATTTCCTTGCATAGATTTTTTTCTTTTGCATATGGATGTCAAAGTGTACCAGAACTACTTGTTGAAAAAGACTGTCCTTTTTCTGCTGATTTGGAATTTGTCCAGTTTTCTACAAAATTGTGCATTTGTCAAAGATCAGTTGACTACATTTATGCAGGTCTATTTCTGAGCTCTGTATTCTGATCTAATTGTCTAATATTTTACCAATACTACACAGCTTTTATTTCTATAGTTTTATATTAAGTCTTGAAGTTGGCAGTTTTAGTCCTCCAATTTTGTTTTTCTTCTTTAATATTGTATTATCTAGTGTGGATCTTTTAACTTTTCATATAAAATTTAGGGTTGTTTTGTTTACATCCCAAAATAGGTTTTTTTTATTTTTTTATTTTATTTTTTTAAGTTTTGTTTTTTTTTTTTTTTGAAAGACAGATCACAAGTAGGCAGAGAGGCAGGCAGAGAGAGAGAGGAGGAGGAGGCAGGCTCCCTGCTGAGCAGAGAGCCCGATGCGGGACTTGATCCCAGGACCCTGAGATCATGACCTGAACCGAAGGCAGAGGTTTTAACCACTGAGCCACCCAGGCGCCCCGGTTTTTTTTTTTTTTTATTTTAATGGGATTACACTGAATCTATAGAACATTTTAAGAAGAATTAAAATTAGTAACATTGAGTCTTTCAGTTCATGAACATGGAATATTCCATTTATTTAGATATTCTTTGATTTCTTTCATCAGTGTTTTAAAAATTTTTGCATACAGATTATACATTGTATTCAGTCTATAGTTACATGTTTCATTTATCTTGGTGCTATTATTAATGGTATATTTTTATTTTGAATTTTAATTGGTCATTTTTAATGTATAGGAAAGAAATTAACTTTTATATAGTAAACTTTCATGTTATGGTCTTTCCATATACTCACTTTTTAGTTTCAGAATTTTTTTTAATTCTTCAGGATATTTTATATAGACAAGTATACCATGTGCATATAAAGAGATTATTTAATATATTTCCAATTTGTATATCTTGTATTTCTTTTTCTTGTCTTTTTTCCCTACATAGGATATGATGTTGACTAGGAGTGGAGGGAGAGGGTATCTTTTCCTTGTTCCCTGTCTTAGGGGGAAAATATCTAATCTCAGTTTTGAGTATGATTTTAGCTATAGTTTTTGTAGGTGTTCTTTATTAAATTGAAGATATCACCCTTCGTGTCTAGTTGCTGAGAATCTTTATCACAAGCACTGGATTTTGTCAAATGCTTTTTTGCCACTAGTTGGTATAATTGTATGATTTATCTTTTTTAGCCTATAGATGTGGTCCATTGTTTTGATTTTTTTTTTAAGATTTTATTTATTTATTTGAGAGAAAGAGAGACAGAGATAGTAAGAGAGAACATGAGAAGGGAGGACAGGAAGAAGCAGGCAAGGAACCTGACAGGATGTGGGGCTCAGTCTCAGGACCCTGGGATCATGACCCAAGCCAAAGGCAGATATTTAACCAACTAAACCACACCCAGGTGCCCCTTTGATTGATTTTTCAAAAGTTGAACCAGACTTGCATCCTTAGAATATGTCTCACTTTGTCACAATGTGTACTTTTCTTTATATTGTTGGATTCCATTCACTGCTATTTTGTTGGTAATTTTTATGTCTGTGTTTCTGAGAGATAGTAGTCTGTAGTTTTCCTCGATTGTAATATTTTTGTTTGCTCTGTGTATTAGGGAAAGGATGAACTCATGAACTGAGTTCTATTTTCTGGAAAAGATTATAGAAAATTGGCATCATTTCTTACTTGAAAGTTTGCTACAATTGACCAATGGTACTATTACTATTTATTCCATCTCTTTAATACATAGAGTGTTATTCAGATTATCTACATTTCCATGTTTTAGATTTGACAACTTGTATATTTCATGCAATTGGTTTATTTCATATAAGTTATCAGTTGTGAACACAGAGTTGCTTTTAGTATTCCTTTTAATGTCCATGAGATCTGGAGTAAGAACCTTTCATTTCTGATGAAGATAATTCATGTCTCTTCTCCTTCTTCAAAGAACTGTCTTTTGGTTTCCTTGATTATATCTACTGTTTTCTGTGTTCAGTTTCTTTCACTTCTGCTCAAATTTTTTTATTCTTTATTTCTGTTTGTTCTAGGAATATATTTTCCTATGTGTCTAATTTCCTATATCTCTAATTTCCTAAAGCTTATGCTTAGGTTATTTCTGTTAGATCTTTTTTTCTTTTCTAATATATGCATTTAGTACTGTAAACTTTCCACTATGCACCATTTCACTCTCTACCCCAAATTTTCATCAGTAGAATTTTCATATTTATTTAATTCAAAATATGTCTTAATACCCCTTGATACTTCTTTATGGATCATGTGTTGTTTAGAAATGTAGAATTGTATTGTTTAAACTCTATCTGGGGATTTTCCAGTTATTTTTCTGTTATCGATTTCTAGTTATTTATTTCAATAACCAACTCTATATAATTTCTATTTTTTAAATTTGTAAAACTGTTTTATGCCCCCAAATGTAGTCTACATTGGAGAATGCTCCATTTAAGATTGAAGAGTGTGTATTTTTGTTGTCCTTTGATGAATTAATCTATAAATCTCAACTGGGGATTCAGTAGGTTGATAGTACATTCATTTAATCAAAACCTTATTGATTTTCTACCTGCTTGATTTATTCATTACTAGAAGTGGAATGTTTGGGTCTCCAGATATAATAGTGGATTTTGTTAACTCTTTAATCAATTCTTTTTTCTTTTACCTTTTTTTATTAACATGTAATATATTATTTGACCCAGGAGTACAAGTCTGTGAATCGTCAGGCTTACACACTTCACAGCACTCACCATAACATATACCCTCCCCAATGTCCATAACCCAACCACCCTCTCCATTACCCTCTCCACCCAGGAACCCTCAGTTACTTTTGTGAGATTAAGAGTCTCTTATGGTTTGTCTCCCTCCCCATGTCATCTTGTTTCATTTTTTCCTTCCCTGCTCTCCAAACCCCCCACTATGCCTCTCAAATTCCTCATATCAGGAAGATCATATGACAGTTGTCTTTCTGTGATTGACTTATTTCACTCAGCATAATACTCTCTAGTTCCATCCACGTCATTGCAAAAGGCAATATTTCATTTCTTGTCATGGCTGCATAGTATTCCATTGTATATATATACACCACCTCTTCTTTATCTATTCCTCTGTTGATGGACATATAGGTTCTTCCCATAGTTTGGCCATTGTGGACATTGCTGCTATAAACATTCAGGTGCACGTGCCCCTTCGGATCACTACATTTGTATCTTTAGAGTAAATACCCAGTAGTGTGATTGCTGGGTCATAGGGTAACTCTATTTTCAACTTTTTGAGGAAGCTCCATGCTGTATTCCAGAGTGGCTGCACCAGCTTGCATTCCCACCAACAGTGTTGGAGTGTTCCACTTTCTCCTCATCCTCCCCAACATCTGTCATTTCCTGACTTGTTAATTTTAGCCATTCTGTCTAGTGTGAGGTAGTATCTCACTGTGGTTTTGATTTGTATTTCCCTGATGCCAAGTGATATTGAGCAATTTTTCATGTGTCTTTGCAGAAATGTCTGTTCATGTCCTCTACCCATTTCTTGATTGGATTATTTGTTCTTTGGGTGTTGAGTTTGAGAAGTTCTTTATAGCTTTTGGATACTAGCCCTTTATCCGATATGCCATTTGCGAACATCTTCTCCTATTCTGTCAGTTGTCTCTTGGTTTTGTTGACTGTTTCCTTTGCTGTGCAAAAGCTTTTGATCTAGATAAAGTCCAAATAGTTCATTTTGCCCTTGCTTCCCTTGCCTTTGGTGATGTTTCTAAGAAGAATTTGCTGTGGCTGAGGTCAAAGAGGTTGCTGCCTGTCTTCTTCTCAAGGATTTTGTTGGGTTCCTGTCTCACATTGAGGTGTTTCATCCATTTTGAGTCTATTTTTATGTGTGATGTAAGGAAATGGCCAATTTCATTTTTCTGCATGTGGCTGTCCAATTTTCCCAACATCATTTGTTGAAGAGACTGTCTTTTTTCCATTGGACATTCTTTCCTCTTTTGTTGAAGATTAGTTGACCATAGAGTTAAGGGTCTACTTCTGGGCTCTCTATTCTGTTCCATTGATCTATGTGTCTGTTCTTGTGCTAGTACCATACTGTCTTGATGATGACAGCTTTGTAACAGAGCTTGAATTCTGGAATTGTAAGGCAAAGAACTTTGGATTTCTCTTTCAACATTCCTCTGGCTATTTGAGGTCTTTTCTGGTTCCATGTAAATTTTAGGATTATTTGTACCATTTCCTTGAAAAAAAAAATGGATGGTATTTTGATAGGGATTGCATCAACATAGATTGCTTTAGGTAGCATAGACATTTTCACAATATTTGTTCTTCCAAACCATGAGCATGGAACATTTTTCCATTTCTTTGTGTCTTCCCCAATTTCTTTCATGAGTACATTATAGTTTTCTGAGTACAGATTCTTTGCCTCTTTGGTTCGGTTTCATCCTAGGTATCTTATGGTTTTGGGTGCTATTGTAAATGGGATCAACTTTTTAATTTCTCTTTCTTCTGTCTTGTTGTTGGTGTAAGGAAATGTAACTGATTTCTGTGCAGTGATTTTATATCCTGACACTTTACTGAATTCCTGTATAAGTTCTAGCAGATTTGGGATGGAGTCTTTTGGGTTTTCCACATAAAATATCATATCATTTACAAGGAGTGGTAATTTGACTTCTTCTTTGCTGATTTGGATGCCTTTAATTTCTTTTTGTTGTCTGATTGCTGAGGCTAGGACTTCTAGTACTATGTTGAATAGCAGTGGTGATAACGGACATCCCTGTAGGGTTCTTGACCTTAGGGGAAAAGCTCTCAGTTTATCTCCATAGAGGATGATATTTGCTGTGGGTTTTTCTTAGATGGCTTTGAAGATATTGAGGAATCCCTACACTTTGAAGAGTTTTGACCAAGAAAGGATGCTGTACCTTGTCAAATGCTTTTTCAGCATCTATTGAGAATATCATATGGTTCTTGTTCTTTCTTTTATTAATGTATTATATCACATTAATTGAATTGATTTGCAGATGTTGAACCAAACTTGCAGCCCAGGAATAAATCCTACTTGGTTGTGGTGAATAATCCACTTAATGTACTGTTGGATCCTACTGCTAGTATTTTGGTGAGAATTTTCACATCTGTGTTCATCAAGAATATTGGTCTTTAATTCTCATTTTTGATGGGGTCTTTGTCTGGTTTTGGTATCAAGGTGATACTGGCTTCATAAAATGAGTTTGGAAGTTTTCCTTCCATTTCTATTTTTTGGAACAGCTTCAGGAGAATTGGTATTAATTCTTCTTTAAATGTTTCGTAGAATTCTCCTGGTAAGCTGTCTGGCTCTGGTCTCTTGTTTATTGGTAGATTTTTGATGACTGCTTCAATCTCCTTCCCAGTAATGGGTCTGTTCAGGTTTTTAGTTTCTTCCTGGTCCATTCTGGTGGTTTATATATCTCTAGGAATGCATCCATTTCTTCCACACTGTCAAATTTACTAGCGTAGAGTTGTTCATAATATGTTCTTCTAATTGTTAGTATTTCATTGGTTTGGGTTGTGATCTCTCCTCTTTCATTCATGATTTTATTTATTTGGGTCATTTTTCTTTTTGCTAAGTCTGGCCAGGGGCTTATCAATCTTATTAATTCTTTCAATGAACCAGCTCCTAGTTTTGTTGATTTGTTCTACTGGTTTTTTGTTGTTGTTGTTTGTTTCAATTTCATTGATTTCTGCTCTGATCATTATTATTTCTCTTCTCCTGCTGGGTTTAGGCTTTCTGTCTTGTTCTTTCTCCAGATCCTTGAGGTGTAGGTTTAGGCTGTGTATCTGAGACCTTTTTCATTTCTTGAGAAAGGATTGTATCGCTATATATTTTCCTCTCAGGACAACCTTTGCTGTGTCCCTCAGATTTTGAACAGTTGTGTTTTCATTATCATTTGTTTCTATGATTTTTTTCAATTCTTCTTTAATTTCCTGGTTGACTCATTCATTCTTTAGTAGGATGCTCTTTAGCCTCCATGTATTTGAGTTCTTTCCAACTTTCCTTTTGTGATTGAGTTCTAGCTTCAGAACATTGTGCTCAGAAAATATGCAGTGAATGATCCCAATCTTTTGGTACCATTTGAGACCTGATTCGTGACCCAGGATGTGATCAATTCTGGAGAATGTTCCATGTGCACTAGAGAAGAATGTGTATTCTGTTGCTTTGGGTTGGAATGTTCTGAATATATCTGTGATGTCCATCTGGTCCAATGTGTCATTTAAGGCCTTTATTTCCTTGTTGATCTTTTGCTTGGATGATTGTCCATTCTAGTGAGGGGGGTGTTAAAGCCCCCTACTATGATTGTATTATTATCAATGTATTCCTTTGATTTTGTTATTAATTGGTTTATATAGTTGGCTGCTCCCATGTTAGGGGCATAGGTATTTAAAATTGTTGGATTTTCTTGTTGGATAGACCCTTTAAGTATGATATAGTGTCCTTCCTCATCTCTTATTATAGTCTTTGGCTTAAAATATAATTTATCTGATATAAGGATTGCCACCCCAGGTTTCTTGTGATGTCCATTAGCATGGGTAATTGTTTTCCACCCGTCACTTTCAATCTGGAGGTGTCTTTGAGACTAAAATGAGTTTTTTGCAGACAGCATATTGATGGGTTTTGTTTTTTTTTATTCATTCTGATATCCTGTGTCTTTTGATTGGGGCATTTAGCCCATTTACATTCAGGGTAACTATTGAAAGATATGAATTTAGTGCCATTGTATTGCCTGTAAGGTGACTGTTAGTGTATATTGTGTCTGTTCCTTTCTGGTCTACTACTTTTAGGCTCTCTCTTTGCTTAGAGGCCCCCTTTCAATATTTCCTGTAGGGCTGGTTTGGTGTTTGCAAATTCTTCTAATTTTTGTTTGTCCTGGAAGCTTTTTGTCTCTCCATTTTCAATGATAGCATAGCTGGATATAGTATTCTTGACTGCCTATTTTTCTCATTTAGTGTCTGAATATATCATGCCAGTTCTTTCTGGCCTGCCAGGTCTCTGTAGATAAGTCTGCTGCCAATCTAATATTTTTACCATTGTATATTACAAACTTCTTATCCCGAGCTGCTCTCAGGATTTTCTCTTTGTCACTAAGACTTGTAAGTTTTACTATTAGATGATGGGGTACGGACCTATTTTTACTGATTTTGGGGTGTTCTCTGTGCCTCCTGGATTTTGATGCTTGTTCCCTTTGCCATATTAGGGAAATCCTCTATTATAATTTGTTCCAATATACCTTCTGCCCCTCTCTCTGTTTCTTCTTCTTCTGGAATCCCAATTACTCTAATATTGTTTCATCTTATGGTATCACTTGTCTCTTGAATTCTCCCCTTGTAGTCCAGTAGTTGTTTTTCTCTCTTTTGCCCAGCTTCTTTATTCTCCATTGCTTGGTCTTCTGTATCACTAATTCTCTCTTCTGCTTCATTTATCCTAGGAGTAAGAGCCTCCATTTTTGAATGCACCTAATTAATACCTTTTTTAATTTCAGCTTGGTTAGATTTTAGTTCTTTTATTTCTCCAGAAAGGGCTTTTATTACTCCAGACAGGGTTTCTCTAATATCTTCCATGCCTTTTTTGAGCCCAGCTAGCACCTTGAGAATCATCATTCTGAACTTTAGATCTGACATATTACAAATGTCTGTACTGATTAGGTCCCTAGCCTTCGGTACTGCCTCTTGTTCTTTTTTTGTGTGTGTGTGGTGAGCTTTTCTGCCTTGTCATTTAATCCTAATATGAATATATGAATGTGAGAATAAAATACTAAAAGGGTGGCAAAGACCCCAGAAAAATGTATGCTAACCAAATCAGGAGAGACCCCTAATCGGGGGACAAAAAAGGGGGTAAAAAGATATTTTTAAAAATTAAAAAAATAAATATATATATACTGGTGTATATATATATATATATGGCTGGTGAATAGAACAGAGCCACCCACTTGATTTTTGGTGTAGTTTGGTCTCTTAGAAGAAACTACCTCCCAAAATTTAAAAGAATGAAAAACTCATATATACAAAAATAAGAGTAAACATGATGAAGGAATGGAATATGACCGTAAAGATGAAAATAAAAAAAAATATTCTAAAAAAGGAAATGATAAGATCAGTTGGTTGGAAAAGGAAAGAAAAAGAAAGTGGAGAGAATTTGCTTTTGTTGGATACTAGAACAGAGCCCTGTGATAGATTTAGAGTATATTTTGATCTATTAGAAGAAATTGTATCTGACAATTTTTTATAAGAAAAAACCCTTTATGTATACAAAAGATAAAGTTAGATAATGAAGGATAAAATATGACTATAATAATGAAGGTTTAAAATGATTTTTTTGAAAGATATTATTAAGATAAACTATTTAAAGAACACTAAAAGAAGAAAGAGAAAAAGATAAGAAATTAGAATAAGAAAAAAAAATTTAAAAAAATTTTAATTATCTTTGCAAGACTAAAGAATCATGGGGAGAAAGTAATGAATTCCATGCTTTGCTTTCTCCTCCTCTGGAATTCTGCTGTTTCCTTGAGCAGTGAGCTTGTTCTTGGCTAGATGTTCTTGCTGATCTTCTGGGGGAAGGGCCTGTTGCAGTGATTCTCAAATGTCTGCCCGAGGTGGAATTACGCTGCCCTGGCCAGGGGCCAGGCTAAATAATCTGCTCGGGTTCACTCTCGGGAGTTTTTGTTCCCTAAACCCTTTCCGTAGAGCTCTGGAGGACAAGAATAAAAATGGCGGCCTCCCAATCTCCAGCCCAGAGGAGCGGAGAGCTCAGGGCCCCACTCCTCAGAGTGCCCTCAGAGAAAGGCGGTCAATCACCCCCATCTCCCTGGCTTCCAGCCATGCTCCAAGCTCCCCCGGCCTGTGACTGAGTGTTTCTGTCTCTGGTGCACAGCCCCATTTGGAGTCTCCAAACCAGCAGATTCCTGCCTCCAAAGAGGGAAGGTGAGTCTCTCTGGATCTGCCATTTATGGGGTCCCTGCTCAAAGAGCAGTGGCCCAACTGTGCTGTGGATCACAGTTTAAGGTAACCCCAAATTGAGAGCTCATTCCTCAGCTCCATCTCTGTAGTCGGCTTCCCCACTCTGATACCTGTGAGCTCTGCTACATTCAGACACCCCTGATCCTGCTGTGACCCTGCAGGACCTGAGACCACACTGTCCCTGCGAGGGCTCCACCCCCACTTAGCGTCTGGAGTGATGTCCCTCAGTGGAGCAGATTTCTAAAAGTTCAGATTTTGTGCTCCACTGCTTTGCCGCTTGCTGGGAGCTGGCCCCTCCCCACCGTGGTCTATTTTCCTTTTGCCTTGGGTTCACTTCTCCGCAGGTCCTACCTTTCAGAAAGTGTCCATTTTCTATTTCTAGAATTGCTGCTCTTCTTCTTTTCAATCTCCTGTTGAGTTTGTAAGTGTTTGGAATGGTTTGATAACTATCTAGCTGAACTCCTGCAACCTGACATCATCTCAGTCTGCTACTCCTCCACCATCTTCACTCCTTTCCCCAATTCTTTTTTCAATTCTTTCAGTTTTTGTCTCAAGTATTTTGATGGTATGTTGTTAAGTACATGTACTTTTAAGACTATTGTGCCTTCTGTAAGAATAGATTTATTGTCATTATGCCCTATTTATAGCTGGTAATGTTTCTTGTTCTATACTCTACTTTGACTAAAATTAACATAGCTACTGCAGTCTCTATTTGATTATTTTTAACCTGATATATATTTTTACTTTTAACTTATCTTTATATTTGATATTGGTTTCTTTATATTTGATATGGGTTTCTTGTAGACAACATACAGTTGGATATTTTGTGTGTTTTTTTTTAATTCACTCCAGCATCCTGTGTCTTTTTTTTTTTATAATTTTTTTTTTTAAGATTTTTATTTATTTGAGAGAGAGAGAGACAGAGTGAGAGAGCATGAGAGGGGTGGTCAGAGGGAGAAGCAGACTCCCCATGGAGCTGGGAGCCCAATGTGGAACTCAATCCCAGGACTCTAGGATCATGACCTGAGCTGAAGGAAGTCGCTTAACCAACTGAGCCACCCAGGCGCCCCCAGGATCCTGTGTCTTTTAATGAATGTATTTATACCATTCACATTTAAAGTGATACTGATATAATTGTAGTAATATCTATTCTGCTTGTAGCTGTTTTATACTCATAGCATTTGTCCTCTTGTTTTTCCTCCTCTTACTCTGCCTTCTCTGATTTTAATTGAGCATTTTATGATTCTGTTTAATTTTCTTTTAGTGAATCAATTATATATCTTGTTTTTTAAAAAGTGACCATCCTAGAGTTTACAATGTACATTTTTTTTAAAGATTTTATTTATTTGACAGAGAGAGATCACAAGTAGGCAGAGGCAGGCAGAGAGAGAGGAGAAATCAGGCTCCCTGCTGAGCAGAGAGCCCAATGTGGGGCTCAATCCCAAGACCCTGAGATCATGACCTGAGCCAAAGGCAGAGGCTTTAACCCACTAAGCCACCCAGGTGCCCCTACAATGTCATTTTTAAGTAAAATAAGACCTCCTTCCAATAACACTATTGTATTTTGTATTTTACATGTAATATAAGTATCTTAAATCGGATATAGTCCCAGTTCCTCCCTCATACCCTTTATATTACTGTTACTCATTTCACTTATCAATATGCAATAATCTTTATCTTTTTAGACTGTTTTTCTTGCCTTTCGACATGCTGTGTAATTTTTTTTTTTTTTTTTTTTTTTTTGTCTAAAGCTGGACATTTCATATTGGGTAATAGAACTACTGAAGTTAATAGGCCTTTAGAACGAGAAATTATATTCTCCCTAGCAGCTGTGTTGTGCTTACTGCGTGCTGTAACTATAGGTGACAGAGGCTTCAGATTCCTCTTGTGCACTTATGTTTGTTCTCTGCTTGACTTTGGGCTTCTCTAAGTACTCTTCCTCAGAGAGAGGCTGTGTCTTGCAACCCTCAGCTGTAATTCACTGTTACTTCATGAAAGTCTTGTTGGTTTGTCAGAAAGGTGTAGGGAAGAGAGAACATTCTACAATTTTCTGATTAAATCTCAGTCTTTCAGTGGCCCTGAGTCTCAGATATGAACCTCATAAACATTTCTCCAGTTAAGTATAGCACTCCTCCATACCCCCAGTTCCTTCCCTGAATGCAACATTCCCAATGCAATGTTTGACACTTCAAACCCTGTTGACTAATTGACTATTTTTCTCCTTTAAATGAGAAAGAAAGTTGAGGGGGCTTGTTTGTAATGTCTTTCTCCAGTTGGGATAAAAGCTCTGGAAGTCTTTTCCCTCTTGAGAGTAGGTGGAGTTGTGGAGAGGGCTCTTGGCATATTTTGCAATAATTGCTCTTCCCCTTCCTGCTGGAGCTACAGGTGGATCTTTCTGGAATTCACTATAAGAATCTCATGGGCTTCCTGGAGGTAAAGCCAATGAATTGTAGGATCCCTCTTAACACTGTGGCCCTCCTAGTTTCTTACTCTGTTCTCATTCACACTCAGCATCCAACAGTTTCTAAAAATTACCATTTCAATATTCTTACAGTTTATGATGCTAGCAAGTTCTGCTTTAGTTAAGCAGAACTTGTCTGTGTCTCCAGTTTCACCTGTCTCTACAGATTTCCAGATGTCAGTCTGCCCTGCAACTTCAGTAATCTGATGGTTTTAAGAAAAATCACTGATTTTCATTTTGTCCAGCTTTTTATTTTTTCCTGTAAAGACAGAAGAAATGACATCCAAGCTATTTACATATTGGAACTGAATCCAGAAGTCACTAAAAAGTCTTTTAAATATGCCTCTTCATCTCTTAATTTCCATTTTAGACCGCTAAAGAAATTCAAAATAAGAAGACAATGTATTATTTTAAGAACTTAAAATTCAGACAGCAAGATCTTATGTTTATAAAAGTACACATACATATAGGAAATTTTGGATTACATAATTAATTATACTTAATTTGTAGTTCCTCATCTGTCTGAAATGTGAATTCACTGGGCTATTGATATTCCTGGAAAGTCTTCCTTGTCTTAATTATAATTTATACTTCTCTTGATAATGACACAAAGTTGTTTATATATATATGTGTGATATACATATAACATATATTATATATACATATATGTATGGTTATTTATATATATGTTACATATACATATACACATAGTTATTTTTATATGTACACATATATAATATGTATGTGTATATATACACATATATATACACACACACACGTATTAGCCCAAGGTGCCCTGAGAAAAACCTCAAGTCTTATTTCCCTTTGTCTTGTCCTTCCAGATTACACAGTATTCTCTAATCTATATTCTGAGTTATTGGACTGGCTTTCATGCTATTTAGTTTTCCTTTTCATTTCAGGTTTCATTTGATACTTCATTCACCTATTTGTTTCCATTAAGACCAAGCCTGTGAAAACTATGTACAAAATAAAGTACATTGCTTTCAATAGGTCCTGAAAGGTCACTCTGTCAGCAAATTAATAAACTTTGAGGTGTATATTTTGGTTATTTTTTGAACACTTTTGCTAATTTTTATGTTCTCAGCTTTGTCCTAATTAAGTGTCGTTTTCCAGGTAAGCAATGTCTGGATAAATGGAGTGCTACCATCTTTCATATAAGGCACATATGGGGCCACTTCAAGTTCTTGTGTGATAAACAAAGTAACTCTGAGGATACAAAATAAGACCCTTATAATTGTGGTTAATATTCAAAGTCTGCTCATTAATTCTGTATAATTTGCTTCATTAAATTTGTGAGAATTTGAATCCTTATGCCTTTATATATATTCATAGTCTGACTCTATGACTTTAATTAAAGAAAATCATTTAACATCATCTTCAAAAGAAAACATAAATTTCTCACTAATATGTTTAAAACAAATTTCCTATACTATCTCTTTAAATATTAGTAATACAAGAAAGGAACTGCCAAAACAACATATTTTTAAACATGTACTAGGCTCTCAGTGACTACTCAAATTTCCTTTGATGAAAGAAAACAGGTGTGATCCTCGACATCTTTCAGAGATGGTGTAACAGGATACACATTTATTCTTCCAAACTTTATTTATGTTGGCAATGGTTAATTTTTCTAATACACTCCATTTCCCTCACTTAGTGATGTTTCGCTAATAGCATCACTGAAGCCCACTTGGACAGAGGTAATATCTGATACAAGTGGATGGATCCATATTAAATTGACTAGGAGCCAACACCTGAGGTCAGGTGTTCCAACCAGGCTTTCATTAGGCGTTTGCATTCCAGGAAATATTTGCTTTCAACGACCAAAAGTAACTGTGAAAACCATCTGTAAGCCCGAGTTTTAGAATATCTTGGTAATAATAAAGATTCATTTTTGAATCATAAAGATAGCTTGTTCACTTGAAAGCAAGCTGGGATACATAAGAATTAGGTATTAAAGGGCTACATGGATCTCTTTATTGCATCAGTACCTCCCATGACCTTCTGTAAGGAAAAGCATCCTCTGCCAGAAACCTTTACACTCCTAGTACATAATGCTCTAAAAATTCTGAATTTAGTAATAGATGCACAGGTGTGATTTGAGGTTAATGAACAGTAAGAGACTGAGTCACCAGCATTATCTTATATGACTCATAGTTGGAGGAAAAAAAACGTAATTCATTGAACTAAAAAAGTTATGTGCCTAATTTCTCCTGAGCCCATAATTTTAGAGCAGTAATCAGGGAATCTGTAGACTTTTTAAGTGCCCATACGTTTATACTTCTGATTTCCCTGGAATGTAAATAGAGACTCATTTTTTCCACTCCTCTTTGGCATCTACTGAAGCTGTATCCATGAGCTAACAATCGAAGTCCTTTTTCATTAATAAAATAACAACCACTTGGTTAAATAAACACAAGGAAATTTTGAAATTATCTTGGAGTATATTTACCGAAGATCATTCTGTATTTATTAATTTAACTTATTTATATTTTATGTATATTCTTAAGGTTTTATTTAGGGTTTATATTATGATTAAGAATTAATATTAAGTTTTTAAAATGTTATTATATTGTTTTTGTATATTGAATGTATGTTTAAAGGCTTTGAATTCTGACCTCTATTACAATGAAAGCTTTCCAGTTTCTCATGTCCTACAGGATCCTCCTCAACATCCCCTTTCTGTCCTTGCCAACAAAGTCTTCCAAATATCTGTTTGATTCTTGAAGTGGGGCCAAGTGGAATGAGCATGATCTATGAAATGAGTCAGTCAATAAAGAAAACTAGATACTGTTTTCAAAGGGAGACCCAGTACACCAGGTTCCAAGCTGCACCTGTGTCTCCAGTCAGAATGGAAATGGAGCATAGGAAATTTCAGGAACTTGTCAAGATCAGTCTTCTAATTGTTGGCAGAGCACTGTATTCTATGCAAGAATGCTGTCCAAACTAGTAGCAGGATGCTTAATCCTATATATGAGAATCACAGCAAGAAAAGCACCACCTTCTTTTACTCACTAGAACCTGTACCTTTTATCTCTAATACTGAATCCAAACCTACTTCAAATGTGAGTTTTTAATTCAATGATTATGAAACTTATTCTTCGGTTGCAGAATTTCTTATAAAATCTTTCTGTTAACCTCTAGAAATAAAAAGGGGGAAGATAATTGGTCAAATAAATTAGAAAATGCTTTGTACTTTTGAAGAGTTACAAATATTAACATGTTAAATCTTTTTAACCATCTTTTCCGAACTCCCCCCCCAAAAAATATACTGAAAAGCCAAGTAGCTATTCTTAAACAGAACACACGTCTAGAAATAGCAGTCAAGCAAAAATTTCCTGAATTTTATTCAGCATTATAAACCCAAATGCTCCTTATTCTAAGGAATATCATTTGTTTGTTTTTTTTTTTCCTCTTAGCTTTATCTTAGTAAGAAATAATATTGTAAGTTAAAATTCAGGAAACAGTAACCTCAGAGATTTTTAAATGGCGACCTAATCCCAATACACATATTTTAATTTCACATGTACATTTACCAGTTAAAGATTTTTTTTTTGGTAATATGAAAATAGGCATTTGGAATGTATTCTGCAATTCATTATTATCAATATAAATTCTATTTGAAAATCATTTTGTGTCTGCATATGTACTTGAGAATCAAGTATTAGAACTTTTAAATAATACCATTTTAACCATTATCTTTAATTATTGATCTTACTTTAGCTGGCTCATTTGGCAAGAATAAAAAGTTCAGGTGTCAGTAGATGAAATTAATATCATAAAGCTTTTTCCCCTTCATTTTTATAGGGACATACATTGAGCTCCATCTGGCATTCAGAGCAATGCACAGAGATCAACACTGCAATTAGGAAAGTGATGAAATATCTAACTTGGGAGTTGGACAATTACATGTAACAAACCCTATGGTTTATCATTATAAATTTGCTCACATATATATGTTTAACCCTTCAAGAGGAGGAGCCATTTTGATTACAGACCATTAAACAAAAGCAAACTTCTTCACAACTTAGATTTTGTTAATATTCCTTCATTTAAGCTATCAATATTTTAAGGTGAGATTTGTTTAAATTTTGTCCAAGATTTCATACTTCTATTTTTAGTAAATCACATACCAATTGATGTAAGAGCTTGAGTAGTGATTTGGACATTGAAATCCTTGCAACTCAATAAGAATATCATTTATTAGGGACTAAAACTGGATCTCCAACCACTGTTGTGTGGAAAGAAAGGGAGAAGACAGGCTGAAAATTATGGCCAACCACCTCAGTTAGCTGAACTAGTTGGGCTTGCATGTCTTTTCCTTCTGTGCTCTTCCAGGACTTGACTTGAATTGTGGTCACACACCTGGAAATGAGCCCAAAATGGCATGAAGAAAATCTTGTTTCTGAATATGTCACCTGACTCACAGCTAGATCCAATAAAACCAATGCTAATATTTATTAAAGTTCAGGGAGTAATGCTATTTTTTTCTAATTAAAAAATACAGAATGGGGGGCAAAGTATGCTGAGTGTGGAATGATGTAAATCTTCTGTTCCACTTCTACTCACAACCCCCCAGGGTAACACTCTTAATTGTGTGTATTTTTACTTTTCTGATGGATAACACCATAATTCTAAAAAAAAAAAAAAAAAAAAAAAAAAAAAATGCTTTATTTGCAAATGTTCTTCTACTTTAACCTCTGGCTATTTATTCACTTATTGATATAAAAGATAAGTGTTTATCCCATTTTCCATACTACTTATTCCTTTCTACAATTCTCCTATGTTTAAATAATTGTCTCATAATTTTTAATTCTCCTATCAATTCCACTTACAACCCCCAAATAATACAATTACTATTTCTTATTACATTAGCTTTAGAAATTATTATATTTCAAATAAAGAAATTGTACATCTACACTGCTCTCCAGTACCCACCCCTCTTTCGTTAGCACTTAACATTGTTTAATGTTATTAAATTTCATTATCGCCTTTTTTTATTATAATAATGCAGTATTTAGTATTGGAATATAGGTGTGTTTGTCTACTCAGGCTGCTGTAACAAAATACTACAGACTGTGCCGCTTTTAAACAATAAACATTTAGTACTCACAGTACCAGAGGCTGGCGGTTCAAGAAGAGCACTGACATGGTCAGGTTCTGGTGAAGGCCATCTTCTGAGTTGCAAACTGTAGGCTTCTCAGTGTGTCCTCGCTTGGTTGGAAAAGCAAGGCATCTCAGCTTTCTTTTATAAGATCATTAATGTCTGGTCATCATGACCAAAGGCCATACCTCCCAAGACTATCACATTGGGCATGACGATTTTAATGAATTTGTGGGATGGTATTGAACCTATAGCAGTAAGTTAATTGTAAAACTCAAACCCAACCAAAATTTATGATTATATAAATGTCATTTCATGTCATATTCACTGTACCCTTAAAGGAGAATGTTCAGACTATAGTACAAATTTATTCTTTTCTTTCAGTGACCAAATTATACCATATATATATATATATATATATATACACACATACATATATATACATATATATTGCTTATATATATAATATGTATTGCTTATATATATTGGTTATATATATGGCAAAAATATGCCATATATATGTGTGTGTGTGTGTGTGTGTGTGTATCTTAATCCTTACGCATTTGTGTTGCTTTGTATTCCTGGTATTTCTGATTGCTTTTTAAAAAAGATTTATTTATTTATCTGAAAGAGAGAAACAGAGTGCTGAGAGAAAGAGTAGGGGGAGGGGCAGATCGAGAAAAATCTCAGGCAGACTGTCCGCTGAGGGCAGAGCCCTGTGCAGGGATCCAGCTCACCATGTTGGAAATCATGACCTGAGCTGAAATCATGAGTTGGTTGCTTAACCCACTGAGCCATCCAGGCACTTCTCTAATTGATTTAAAAAAATAAAAAAGATAAAGTACATGATTATTTACAAATCACTCATATTCTGACTTCTTTATCTTATTTTTTGAATAGTATCTGCTTGATTGTCAATACTTTTATAGCCCACTTCTTTTCTAACTTACATTTTTTAATTCCTAGGTCTGTTGCATAACTATCACCCTGAAATTCTTTATGTTGAAATTCTGATTTAATCCTGCTGTTGATTAGATCCAATGTCTTTCTCCTTTATTATTCTGAATCTTTTTTTTTCTGCACTGTTTCTTCAAATATTTTTTTAAAAGGAAGGTACACAGTATTAAAGTTTCCTCATTTTTGCATATTGCAAAAACATTTCTCCTTTGTCTTTACACTTGATTGATAACTGATTATGTATCAGATATATATTTTAGATTCAAGGTTATTTTCCTTCAAAACATTGGAGGCTATTTCATTTTCTTGTGGTCCATAGGGTGTCTGATACCTCTCTGATCTTAATTTCTTTATAGGCAAACGGTTGTGTTTTATGTTTCCTCTCAGGGAGCTTTTAGATATCTTTTGATCTTTGAGGTCCTGATATTTCATCAGGAGATATTTAGTTGTGTATCTTTTCTCATTCCTCCAGATCACCAATGAAGACTTCTCCTTCTTCCTCATTGGGAAAATGTAAACTGCTCTTTCTTTTGTGATTCCCTCTTTTATATTTTCTCAGCATTGTTTGTATGGTGGTCCTCTTGTATGAAAAATGAATTTTCTGGATTGAGCCTCTATCTCTTTTGTTGGATTCTATATCCCAAAGTCCTTTCCTGTGTCCTGTATATAATCTCTTTTCTTCCACATCTATTCTTTAGTTTACGTATCTTGGTCCTTTCTCTTTTGTTATCTTTCTTCACTGTCTGGTATTTCTGCTTATCCAACCATATTTGAGAAAGAAGAACAAGGCTGAAAATCTTAGTAGCTGTTGTGGATTTCCTTAGGAGACTTAGGCCTGTTTCCCCATCTTCCACACTGACTGTGTACATGGTAAGCAAGTGTCAGCTTGTTGCCTTTGCTTTAGGGAGAGCAGAGTTGGATTTAGACAGATTATACTCCACTTTCACTGCCAGAATAAGCATGTCTTTATCCTAGAATATCAGTTCCTACTGTAGGAGCCTAGTTTTTCCCAGTAAAATGATCCCATGCCACCTTGATGCCATCCTAGATTTACCCTGGGAACCACTGACCCGGCAGTCACCTTTTTTTTAAAGAGTTAGTATTTATTATCCTTTGATTGTAAAGAAGGATACAAATGTAAGATACCAGTATTATTTTGGGGACAAAATACTTGTTCTCTTCCCTTGGAACACTTTTGCAATTTTTCTACAAAGTTAATTGATATCATCAGCTATAACATTGCACAAAAATGATTAAAGGAGAGCAACTACAATGTATAGGTAAATTTTCACTATCTACACTGCTTATTTACCTAAGCAAAGAATACTGCAACACCACCAATACAAAATTCAAATTAAAATAAAAGGGTTTTTGTTGTTATAAGAATGGTTATTACGAGTGATGGAACTGTCAAAAATTGGGGCACCCAATTTTGGGCACCCAAAAATTGGGTGGCTCAGTCAGTTAAATGTCTGACTGTTGATCTCAGGGCACTGAGATCTCAGGGTTGTGATCTCAGATTGTGAGATCATGGCAGGCTATGCACTGAGCATAGAGCCTGCTTAAGATTCTCTCTCTCCCTCTTCCCTTTTCCCCACTCTGCCTCTCTCTTTAAAAAAAAAAAAAAAAAAAAAAAACTAAAAGGAAATAAACCTGTCAAAAATTTAAAATTAACAGGTTCACCATCTCTTTCTGCCCCAAAGATAGCAAAACTCTAGTCCTACTCTTTCCTATTTCCACTGATGGCATTCCTTTCCCTTTTTACATTTAAATTCAATTAATTAACATATAATTATACAATAATATATAATTATATAACATGTAATGTATGTAATATATAATCTATATTTATATTATATAACATATTATATATGATTATATAACTCATAAACAGAATACATACAGAAAAGATAGGTCTATGGTATTATTTTGCCAAATTCTATGGATATAAATCTGAGAATAAGAATGAAACAGATGACTTTAAAGGAAAATATATAAATAAAATTTGTATCAAAGAAGTTAGAAATCTTAAGCAAATCAATAAGAGAAGGAAGAAACTAAGAATGTTATGAATTGATCCTGCTCTGACCCTGGAGCTAAAAAAAATGAAGCTAGGCAAAGATATATTTACAAATCGATTCTTTCTTAAAAGCAACAAATAGAAATTTATGAATATCAGGGTGACTGGGAGGGTGACTAACTCTTGGTTTCAGCTCAGGTCATGATCTCATGGGTGATGGGATTTAGCCCCATGTCAACCTCCACACTCAGCAGGGAGTCTGCTTGAAGATTCTCTCTCTCCCCTTCCTCTGCCATCTCCCAACTTGACTGCATGCTTCCTCTCTTGTGCTTTCTGTAAAATAAATAAATCTTAAAAAAAAAGAAATTTACCAATATCATGCTCAGCATTTTGTTACATTAAAAAAAAAGAAAAATGATACTGATGCTAAAACCTAATAAAGAAAGCAATAGTCCAGCCTCATTTCAAAATGTTATGAACTGTTAAACAAAATATTAATAAAATATGGCAGAACATAAAAATGAGAAATTAAGGGGCACCTGGGTGGCTCAGTGTGTTAAGCCTCTGCCTTCCACTCAGGTCATGATCTCAGGGTCCTGGAATCGAGCCCCACATCAGGCTCTCTGCTCGGCAGGGAGCCTGCTTCCCCCTCTCTCTCTCTGCCTGCCTCTCTGCCTACTTGTGATCTCCCTCTCTTTGCCAAATAAATTTTTAAAATCTTTTTTAAAAAAGATTTCATTTATTTATTTGAGGGAGAGAGAGCAAGAGCACAAGCTCGGGGGAAGAACAGAGGGAGAGGGAGAAGCAGTCTCCCCAATGAGCAGAGAGCCTCATGTGGGGCTCAATCTCAGGACCCTGAGATCATGACCTGAACCAAAGCAGATGCTTAAGAGAACTGAGCCACCCAGGCATCCCCAGGAAGAATATTTCTTATTTCATATTTTATACAGTGCATACTTTATTTTATCTATCTTTCTATCATCTATCCATAAATACTGTTATCTATTTTATCCTCATATTATCCATCCATGTTATCCATCTAGTTATATGTTATATATCTCAAAGTACCAGTAAACATTTAATGATGAAATAATAAGGTCATTATAACCAAAGCAAGAAAGATATTATGATTTATCATAGTGTTGGATTTTGTTATATGCTTTGTTGAATCTACTAAGATGATTATGTTGTTTCGACCTTTATTCTATTGATATGGTACACTATATTAAATAATTTTCCAATTTTAAACCAGCTATGCATTCCTGTGATAATAACTACTTAATCATGATGCAGAATCCTTTTTAAATGTTTCAGGACTTATTTTGAAAAACTTTTTAAGCATTTTTGTGTCTGTTCATGAGAAGTATTGATCTATAGTTTTCTTGTAATATGTTTATCTACCTTTGTTTTGAGGTAACTTTGATTTATTTTTTTGCTCAATTTGTATCAACTTTGACCATTGGGACCCTCTTTCATGTTATATCCTGTTTTTTTGACAAGCAACCATCATTTCCTTTAGCACTTCCTGACTTTGCCCCTACACTATATTCCAGGCTCATTTTGTGTTCTCAGTATCCCCAGCCTTAGAGTCAGCCATCTCTTTAAGGATCCCTGGTGCCATTTATTAGAGAACAGTACTAAGTATTAAGAAGGCATGATCTGGGCCTAGGTATGATATATCCCTGTTTCTAGACCTTCTCAGCAGCAAGTGTGTACACGTATACTCATCCACATATACATACACATCTATAATCATTTCTGTATGTATCTGTCTATATATACACTGGAATGAATATGGGCTATAGTAATATTGCCATAATCCAGCACCATAGGATTCATTCTAGTCTTCCCCCCATTCTTAGTTGCAACTTTTTTCTATAATACTGGTTCCTGCTAGCATTCATTTTTTTTCATTCAGCTCTAGTATGTATGTAATGTTGTTTCAGAATTACGAACCCACAGCCCTGTGAAAAACACATTTAAGAACTAGAGTATAGTGTTTATGTAGAGTTCTTTTTGTGTTTAGCATTGCAATATTGCGTCAAAGCATAGTGCCTGTTTTCCACACCTTCTTCAGTAAGGTTTTGCCATCCATTTGTAATACAGTCAGATTCATTGTCACTGTCTGTATTCTATCCAATGAATCCCCTAACAGCCTGACTGATTTTAATCTACATCCAGTAAAGTTCATGATTTTGATGTTCATCACGGATTTTGACAAATGCATAATGTCATGTATTCACTATTACAGCATCATACAGAACACTTTTATCACTTTAAAGTTTCATTGTGTGACCCTTTTTCATCAACCACTTCCTTCATTACCAACTCTTGGCAGTCTCTCTTGTCTGTTCATATAGTTTTGTTTTTTCATCCATTACTAGTGGAGATGCAAAATAGTACAGCCATTCTGAAAGACAGTTTGGCAGGCAATATTTATAAAGTTCAATGTACATGTACTATACAACCCAGCAATCCAAAACCTATGTATGTATAGCCATATGAGTTAGAAACTGATATTCTCACAAAAACCTAAGACAAGGGCTTGCATGGTGGCAGGGAATTTAAGGAAGTGATCCTAAGGAACAGGAGATGGTATAAATATTAGAAGTGAAACAGAATAAGATGTCATGTCAAGAGGCACCTGGGTGGCTCAGTGAATTGAGTCTCTGCCTTTGGCTCAGGTCATGGTCTCAGGGTCCTGAGATGGAGCCCTGGATTGAGCCCTGCATTGGGCTTTCTGCTCAGAGGGGAGCCTGCTTCCTCCTCTCCCTCTGCCTACCTCTCTGCCTACTTATGATCTTTCTCTCTCTCTCTCTGTCAAATAAATAAAATCTTTAAAAAAAAAAAAAGTCATGTCAAGTGTACATTATAAAGCTGGTCATTGCTGTGAATAAGGGAAGCTCAATTCTACTAGGAACTTTCTGAGAGGCTGTTGAAATTATTAGTTATTGGAATTACCTGCCTGAAGGATAGAAGGAGACAAACTGATCCCTAGTTCTTGCTCTACACTGATCAAGGATTGCTTTGTGGGGTGTAAACCCCTTTACATTCCCTGAAGTGCAGGCCAGAAGGCAAATCATGTAGCTCCAGTGAGGTGAGATGCTCTTCTCTGGAGCTGGTGTTCACAAAGTAGCTGGAATTAAAGAGCTGGCCAGAGCATGCCTGCCCTTTATATTGAGAATATTCAGTATTACATTTTTTTTTTAAGATTTTATTTATTTATTTAACAGAGAAAGATCACAAGTAGGCAGAGAGGCAGGCAGAGAGAGAGAGAGGGAAGCAGGCTCCCCACTGAGCAGAGAGCCCGATGCGGGACTAGATCCCAAGACCTTGAGATCATGACCTGAGCTGAAGGCAGTGGCTTAACCCACTGAGCCACCCAGGTGCCCCTCAGTCGCATGTTCTGAACAGTTACTGCCCAAATGCTCTCTATCCCTTCTTTTTTACTCCCTTCTACAATGCCTGTTCCCACTGATATACTGAATTTTTTCTTCTATGTCAACAATGTGTATGTAAGAAAATCCAAAGAGCCCTTTATTTTTCTCATTTACATCTCAAATACATTCAACGGAGTTAACCAAATTGATCACACTTCCATGTTAAAATATTTCCTTCTGTGGCTTTTCTGACAGTGTTTTTTGTTTTTTGTTTTGTTTTGTTTTGTTTTTGTTTTTCTGATGTTATCCTCCTTTTCTGGCTTTTTCTTCCAAATTCCTTTTCCAGCTCCCTGCCTCTTTCATACCTTTATGTAATGGACATCTTCAGGTCCTTGAGCCTTGGTTTTAGCGTAATCTTTTTATAACACAAATCTGGTTCTATCAGCTCCTCTAGGACATAAACTTCATTTCTGCCTCACAGATTTTCTCCATGCCTTTCTCTTTAACTAGAGAACTCTTTCACCTGGCTAGTGATAATCTGGCTAGTATGGCCAGTTTGGGCACATCAATTTGATTTCAGCTGAAGTGACACTACACCAGGGAAGTGCTCCCTGCTCTTTCCCATAAGAGTCTATACTCTGTGTGTGTGTGTTTGTGCATGTGTGAGATTAACAAATTTCTCTTAACTGATGTATTAATTCTATAATCTTTCTACATTATCCCTTCTACTAGACCCTTAGTTCTTTAAAGATTGAAGTGGTACCTCCCTTGCTCATTTCTGTATCTTGTTTCCACAATAATTTGGCATATGAAAGTCTCAATAAATCAGATTAATGAATTCAAAGATTCATACCTATGCATAGATATTTGATCACCTCTCTTTAAATGTAGTGACTTATTTCCCTAATAATTTAATTTCCCAAATGTTCTCTTTCAGCAGAGAGCTGATATATAAATTTCATTGCCATTAGTTGCATTCTCTTTAATGAATCTATTAGCCTCTGATGATATTATTTTATTCCTCTAAAATGACCAATGGAAATAGATTCTTGGCCTGGATACTTGCTCAAAAGCTGTCATACTGTTCTAACTTACATTTCAATTTTCCCAACCCAATGAAAACCCAGTGAAGAATATTTATTTCTAGATATTCAGAAAGAATAATTTTCTGCCACTTCTCTAATTGCAGGATAAGAAAATGCTTGGGGTACCACTGACTGAATTAGTAATATGAAAACATGAGGATGCTATTATGGTCATACTTCTTCCTTTTCCCTATTCTTATTGTCAGTTTTATTATTATTTAATATTATCAGTGTTTATGACAGTTACATTCTCTTTTACAGTCATAATTCCCATTGTGTTTATCTTAATTTGAATGATTCCTTTGCTCAACATCAAAGCAATTCACCATGTCTCTTACATTCATTGACTATTTGGATTCATCTTTTTACTAGATAGAGATCATCATCAATATATTTCTTTTTCTGGTAATCATATATGTATTTGTATATTTTTTATATTTGTATAAATAAATATATTTATTCATATAAGAAAGAGAGAGAGCAGGGAGGAGGGGCAAAGGGAGAGGAAGAGAGAATCTCAAACAGACTCTGCTCAGTGCAGAGCCCCATTCAGGGCTCAGTCTCACCATCCTGAGATCATGACCTGAGCTAAAACCAAGAGTCGGATGCTCCATTGACTGACCCCCCAGGTGTCCCCAAATATATTCCTTAATAGGACACGTTCATGGACATTTTAGTTTCTAAATTCTTCCATGCTTAAGAATGTCTGACTACACATTTGAATGACAATTTGGCTAAGTATAATAGTTTTGTATTACATTTTGTCTCCCAAATGTGTAGACATCTTTCCAGCTTGGTGTTATCTTTGAATGTGGTTGTGGAAAAATCTGGAGGCCTGCCTACATTTTTTTCTCTTTGGTCATATAATTGCTTACTACATGAAGGTATAAAGAATTATTTCTATCTCCTTCAAGTTCATAATTTAACCAAGATATGACTCAGGATCTATTGTTCTATAACAGTTTTTCTGAGAAGAGAGCATGGTCTTTAAAGCATCAGCATCTTTTGTCAAACTTTAAGAAATCATGAAATAGAACACATATTAAAAAGTACAGATTAGTTAACTTCACCCCAGCATTTCTCATTTTCCATATCTTCACACAGGGATGATCTAATCTAACATAAAAAGTGCTCAGGAGTCCTCACTCTCATTCTTACAAGAAAAAATCTGAACAAGCTGAAAACAGAAAATCTTAGTTCCATAAGAGAACTGAGGTCATAGGGCAAACTTTGCCCCCTAAAACTGGAGAGGCAAGATACAAAGAATCACATCTCTTGAGGCAGTCACCATTAGGAACAATGAAACAGTAACAGATAGATTGCTGGAGCACGAGTATGGACCAGTTTGAGCTGGTAGAAATCAATGTCCACTCAAGGTGGAGAGTGTAATGATAGGCCCTCCTCACAATAAGCTGAGACCCAGAAGAACCACATCTTCAAGGTAAATGTGAATTATAAGTAAATGAGCCCTTATAAGTAACTGCAGCTTAAACTGCAGTTTGATTTGTCTTCCAGGGAAACTTAAACTTGGTTTATGGTGATCCCAAACATGCCAGAAGTAAAAAACAAATCATATGTAGAGGAAGGCACTTTCATCCTAAGCTTCAAATAATTTTTTGTACAATAGCTAGCACAGAGTCCAAGATAACCAGGCATAGACACCATGAATGAGAAGAAACAGAAACAATAGACAACAGAAAGAGACCTGAAGGACATCAGATACTGGACTAATCAAACAGCAATTCTTTTTTTTTTTCCTTTTCTTTTTTCCCAGATATCATTGTTTGGGGGACCAGGGGAAGTTGGTATTTTTCTTTATTAAAAAAAATTTTTAAATTAAAAAAAAGTCCATTATTAGATGGACTCCCTTTTTTGTAACTTTTATCTCTAGGAGTCCCAGTTGGTCATCTAAGTGAAGATTAGAGGAAAATCCCTCTTGTTGGTCAGATGGAGAGGGAAAAGTAACTATTTTGAGGTGGGAGAGAGTAACCATTTTGCAATAGACCCCAGTGTTGTTATGTTCTCCATAAATGTCCATCCTTAGACAAAATTACTTTCCAGAACCAAACTAATGTGAGTCTTGAACCCATAAAAATCCTAGAGGAGAACACAGGAAGTAACCTCTTTTACATCCACTGTAGCAACTTCTTTCTAAATATGCCTCCTAAGCAAGGGAAACAAAAGCAAAAATAAACTGTTGGGACTACATCAAAATAAGAAACTTCTACACAGTTAAACAACCAACAAAACTAAAAGGCAACCTATGGAATGGGAGAAGCTGTTTACAAACGACATATCTGATAAAGGGCTAATATCCAAAATATATAAAGAACTTATAAAAATCAACATCCAAAAATGAATAATCCAATTAAAAAATGGGCAGAAGACATGAATAGACATTTTTCCAAAGGAGACATCCAGGTGAGCAACAGACACGTGAAAAGATGCTCAATAGCACTCATCAGGGAAATGTAAACCAAAGCTACAAAGAGGTGTCACCTCACACCTGTCCAAACGGCTAAAATCAACAACATAAGAAACAGCAGCTGCTGGGGACAATGTGGAGAGAGGGGAATCCTCTTTCACTGTTGGTGGGAATGCAAACTAGTGAGACCACTCTGGAGAACAGTATAGCAGTTCCTCAACAACTTAAAAATAAACTACCCTACAATCCAGCAATTATACTGCTAGGTATTTACCCAAAGAGTACAAAAATACTAATTCAATGGGATACATGTACCCAATATTTATAGCAGCATTATCTACAATAGCCAAATTATGGAAACAGCCTAAGTGTACATCAACTGATGAATGGATAAAGAAGAGGTGAGATAGATGTGTATATATAAAATGGAATATTACTCAGTCATAAGAAAAGAATGAAATCTTGCCATTTGCAATGACATGGATGGAGCTAGAGAGTATTATGCTGAGTGAAAAGTCAGAAAAAGACAAATACCATATGATTTCACTCATATATGGGATTTTAAAAAACAAAGAAACAAAACAAACATGCAAAGTGAAAAAAGAGTGGGAGGCAAAACAAGAAAGAGACTCTTAATCATAGAGAACAAACAGATGGTTACCAGAGTGGGGAGCGTGGGGGGATGGGTTAAATAGTTAGTGGGGATTAAGGAAGACACTTGTGATGAGTACCAGGTGTTATGGAAATGTTGAATTACTAATGGTACATCTGAAACTAATATTACACTGCATGTTAACTAACTGAAATTTAAATAACAACTTAAAAAAAACAAATTTAAGTAAGCACAAGAAGAATAGTAAAATAGAATAAAGGGAAATACCTTTGAAGTAATTGACTGTAAAACGGGAAAATAGAATATAAGATAAAATCAAAAGCAGTTTCTTCTAAAAATGAATAAAACATGCTCTTCTCTGGTAAAACAAAAAGAGAAAAACAGAAAACTTCTCTGTAAAATACATTGTTAAGAAAATGAACAGACCAGCCACATGCTTGGAGAAAATACTTGTAAAATATATATCTGATAAAGGACTTGCATCCAAAATACACAAAGAACTATTAAAATTCAATACTAAGAAATCAGAAAATCCAATCAAAAGGTAAATAAATTATCAGAACAGGTATCTCACCAAAAAAATCTATTTATCTGTCATCTATCTATCTACCTTTTATCCTTCTGTCTATCCATCCATCCAGGTGGTTGCTAAGCTTATGAAGAGGTGTTTAACCTCTTAAGTTATTAGAAAGTTATAATTAAAATAACAAGGAGATATAGGCTTCCAGTATTAGAATAAGTAATCAAAGGAATAAAAGACACAGCATAAAGAATATAATCAGTGATATTGTAACAGTGATGCATCAGAACAGATGTTAGCTACAGTGGTAGTGAATGTTGCATAATATATAAACTTGTTGAATCATTATGTTGTACACCTGAAACTAATACAACATTGCAATATTATATGCCAACCATACTCAAATTAAAAAAAAAAATCTTTGAGATGTGAAATACTACTACAAACCAATTAGAATGCATAAAACATTTTTAAAAAGTTGATGTTATCAAGTGCTGGCAAGGATGTGGAGCCACAGGAACTTTCAGGCATGGATGGTGGGGATGCAAAATGATACAACTTGAAAGACAGTTTGGCAGTTTCTTATAAAACTGTACATATAATCCAGCAAATATGCTAATGGATATTTACCTAAAGAAGTTAAAAAGTTGCATTCACCCAAAAACTTGCACATGAATATTTATAGCAGCTTAATTCATAATTCACAAAAACTGGAAGCAATTAAGAATGCCTTTAAAAACATAAGTTAGTAACATAAAAAGACAGGCAGAAACTAAGTGCATACTGCTCCATAAAGAAGCCAGTCTGAGAAGGTTACATACTGTTCAATTCCAGCTATACGACATTCTGGAAAAGGCAAAACTAGAGATAATGAACAGATGAGCGGTTGACAGAAGTTCAGGGAGATGGGGCTAAGAATGAACAGGTGGAACATATAGGATTTTTATGGAAGTTGAACAATTCTGTATGATACTACAATGACGGATACATGATATTATATATTCATCAAATCCACTGAATATACAACACATAGACTGAACCCTAAAGTAAACTACAGATTTTAGTTAATAATAATGTGTCACTACTGGTTGGCCAATTGTAGCAAATGTACAATTCTAATTCAAGATGTTAATAGTAGAGAAAGTTGGGAGCAGGGATTGGGGATGTGGGAACTTACTGTACTTTTTGTTCAGTTTCTTATAAACCTAAAACTGTTCTAAAAAATAATCTATTAACTGTAAAAAGTACATATAATATATCGTGCAGTCTAAGTATATAGTCATATAACCACAACCTTGTGCAAGATAGAGTTACAGCTAGGTGAAACAGCTATATTCTTATCTTTGAAGACATCTACAAGACTACTACTGACATGTGGCTACAACAAGAATGAAATGGGATAGCTAGAGGTATATATGTGTTATTTCAAATCAGAAACTCCCTGGAACCTGGGATGGCTTGTTCACATTGTTTAGAGCTGTGTGGATCCATGGTTTCACCTGGTTTAACCAGTCACATGGCCTAGATTTGTCACATGATCAGCAGAGTTTAAAAGACCCAATTCTGTGCATGCTTGCGTGCACGTACACACACACACACACACACACACACACACACACACACACACACTGAAATATTACACAGCCATAAAAAGTATGAGATAGAAGATAGTGCCAGTTGAGACAATATGGGTGGACCTAGAGAGTATTAGGCTAAGTGAATTAAGTCAGACTGAGAAAGACAGGTACTGCATGATTTCACTAGTAAGTGGAATCTAAAAAACAAACAAACAAACAAAAAAACAAACCAAACCACCACAACAAAAACCAAATGAACAAGCAAACAAAAAGCAGAATCAGATCTATAAATACAGACAGTGCACTGATGGCTGCCAGAGAAGAAGAGGGTAAGGAGATGGGCAAAATGGGTGAAGAAGAGTGGGAGGTATAAGCTTCAATTATGAAATGAATAAGTCACTGAAATAAAAGGCACAGCATAGGGATTATAGTCAATAATACTGTAATAGTGAGGTATCAGGACAGACAGTAGCTATGCTTGTGGTTAACAAAGCATAATGTATAAACTTGTGGAATCACTATGTTATACACTTGAAATTAATGTACCATCATGTCCCAACTATACTCAAATTTAAAAATAATAATAACAAAGTTAGTAATAGAGTAAATCTTAAAAGTTTTCATCACAAGAAAAAAATTGGTACCTATGTTTGCTTTAATAGATGTTAAAAAAGAACAGTGTGGTGATCATTTTGCAACATGTACAAATATCAAACCATTATGTTGTACGTCTGAAACTAATATAAAAATAAATAAAAATTTAAATTTAAATTTAAAAAAATTAAAAAAAATATTAGGAAAACAATTTTTAAAAGAACCACTTACAAAATTTTGGTTTTGCATTATTTCTTATCCAACTCTTATTTCTTGCACATATTTTGGGACGTCACACTCCAGAAACAAAGTGAGTTCTGTGCTAAGAAAGGATTCTATGAGCTATGCTTGGAAGTCTAGAACCTTGATGCTTATGCATCCTTTCCTCTCATTCTGCACTATATGCTTTACCTTCATAAAAGTCTTACTTTAATGCACATCATGGAGTCCTCTGGGTCCTTTCAATTATCCAAGCTAAGAAATAGTAAATTGACAACATCCTAGAAAAAACAAGTATGTCCTTTTCAATTAAAAATCCTTCCCTTCTGCTAAAGTAAAACACAATTATGATTTCAGTGATAATTCAGTCTGTGATTTCTTTACAATTTTATCATATTCACATTAATCCCTAAATATTCTTATTTAGTTTTACCTCCTTTGACCTTTGTGCTTTTTTACTTAGTGTTATATTAATATTCACTCATTTTCACAGCTGTATTATGTCATTTTATCATATTCTAGTTTATTCCACTCTTAAAAGATATGATTTGTATCCAATTTGAGAATATTATGGCAAAGCCTGCTCTAAACATTCCTGTTCATGTCTTATAGTGTCAATGTGCATGCCTATCTGCAGGGTATATATTTTAGAGTGGTTATCTGAGTCATGAGTAATATGTTTTTTAACTTTACTAGACAATGACTGTTTTCCAAAGCAGCTGTATCAATTTATATTGCCAGTATTATACGTGTGTTCTCACTGCTCCACATCCTCCCACGTATTTGATACTGTTAGACTTAATTTTATCCATTCTGGCAGATATGTAGTAGTACCCCATTGTGATTTTAAATGCATTTCCCTGGTTATTAGTTAGATTGAGAATCTGTCATCTTTTTTCTTTTTAGCCATTTTTTTCTTTCTTTTGAACAAAGTCCCTAATCAGGTCTCCTCCAATTTCCCATTGGGTAGCCTGTCTGTTTCCCAGTGATTGGTATATAAACCATTTCTCTGTTATGTGTGTAGCACACATTGTATCTCTCATCATTGCAGCTAAAACTGTGTGCACCAACATTTCTTTTTTGTGGCCTGCCTTGCTTACTTTATAATCTCTTATAATGAGGAGGGATTCTTAAATTTAATGTTGTTAATTTATAAACCATTTTTATAATTAATGTTCTTGATGTCTTCAGGAAAGCAGTGTATGTCAAGTTCATGCAGTTGTTTCCTAAAAATTTTTATTTTTTAGCCTTATCTTTCACATATATAATTCCCCTGAACTGATCATTTACCTGACTGGTTTCCCAGTTCTATAAATGCCATTTCACAATTTATGAACAAGACCATTGTATATATCTCTGAACTTTTCCTTCTGTTCCGTTGTCTGTTTTTAAGCTTCATGACAACATGGACTTTTCTCTTTCTCTCTCTCCATAGCTTAATTATGGTATGATATATTTATAATGATTCTTAGTACCTAGTATAGCAAGCACGTCTATGTTGGTCTTCTTTAGGATTGTCTTGGATTTCCTTAGCCTTTTGCCATTCTATGTATGATATCTTTGAATATTTTTTTTCTATGTGCTGTGTTTCTCTCAGTTCACGAACTGACATTTTACTGAATCATCCTTTTATGGATTCCATATTTGTTGTCTTTCTCTTTCTAGGTTCATTTTGTTTTTTTCTGCATTTACCTTAATCTTTATACATTTTTCCTCTATATCATTTATTTAATTTTCAGCTGTGTTCAGTCCATTACTTGCTTAGAAATAATTTTTGCTTTTCAAATGATGATGAATCCATGTATTTTCTCTATTCTCATGTCATTCTCTTATGCTTTCACTTCATCTTTGAGCTCCTATTCTATTTTTGAAGGATAATTCATTTTGTTATTATATAGCCCTCTGATAGGAGGATGGAAGACTTTTTTCCATTCTTAACCTTATTTCTATACCTACCTTTACCATACTGGATTTCTTCTTTTCTTTCTTCTCTTTTTCTTCCCTTCCCTTCCCTTTTCTTCTCTTCCCTTCCCTCCCTTTCCTATCCTTTCTTTCTCCTTTTAAACTTTTTTTTTTGTCTTTCTTTTCTTCCTTTGTAAAAAAGGTGTTATTATATTTAGTCTATTTAGTACATTCACCTACTTTCCACGGTCACTTTTAAATCTTATACTGAATATGGCTAGCTCTGCCCAGGTCTTTTACATGATCCCTTTTTGCTGGTGACTTCTTATGTCCTCTCCCACTCCTTTTAAGATTGTTTTCTTTTCTGAACTCCAGTCTGAAGGCTAGGTATTCCTACATACATGTTTGCCTTCTGAGTACAAGGCATACTGAAAAGCCCCAATCAGCTGCTACAAGACCCTGTCTTCAGTGACTAAAATACCTGGTCTGTGCTATCCCTTCTAAGATTTAACTGGCTAGTCTATACTATTGGTTTATTCTGTCTCTCTGGGGACAGGGTCCAAGATTCATTCCTTTTCACATAGAGGATCCTTGTAGTTAGTGAATTTACTTTAACTTGCTGCAATCTGCTCTATTTCTTTCCTTCTTCTTTTCCCCCATTTTCATTAACATCATTTTCTATTATTCCAGAATAAGACAAATAAACAAATAAAAATATAAGTTTTCCCAGTTTAGGTTATTTTCTATTGACTGTCTTTGAATTCACTAATCCTGTCCTCTCTTTCTTCCAGTCTGTATTTAAATACATACACTGAATTCTGAATATTAAATAATGTTTTAGTTTTAGAATGGTCATGTAACTCATTTTTATAAATTTCAGATTTCTGTTAAAATCCTTCATCCTTTCTTCTGTTTTGTCCCTCTTTTCCTCAATTTTCTTTAACCTAATTAATCATAGTCATTTAAACATCCCTGTCTGCTAATGTCACTATCTGGATTAGTTGTGAGTCTGCATCTGTTATGTGCCTTTCCTCTTGATTATTGGTCTTACTTACTTTCATCTTCACATATCTGGTAAAGTTTAACTGAATACTAAACATTACGTATAAATGAAGTAGAGGCTGTAAGTAATATCTTCTATCAGACAGGGTTCCTTTTTTTATGTTATGCAGATAGGGTGACAGGTTGATCACCTCAATCAACCTCTCAATCTAATAGGAAATTGACATGGGTCAGAGATAAATTGTAATGTCAGTAACACTTCCTCTACTATTCCTAATCCCTGATCCTCAGGTGTGCACCACCGTGCATCTGATGGGCGTCCAGAGGCTGTCTAGCTAACTTTCTGGAAGAAGGTGCAAGATCTAACTCCCTGACATTCCTGTCTTCAAAATCTGGTAAATGCCCTGATTACCAACCATTCTTTTTCCTAATCATTTCAGGAATTCTCACTGTGTCTTTTAAGGATTTTATTTTTTTGTTTGTTTGTTTAGAGAGGGAGAGAGCACAGTGGGGGAAGAGGCAGAGGTGGACAGAGAAAAGAATCTCCAGCAGACTCCCTGCTGAGCATGAATCCACCTGGGGGCTCCATCTCATGACTAGAGATCAGGACCTGATCCTAATTCAAGAGTGGCCGCTCAAGGGACTGAGCTACCCAGGTGCCCCTCACTATGCCTTTTAGAAAGAGTGGCCTAGTTCCCTCACACTGTAGTAGCAACAGGATTCAGCAAGTATCCAAAGTGGGAAGCTAGTTGTATGTTTGAATCCCCTCAGCTATCCTGATTGTCACAGCAACTATTCATGTACCTCTTTGTAGAACCCAGAGCACAGGACGTATCACAGTGGTATGTTATTGAATAAATCCTTTTCATCTCTTCATTAACCTGTGAACTTCTCGAAGGCAGAAACTATGATGTTCTTCTCTATATTTTTAGAATACCAGATACAAGTTAGGCATTCAGTAAATATTTGTTGATGGATGAAAAAAAAATATGATCCTTATAAGAATCTTTCATTTTTAACCAATTTGAATCCTAACCATTTTAATGGTCATAAAAGTGTAGCTAATCAATTTTATTTATTTATTTTTATATATTATTTATACTTATTGTAATAACATTTATTAATTACTCTAATTTTTCTCATTATAAACAATTCTGTACATTTAATGTTCTCTCTAAATTAAAGCCCAGCCATATATCTCAGAATTAATGCATAAACAATACTTTTGCTAAAAAAAAAAAAAAAAAAAAACAGTGAAAATAGAAGTTTGGTTACAGATTCAATAACATTTGTATTCATAGTTTATTACTTAAGTGTACAGTTATCTTTTTGGAAAAATTTATTTTCATTTCTTTTAAAGCTACTGATAAATCTCCATGACATTGTCATGTTTTTGAAATGTGGAATCATTTTTAACTTATTTATTCAAAGTTGATTTGTGTGTATTTATCAAATTAAAATTAACTTAATTTTAATAAATATGAATTAAAATTCTGAAATGTAGACTATATGATTACCCTACAGAGCAATGGCAGATACACTAATCTCATGCCCTTTAAAGTACCTTCCTTAATTTAAGCTATAATGACATTTCTACATGTTCAAGAAAAAGTGAGTGGAACACCTTTAAAAGTATTACTCTACTGACTTAAAAGGTTAATGAAAGAAATGATCCTTTCCAATTTATATAAATGCCATTGAAAACATAGTACAAAAGCATAGCATTGGTGGATGATAATTTCTATTACATACAATGTGCTCTCGATGCTTTTCTTTTACTAGCACTCTGGTTTTCATTAATTAGTCTATATCTCTATAAATGATTATGTTTCATTAAAGTGGAAATGCAGAACAGAACATCTAAGAGCAGATCCAATGAGCAGTGTTTTTCTTCTTAAACTTACAATATTGTAAGATCCTTTTTGTACTAACAGTGGATAGTGGCTTTTGATGCACTGCTCAGTAAGCTAGTCACTAGTCTCACATGACTATTTACATTTAAATTAATTAAAATTAATCATATTTAAAAACTGGTACCTCTGTTGCGTAGCCTCATTTCAAGTTCTCAATAGCCAAATGTGGCTAGTGGTTACCACGCTGAACAGTGCACATACAGAACATTTCCTTCATCACAGAAAGTTCTTTTAGACAGCACTGACTGGAGTTTTAAACAGATTGCAGTTGAAATTTTGCTTTTCATTGAAAGTAGGTCTAAGTGAAACCGGTGAAGGTCCTTTTAAGTTATTTATACTCGTTTCACTTTGGATGTTGTATTTTAGAACAGTATAAGGGCTCTGAGCTCACTTGGAGATTATTTTGAGCAGTCCTTTTATTAATCAGATGAAGACTGGACAACCCAAGGAGGGTTATTACATGTTGGAAAATCAGCTGTTCATTGGCGAATTAGTGGTAAAGCTGGAATTGGTACTCAAGTCTCCTGACGTAGTTCATTTCTCAATCTACTATACTATACCACATTGTCTCTTTTAAGTTATTTCACTCCTGATATTTTACAACTACCAGAGACACAAAATGGTAAATGACTAAGCTGGCAATACAACAATGTGAAATTATCAGTTACTGGTTAATTACCTTACCTGAAGTTATTTCCATTGTGATAAGAAAATAGTGCACTTCCAGACCCAATCATGTAGTTTATTTACAGTAGCTGCCATCTTCCAAATAATAATTATTTTTTTGCATCCTGCTTGTAAACAAGTAGAGTTTCATCTCCCCACGGGAGCTGAAAAATCAACATGAATTATAATTCCTTAGAGAAAAATGACCTAATTCATCCCCTACAGCCTGTGCTCACTATAACCATGGCATAAAACACAATGTGTTGGATCCATTTATGTGTCTCCCAGAGATACTCAAAACTTTTTTAAGTCAATATATCACCAGGAATTTTTGTGGTCCATAGTTGATTATTTATATTTATTTATTGATAATGAATATGAATAAATTTAAAAATGGTAAATTAATCTATGGTACCACTTAGCAATACTGAACTTCTTTATTACTTGCCACATCCATATCTTTGGATCACGTGGGCTCTAAGAATACAATGCAAACAATACGACTTCTACTTTTAGTTATCTGGAAAGCAACTTGCTGATCTATATGAAAAATCTGTTTCACTGGTTTTTAGGGATCCTTCTGAAACAGGAGGCTTCATATGCCTATGGGAGAAATTGTTAACTTCAAAAACAAAAACTAGTTTTATATATCCTCTGTAGTAAAAACTTGGAGGGATAATAATGGCATTTGTTTTTTGTTAAGTTAAAACTACTGTAACAAATGGTCTTGAGTGACAATTCTACTGGTAGAGTTGTTTGCTAAAGAGTCATTATAACTTTCTTACAATTATGCTCAAAATGTTCCTCAGAAAGAGTCAGATAGTGAAAAGGGTAATGACAGAGAATGTGAAAAAAATCTAATATTTTGTAATATAACAATCTAGCAAATTATAAACATTTTCCATAAAATTAATGAGCTTCATGAGAAACAGGGTTTTGGAACAGGAAGAGTAAGTTATATCCAGAAAAAAATTAAAGATAAGAGAACACCCAAATTAATTTTCAAATGATAGCCAATTTAAAGAATAAACGAAGAATATTTCTTGGTGGTGATAACAGAATTGAAGATTTAGGAGGAACTTTATTAAATTTTGTATTTTAATCTCATGCTGAAACACTTCCCACAACATTTATTGAAAAAATATTTGTGGGAAATCTTTTATGGGACAGTGCCTTTTAGGTCTGGGCATAGTTAATAAAAGGAATCATGAAATTTATATTCCAGTGATGAGATTCAGATGCTGAACAAATAAAAGTATAACAAGCTAGGTGACACTGTGAAGAAAAGGGAAATAGAGGTGATGAGTAATGACTACTATGATATAAAGAGGATTCAGGGAAGGTCTTTTTGATTAGCTGATATTTGAGCAGAGCTTTAACTGAAATGCAGATAACTGGGAACAGACACTCCAAGCAGAAGACACAATGAGGACAAAGACTATACCAAGAATGTGGTCTGAGTTGGGAACAGATTGAAAGAGAAGAGTGGTAGAAGGTGAAGTTAGAGTTACCCAGATATGCAAGAGCAGTTGGCTTTATTTGAAGACATGGTAAGAATCATGGGTTTTATTCTAGGTGACGTTATTAGAGGGATAGGAACAAAGGACTGGCGTGATCGGATATATTTTTTAAAGATTTCCTTGGCTGCTCTGGAAAGAATCAGCTTCAGAGGTCACAGTGTAGAAGCAGGGATACCATTAAGTAGCCACCCACACAAGGGATGATAGTAGCTGTAGGGAGTTTTATTGGGTGAAAGTGATGAGAACTGGAGAGAAGTCATTAAACAGTCTTCATTTAACATGCATGTTAAACTGTAGGATTTGTTGTTGTATTGGATGTGAAAGGTAAGAAAATGAAGGGAAGAGATGTGGATGATTCTTCAATTTTCAGTAGCAACAATTACCACTAAGACTGGATAAACAGGAAGAAGAGCAGATTGGAAAGATTCAAGAGTTTGTTTGGGACATGTTCAGTTTGAGGTTCGTATTAGACATCCAAGAAGGGATGCTGGTGTACAGTGGGATACATAATGATGGCTATCCTGCTTGAACACTTAGAGTTAGAGATGTTGCTACTTCTGAGTTATTCTAATCCCCTGCAGCCAATCCTAATTTTTAGAAAATTTTATTAAGCCAAAACTATCCCACTTCCAACTTACACCTAGTGATCACTATTCTATTTTCTGAAGAATAAATATAAGAAAACTTAATCTCTTCCATTATAGCCTTATGCAAATTTGCAAACAGATCATTTTACTTGATTGATCTTCTCTTGCCCTGGCTAAGCATTCCATTCCTACCATCCCACATCTTACTGCCTTTCTAGTCATGGTTGTTCCTGGATGATCACCTCCTACTCCCTCACCAGATCAGTAATGAGCATGAACACCAAAAGATCTGGCCAGAGTTTGTTTGTGCATCTTCTTGGAAATAAATTTACTTGTACCTTCTTCTTCTTTCTTGTGACATCGTTGAGCTCATTATGTTTTACAGGCAACACATTTTAATTCTCTGCACTGTAGCATTCAAAACTCATGATTATAACTGAGTTTTTTTCTTCTTTTCTGGTTAGCATTTATTTCTCACTTTATATTTTCCTAGGAAGGTCACCAGTCTTTTTAAAGAATACTATTCCTGCACAGTGGATTTTTAAAACAGAAGTATTAGCATGGTTGCCTAGAAACCATAAAGGCATTCAAAATAAGAAGAACAGGGGAAATAAATGAAAATATCATCTATGATGACATTTGATTTAGGTGAGAAAACAGCTGTAAAGGTGTGTGCAGCCCTGATTTGATGAAACAATCTTTTTCATCAAAGAATCTTCTTTGCGAATGTGAACTTCCTTGAAGATTAGTCATTGTATTGTTCTAATAGTTGTATATCTTCATCATCATGACAATGTGCCTTTTAAATTATTTTAGTTAGCAATTCTTTTGTTTTCTTCACTATAAAAGGTCAGTGTTCATCCCCTCAGGTTTTCTTCGATCTCTGTTTGTGTATGAATTTATAGATTTTATTTATTTTTTACTAGCAAATATTGATTGCCATATGAAGTCAACAGTTATCTAATTTGGGAAGAGAAAGGATTTAATACCTAGTATGGACAACAGATTAGACTTGTGCTTAAACACCCTTCCTTTCTTTATACACCTTAAGACTCTTCAATTTAGTGAGTTTGCAACACTTAGTGTTAGAAAGAAGAGATGGAATAAATGGATTTAGTTCACTGAATTTACAACAAAATAAGATACAGTCAGATGTCCATTTTTTTTTAAGTCACTTTGTGCCTCTGAAATCACTTAAGCCACATTTTAGCTTTAAATTTCTGCTGAAAAGCATTGTTACTAAATTTAAAGTTCAGCTATATATAACAACAAAACGTCAAAAAGAACTTTTAGCCCTGCAACTTAATTTATGTATTTTCAAGAAACCATTCTTTACGTCATTTGGGCTGTGTGTGTGTGTAATCTCATTTATTCTTAAATCTTACAAGTTGTTGCCTTATACACCTGATTTGGTTTTGTTTTATAGCCTATTAAGAACTTTCAAAAGCTCCTTTCTAACTAGAAAATGTCACTAGGTAAAGGATTGAAAACCCAGACAATTTTGGTATGACACAGTGGGGTATAGCAAATAAAAATCAAGTTAGATTACTTTTTAAGTGAATAAAGATCACAGGGAGGCAAAGACAAGGGATTCTTCTAATTGGTAAAGTAACAATTATATGATGTCATAAGATGATGGAACTGTAAAAATTTTAAATAGAATTTAAATTGATAAATTTCAGAAAAAATAGGTAGTAGTCCATTCCATTCACTCGCAGCTTCTAGTACTGGCAGATTATCATTCCCAAAGCCACTGATGCTTGTGATGAAGTTCTAGAACCTAGGTGAGGTTCGATGGGCTGAGGTCCGGAGCTGATGACCAAGAAAGAATTCTTGAGACATCTTTGGTACAAAATGGTGGTTTATTAAAGCACAGGGACAGGACCCGCGGGCAGGCAGAGCTGCTGCCCGGGGTTGTGACAGATGGCAGGTTATGTACCTTGCGGTTGGGGGAAGGTGAGGGGAAGGGAGGTTTCAACAGAGTTTTCATATGCTAAAGAGGGCCCACAGGGTGCCGGGATACCGGAGGCCTTGCGGCTAGATCAATGTTGTCTTTTGGCCAGCCATTAACCTCAGGACAGTTGGGAGATTCCTGGTGGGATGTCACAATCCTGCTATCAAGCATCGTTGTTAGTGAGATTTAGGTTCAGAAGAGATTTAACTATATTTACATTTCCTTCTACCTCAGCCTCCTTCACTTTTGTTTATGGAGGGGAGGGTGACATTAGGGTTTGAGGAACGGAGTTATTTGCTTCTGGAAACTGTGCTATTGATAAGGTAACTTCTTTGTTTGTAGAATCTCTCTAGGATGTGTGTAAACCAAGGGAGACGCCTGGTCTTGTAGGATTGTGATTTCTGCAAGTTAACTGTTTGTTTCTCGCTTATGGCAGTCAGGGGTGCCTGAGGAATGTCACACACATTACCAAGGGGAGCGGGTGGAGAGGGGGTGCAAGGTGGCAGCTTTTGCTTTGTCCTCAGCCAGCTCCATCATCACTTGGGCATAAGGTTTTGTGATCGCAATTGCAACTGCGGATTGGAGGGTCGGGCGGGAGTGGAAATACAATGATTTTCTATCGATAATTACAAGTAGGAGGCCCAATGCTAGTAATTTATGATGCCTTGTTAAGCTGAGAAGTCATATACAGTCAGGGCTGGAGTTGATAACATGGCTATCTTATGTAATAGATATATTATCAATTCCCCAACAGAAATTTTGTAAAAACCATGAAAGGCATGAATGGAGTAACTGAATCTTCCCTGTGGCATGATCCATATAAGGTTATTAAATGATTACATTAGATAAACAGATTTACAACAAACTACAACCAGACTGTAGACTCCACGAAAATAGGAACCTTGATCTGAACTCTTTCTGCATTCTACCAGAAATAATTAGAATCTAACAGGTACTAGGTGGCTCTGATACCGGCTTCCTTCTAACTTTCTAAACTTTCTAACCATTTATTGAATCCTTCCACCAAAGAGAAAGAGCTTTGGGTACAGATCTTTGTCTTTACCCTCTTAACCTTTCTTTTCATTTTCTTATATCTTATCATTCACTGGCCCTCTTCTGAGTCTCTGGTTTTTTACATGAAAATTTAAGCTGAATCAGAATGGATAATTTTTACTAGTAACAGAGAACTAGAGGGGTCTTTATGATTCTTCAGCCGACAACATGGACCTTAGCCTTCAATTTAAACATATGTCCGTAAAATGTCTTTGTTTCTGTCAGATACCAACGCTAACATTTAGTTGGAATTCTTTGTCTACATCAAAATAGCGATGACATTAACATCGAGGTGAAAAGGACTTCCTTTTCTTTGTTCTTTGTACTCTGGGCCTGCTGTGCGTGCACGCTGAATGCGGTAGCCCTGGGGAGGGCTGACTGCTGTCTGGGAAATTCTTCCTACCTGCCTGACTTTGGGCAACTGACAGTCTTTCTGAGCATCAGTTTCTTCATCTGCTAAATAGGACAACTATACCTACCTTTCAGGATTGCAGTGAGAATTAGAAAAAATCTGCACAAAACGGAGGGCTTGGTTCTTAATAATAAAAAATAAAGATTTATTTCTTTACTTATTTACTAAGTGAATATTAAGGGCCTACTGTGTGACAAGCATTCTGGTAGATACTGAACTATAAAGTGAGCAAGAAAAACAATGACTCACTGTCTCAGAGCTTAGATTTCCGTGACAGAACAGGAAATTAATTAAAAAAATCATTGAAATAAATCAAAAGTGATAATTGCTTTTATAATTAGTAGTGCTTATATTAGTGTCACTAATACTAATTAATTTATTTTTAATGCTATAGCTGTTTCTATCAAGAAACAAAGTAACTGAATTCAAGAATTCTATAAAGGGGAATAGTTGCTCATCTTGGTTATTGGATATTTTAGGCATGATACTTTAAATAAATTATAAAATCAATGGTGTCACATGTGAAGCTTTTAGAAAGCTTCATACTTTTTAAAGGGACTATCAATTCTATGACTATATTCCCAAGTAGTGTTTCTTCATATTAATTTTAAAGTACAGTGACTAAAATATTAATATTGAATAGTAAGAGGGAAATTTTGAATTATATAAATTTTATACTAAATGACACAATGATGTCACTTCATTATTAACAGAAGTATATATAGCACACATAGAATTGACCTTGGTAGATGTTTTCATTCTCAAATTCATTGAAAACCTTTATAACCAAAGATGGCAGGCCAGAAATGAATATGACAGAATAGGATTAGAAAAATGGAATTGATTAAAAAGTGTCCTTGTTTTATTTTTTTGTTCTCCAAAAGGAGAACAGAATGTAGATGTAATAAAGTTAAGTTCAAGAAAAGAAGACATCCAGGGGGCACCTGGGTGGCTCAGTGAGTTAAGCCTCTTCCTTCGGCTCAGGTCATGATCTCAGGGTCCTGGGATCAAGCCCCGAATCGGGCTCTCTGTTCGGTGGGGAGCCTGCTTCCCCCTCTCTCTCTTCCTGCCTCTCAGCCTACTTGTGATCTCTCTCTCTGTCGGGTAAATACATAAAATCTTTAAAAAAAAAAAAAAAAAAGAAGAAGACATCCAGGATTTAACTTTACTCTTACGTATTAATCTCATTTTAACAGAAATAATACTATTGACCCCATTTTCATCTCAAACATGAACAGAAACCTTGAAACAAAATATTTGTTGTAGGAAATATTTTAATCTTCAGTAAAAATAATTATCTTTGTAGGAGCATTCAGTGAGAAAGGTGCCAAACATTCCTGTTCCACACACACACATATAGAGTTAACATGAATGTATATGTATATACATATATATAGAGAAAAAGAAAGCGAGAAAGAGAGATTTATTATACAAATTAGCTTACTTGATCGCAGATGTTGAAAAGTCCTATGATCTGCTGTCTACCAGCTGGAAACCCAGGAAAAGCCAGTGTCATAGTTTTAGTCTCAGTCCAAAGGCCTGAAAACCAGGAGAACAAATGATGTGAGTTCTGGACCAAGTCTCAAGGCCTAAAAACCAGAGGGCAGATGGTGTAAGTTCCAGCCTCAGGGCAGGAGAAGACCAGTGTCCCACCTGAAGAGTCGGGCAGACTCTGAATATTTTATAGTACAGCTGCTACTGTAATTACCATTTTGTGATATAAATATTTAAGATAATTTAAGTCATTAAGAGTGTTTTTTTAAATGGCTTATATCATACATTTTGTAATAGAAATACTTCATTATTAAATATTATATTCTAAAATTTACTTGTTTGTGATAGCAGGGACATAATCGAGCTAATTGTGGAAAAATAACTATGTATTTTTTTGAAGTAGAAAATTCTGGAAGAGTGACTTTCCATTTTTTTTTGAAGGAGGTGATTAGTAATTTCTTTCACCAGTCACTGAAATCTATATTGATAGCCATTGAGAATGGCCTAATAATAGTTCCATACAGATGTGTGACAATTATAGCTTATGAACTGCTTCCATGTTTTACAGCAGCCCCCACTCATCTGCTGGGGGATACTTTCTGAAACCCCCAGTCGATGCCTGAAACCACAGATGGTACATATATAGTATACATATATACATATATAGTATTTTTTTCCTATTTTTTCTATTTTTTTCTATTTTTTATACATAACTATGATAAAGTTTAACTTCTAAATTAGGCACAGAAAGAAATTAACATCAACAACCTCTAATGAAACAGAACAATAATAAGGATATACTTTAATAAAAGTTATTAAATATAGTCTGTGTGTGTGTGTGTGTGTGTGTGTGTGTGCTGAAATATCTGATTGCACTGTACTCACCTTTCTCCTTGAGATGCAGTGAGATGATAAAATGCGTACATGATGAGATGAAATGAAGGGAATGACATAGGCAATGTGACATCATGCAAGGCTACTATTCATCTTCTGATGATTCGGTCAGAAGGGGGATCATCTGCTTCAGGGGAACTGAAACTGCAAAAATCGGAACCACAGATGAAGAGGGACTACTGTCTTCCATTTGACTCTATCCCAAGCCTGAGATGTATCGTTTATTTCTTCCTGAAGAGAAAACCAAGAGATTTGTCAGAGGTGACTTAACGGTCTATAGCAGAATAGTGGTTATAACCCAGGCCCCTGACTTCCATTCTCCAGCAAAGTGGAGATAAATGTGGCAAACTGCTGGACGGCCTTGGGCCACCTTGAAGGGGCGCTGCAGGAAGCCGAGCTGAATATAAAATAAGGCTACCTGCTTCCATCAGGGCCCATTGTCCTGAAAATGTGATTAAAGTGCAGAATATTCATCATTCTCCAATACTTTTCGAAGATAAATTTTTCAAATGAAAGTCACCAGGAGCATTTAATTTTAATACAATGAATAAACGTTCCAACGATTTCTTGGGCAAATGTATTTCTAAAGAGCAAAAGTGCAAGATTCAGTTTAGAATTTGTAATTGTTTAAGACTAATTTAAACCTAATATGCCAAATATCCCAAGTTACATTTGCTTAGGAAGAAATTTCATTTTTCTGCATAGGAGAAGGAAACAGGAGAGCAGAAAGTAAAGAAAGCAAGGATGGGGAAGAAAGGATCGAGGGGTTTGTATGTGTGGGTATTTGAAGAGATCTCTGCAAATCACTTACTTAGAAGTTTAAGTAGCTACAAAATCCATACCTTGGTATCAAACTAGAGTATTCAAAACACGTGTGTTCCTCTTGCATGGATTTCAGTCTCTGCTACATCACTTGTGCATATTGCCACTTAATTTCCTCCTAGAAGCTGGCAGCTGAAATGCTCCTTGCAGCGCAGAACTTTTCCAGTTTGCTTTAAATAAAACCTCTTGGTAATAAAACAGCAGGACTCCTTTGTTCAGACACAGCTATCTGGCTCAACCTCAATTATCATGTTTTCCAGTAGAAACCAGTGAAATCAACTAAAATTCCCATCTGATAATGCTCAGATTATCTAAATTAAGGTTTTTGGAAAAAGAGCTACGAATGATGCTCCAAGTCTTTCACAAGGTGGCTGTATTTTTGTGAGAGGTTAAAATGCTTAAACCGGTTAAGTTGGATATTCAAGTCACTGAAAATCTGAATCTACCTTGAAAATTGAAATATAAAACCACATTAAGCTGCTTCAGCTGTTTAGGTAAAAGTTAGACCCACACAAAATCAGTGAAGCTGCAGTGTTCTCCCTCTTCCTACGCAAATAGAAGTAGCTGTGGGAGGGAAAGGGAAAGTGAGACTTCGGGCTTTCTGAAATGGACAGGAAAATTCACAGCCAGAAACAATTTGCACAGCTTTCCTCTGTGACATTTATGGAAAAGCCATTAGAGAGGAAATATAACTGACAACTCCATATACAAAGATGATCCATTACTGTAACTGGGGATTTCTCTTAAATTCAGAATTAGCATTAAATTCTGGTGGAAGAATGCTCTATAGCTTCAAAATTAATCACTTTATTTTACTGGGATAAAATGATTTCTGAAAAAGGAAATACTTCCTGATGACTTTTAAAAATTGATAAGAGAAACCACAATATGTATATGTATGTATATGTATAAATATTTGTAGATCTAGATGTAGATGTTTAATTGTAGGTCACCAGGGAATTATCAGCTCTCGATTGATAATTTCTGAACCAAAAAGCAAAGCTGAGTCAGAATTCAACTCTTCTGGTGACAAAAGTCAGAATAATTTTGCAGTAGTCTAAAATTCAGTTTTAAGGTATCAAAATACAGACTAAGAACAAATTTAACTTAATTTTTAGTACTGTCCTGTAAATATATAGCCTGCTTTTAAAAAATATTTTATTTATTTATTTATTTATTTGAGAGTGAGTGAGCATGCAAGAGAAAGAGCACAAACAGGGGCACAGCAGAGGGAGAAGCAGTCCCCCTCCCTGAGCAGGGAGCCCTGTGTGACATGGGGCTCATCCCAGGACCTGGGATTCATGAGCTGAGCTGAAGGCAGAGGCACCTAACAGACTGAGCCACCCAGGTGCCCCTAGTCTGTTACCTTTCTAAACAAAGAGTAATGGCCAACTCAGTGCTTTGCATTCTCAAAATCACATTTCAACAACTTCTTCACTCAACGTTTGTGTTGCTTCATTGAAACAATGCCTGTATTTTAGCTCTTATTTCAAGTAAGAATTAATTAATATATTAGAGACATAATAATCTAACTCTATACACTTAATGGTGAAACCATAAGAAAATTCTTATTAAATAAAGCAGGAATAAGAAAAGAATAACCACTTTCAACAATATTTTAATATTGTTGAGACTATTTTAAAGTTTTTTTTTTTTATTTTAACATTTCAGCCCTACATGATGTTTAGGGTTATTCATTAATATTTTTATTGCTATTTACAATAAGATAATTTTCTGAATTGTGTGAAAGTAGTTTTAAGTCCCCAAGCAGTCATTTATGTATCATACTTGAATTGGTCTTTACAGCAACCTTATGAAAAAAGGAATTATTATTATTATTTTAAAAGATTTTATTTATTTGTCAGAGATCACAAGTTGGCAAAGAGGCAGGCAGAGAGAGAGAGGGGGGATGCAGGTTCCCTGCTGAGCAGAGATCCTGATTTGGGTCTTGATCCCAGGACCCTAAGATTGTGACCAGAGCAGAAGGCAGAGACTTAACCCATTGAGCCACCCAGGCACCCCAGGAATTATTATTAATCATATTTACAGATGAAGAAATTAAAACTCAGGTAATTTAAATAGTTTTCTACATTAACAACTATTCAGTTTGGTATAGAATATTTGTGTCTAAATCTTTTATTTATCTTCCAGAATATTTTGGTGTTGCTTTGCTTTCTTCTGTCATTTCCTGTAGCATAAGGTTTGCTTTATTCTCTTTCTCTTTGCAGGTAACCTGATCATTTCTCCTACATGATCCATAAAATTAAAATTAAATTAATTTTATTAATTAAATTAATTAAATTAAATTCAGTGATTATCATTTACAAAATAGATCCTTCTTTAGGAAGCATTTCTTCTATTATAACTTTATTGCTTCCATTTTATTTTGTCCCACATTAATTACTTTTATGTTATCTGTTGCTCTTTACACTGTATAATATATACGCATGCATATGGGCATACATGTGTGTTTCTGATACTATTATCATTTCCTTGTCTTTTTCTTCTGTATTTTGAAAAAGCTCTGGTTGGTGTTCATATCATTTGATTTAAAATATTTGACTTAATATTTTATCTTTATTTTTTGTGTATATGTGATGCAGTTTGTTGTGTATTCTTATAGGTTTTTAAATATTTTGCAATTTGTTTTAGTTTCCTTAAAATGTTTTATTTGATCTGGCTCTTTTGGCATTTCTACACACCTTTTAGCTGGATTTCTTTTTCTCTCATGTTTTGCCTTGCTTCTTTTTAATACTTATTTCATGTTTTAAATTCCTGACTTTTGTTTAATGTACCAAAAAGGAGCAATGTCGCTTAGGGTCCCATTAGGTAATGGAGCCTAGTTTGAAGTCCTACCTTCAAAGTCTAGGCAGGCAAAAGAAGCAGTCAAATGTATGAGGTACCCAGAACTAGCAACTATGGGAAGCCATTACTGTCTTAGCCCTGAAAGAGCTAAGATTTAAACAGTGTTTCTAGAGCCTCTTGTGAGTTGGAGCCTTAAAGAAGGGACCAACATGACAGATGATATAGTTATACAGTGATTTGGCCAAGCCATTGTCAGAGTGCAGAGCCAAAACAGAAAAAGGGAGAAGAAATATCCAGAGACCTTGCTTTCATCTCAGTCTCTAATCTCCTGCATGTGCTTCTCATAGGTCTGGACAAGTGGAAGTCAGAGGTCGAGGAAGCTTGGGTGATACAATCAATAGGGTTGTGACAGGTCTCAGGGCACAGGGCAATGAAGTATATGGATCATGGGAACAAAGTGAGACAAGCTTCTATGTATACATTCTAAAATATAATTCAGTTTCCAGTGGCAAATCATTTTCAGATTATGCTCTTATTCTTCCTTCTTTTTGTGTGCTGCTGAATTTTTCAATTTCTTAATTTCATTTAGTGATTTACTCATCCTCATTTATGGGCCTTTCTATTGTGTTCTATCCATTTAATGCATTGATAGAGCCTTCCAGCTTTTCCATCGTGTCTTTCAATATTTAACTGATTGTCATCAATATTCAGCTGAGTCTTAAGCCAAATGTGTGTTCTATGTGCTGAATTTCTTCATAACTTTCTCACGTTTTACGATCTTATTTTGTGTGCATTTTCTATCCTGAAGATTTCCAATTCTACTATGATTATCTTGCTATGAATTTTTATTTGTATACATAATCTGAAGCACTCATTTCTTTCTTTTTTCTTGCCCCCCAAAAATCACAATTTCTAGAGTACTTCAACCTTTGAACTGTTCCAAGTTAATTCCCTCCCAACTCCATTATCCAGTAAGAAGTGCTACCAATGTTTCACTGTCTTCTCACTCCTTTCTGTTGCTTATGTGATCTAGAAATCTTTCAGTCCCTCTAATAAAAAAGAGGGATTAATGGAGGAAATTGGATCAAGAAACAGCGGTCATTGCCAACAGGTTGTGGGGGCGGGGGTGGGGGTGTGTACGCGCGCGCGCGCGTGTGTGTGTGTGTGTGTGTGTGTGTGTGTGTAAGTCTTTATCTTCTGGATGATGAAGATTTTTTATCTGTGCAGTAAATTAATGTAATAAGGTAGATTGCCATTTTAGGAAGGTCATTAATATCTCCCTGGCTTCAGATGGATGTGTTGAGTAGAAATCCTCCAGCTGCTTGATGGCTCACTGATAAGAAGGTTTACTTTTAGAAGCATTGCAAGAGAAAGGAGGGAAGGATAAAAGAGGTTGCATTGGTTACTACTGGTTTCTCATTATCATTATTCATTGTTCCTTCCAATTAGTCATTATTTGCACATCCCTGCATAGGAAAGAAAATTCTTTTTCATACTTTCTTGCTTACAAGACATTTCCTGGAATCTTTTCTGATTTCCTTAAGAAATTAAAGAAAAAAATCTTTTCTTTATAGCAGTAAATAAGAATCTACTGAATTTCTTTAGCCAATGTTTTTATTTTTTTGGATTATGAAAGTCTTCAAGATGAGAACCTGGAATAAAGGTCACATTTTATATTAATATCATTACCCTGTTTTCATTTGATTTTTTTTTTTTTTAAAGATTTTATTTATTTATTTGATAGATCACAACAGGCAGAGAGGCAGGCAGAGAGAGTGGAGGAAGCAGGCTCCCTGCTGAGCAGAGAGCCCGATGCGGGGCTCGATCCCAGGACTCCGAGATCATGACCTGAGCCGAAGGCAGCGGCTTAACCCACTGAGCCACCCAGGCGCCCCTTCATTTGAATTTTTGAGATTATGTTAAATCTGTTGAATACCTAGATAATGTGTGTATATATGTGTGTGTATATATATATATATATATGTATATATATATATATATACATATTTTTAGGGAGAGTTGAGAGAATGGCTTGGGGTATTAGAAAATATTGTCTTTTATATGGGGAGGATTAGCTTTCTTTCTTTGATTAAATAGTCCTGGTTTTGAATGGAAATTTACTCCTTATTGGCTCTGTATAACTCACCTGTGAAAGCGTATCTGTAATCTCAGTGTTTTTCTCTACGAAGTAATTTGTTGTCTTTTCTTTTTCATATTATTTTTTCAACATTTAGAAATACCTTGCTTTCTCTAGTCCTCCTAATTTTCCCCAAAATTCTACATGCCCACCCATTTAAACTCTTTTTTTTTTAAATCATCACAACCAGAAAGCAACAAAGCTAATCATTTTATAAATACTCCCATTCTTAGGGTAGAGTTATATCAATAAATAATTCTTAATTTAATTTCATAACTTCTGTTGGCATTTAGTTTGATGTCTCACTTTTAAAAACAGATTTTTAAGAGATAAGTACAGTGTTTCAATAAGTAGTTGTTGATAAATCCCAGGAATCTATAATAATATGTGTGTAACTTCACAGAGAGGAATTCAGTGACACATTCCATTGCATGAAGAGCACAGCTATAAAAAGAGAAAGCATATTTTGAAATTCCAACCAATGGAATAACTGACAAGAGGAAATAAGCCAACATCTTTCAATCTTTACAAAGTGCTGATCAATAAATCATACTTAAAAAAGGAGCTGAGTAATTACTATATGAGGCTTGAAGCAATAGAATCCTTATTTACATATTAACAGACACTTACAGCAATAATTTCTGTCATGGGCTTGTATATGTTTAAAATGATAAATTACACCAGTAATTCAGATTGATTTTTCTAATGCATAATAAAAAGGCATTGTACTGCCTGAATGAAAATACATTGTCAAAAGTTCAGAAATAACAGAAGTGAAACCAGTGAATTAGTGAAGCAATAATTAGTAAAAGTTTATTTTGCACATACCAAAAAGACAATTTGCTAACCAGGAGCAATCAAACTAAAATATGAAATCAGGCTCAGAGGCATATTGTTATAAAGCAGGTTATATAGTGAGAAAGCTGTGACTATTTATTCTTCATAGTGATTGTTATAATATTAGAATTTTCTTAAAACGACAGGGTATTCATCAGTGGTTATCTGATATCACCCTTGGGAAACAGTTTAAGTTTTGCTTATGAATTCCAGAGACATATGCAAGAAATGACCCAGGTCAGGTTAGTCTTAAAAAATGTGCTAAATTAGGGCATCTGGGCGGCTCAGTCAGTTAAGCATCTGCCTCCTGCTCAGGTCATGATCTCAGGGTTCTGGGATGGAGCCCCATATTGGGCTCCCTGCTTAGCAGGGAGCCTACTTCTCCCTCTCCCTTTACCCCTCCCCTCCCCAACTCATGCTCTTCCTCTCAAATAAGTAGAAAAAATTTAAAAAATAAATAAAATAAACCTCTCATTTTCTGGCTGGAGGAGGAAAAAAGTACACACTCTCAAGATTGCTCAGGGCTTTCTCCTTAACATTAACAAAGACCTGCTGTGCAGGGGAAAAGATATAACTGAGCCTTATCCAACCTGGGAGTAGGGCAATTACATGAACCCAGTAAGCCCTAGCTTTTCTGGTATCAAGTAAGGAAGATGGGGAAAAAGCTAAGAAGCACTTGGGAAGGTCACAGCCTAGGTTCAAAAAGCCCCACTGAATGGTTGAGACTTTATCAGAGGATTGTGGAAGATTTCATCTCTGCATTCTTACTGCCACATGTAATAACAATGGATACAAATAAAAGAGCTATAAATAAAAGAGCTACCTCAGAAAGCCTTCTAGGGGTAGCCCCAAGACAAAGGAGGGGCAAAACAGAACTCCAGAGGAAATTAAAACTACTGTTACCTGTACCTGCAGCAAACATTAAAACACAGTTTAAATTCTGGCCAGATAAACACAGAACCTCATACTATATAATATGGGTTTATTTCTTCAGTTCCTATTACCAAATACATCATGACACATTTTCATCAAAATTAACCAGGCATGCTAAGGCCTTTATCATTCCCCAAAGAAACTCCATACCCATCAGCTATCATTCCCCAGTCCTTTCTCCCTATAACCCCTATCAAACACAAATTATAATTTAAGAATCTTATAATAGTACATTTTCATCTGCCTTAACCTACCTATTATCTGCATAATATATTTTGAGGTTTATAATATATGTAGAAATAAAATGTGTGATAGTAGTACAATGGGTAGGGTAAGAATGATAAAAATATTCCAAAATTAGGTAGTGATGAGGTTGCAGAACTTTATGAATAAATATAAAATAAAAATTAAATAAAATAAAACACTGAATTGTACACTAAATTTACAGTGGTGAATTTTAGAATGTATAAATTATATCTGAAGAAAGCTATTTTTTTTTTAAAGCTCACAGATATATTTTATGTCTCTCCGTATTTCCCTATTCTGGGCATTTCAAGTAAAGAAAATTATATAAGATGCTGTCTTTTGTGGCTGCCTTCTTGTACTTACTGAAATATTTCCAAATATTTCCAAGGTTCATCCAATGCTGAAAAAAACCATATACTTCATTCACATTTAGTGGGGTTACAGATAAGATTTTCATCTGCCATTTTCCTATTTGTGTTTTTTTTTAAATGTCTTCTCTTTGTTCCTCTATTCCTTCATTACTGCCTTCTTTTGTGTAAAATAGATATTTTCTGGTGTGCTATTTTAGAATACATTAGAAGAAAACTATGAGGTGGTAAAGATGTTTTTAGTAGGAAATAAAAGAATAAACCATATAAATAGCTAAATTGTACCTTATCAAATTTAAAACTTGTTGCTGTTTAGAATACTCTCCTTGTCATTAACAAGGCAAACCATAAACTGGAGAAAATACTCAAAATGTTTATATCTGACAAGAGAATTATATCCAGATTATATACTCTTAAAACTTAATATTAAGGAAAGAAATAAATGTTAAAAATGACAAAATGCACTTCACAAAAGAAGACATCTGAATGACCAAGAAACAGATAAAAAGATGTTCTACATCATTAGTCATCAGGGAAATATATGTATAACTATAATGAGAGACCACTTCACACACACTAGAAAGTTTAAATTAAAAAAAAAAAAATCCCCATGTTAGTGAAATACCAAATGTTAGTGAAGACGCAGAGCAACTGGATATCTCAAATATACTGGTGTAAAATGATATAACCAACTTGGAAAATTGTGTTTCCATTTCTTATAAAGTTAAACATATCATTGTCATATAACCCAATGATCTCACTTCTGAGTATTTAACTAAGAGGAATGAAAATATATGTATACACAAGGAATTGAATAAATATTCATAGTCTCTTTTTTCCAAATAACTGAATCAATAAACAAATTGGGTTATAGTCTTTCGTAAATTGCTATTCAAAATAAAAAGAATGAGTTGCTTCATGCACCAACTTGGTGCAATTTTAAAAACTAAAATTTTAAACTTTAAAGTTAAAAATTAAAAAAACAATTTTAAAACATAATGCTGACCAAAAGAAACCAGACACAAAATTGTACATAAAATATAATTCTATGTATTGAAATCCTAGAATAGAAAAAAGCAATTCATCTTACAGAAAATAAGTAATTGACTGCCTGGACCCAAGGGTGGCAAGTGCAGTTAAGAAGTGTGTGTATTTCAGCATGCAACATATTCCAGTGTAGCTCTAAAAATTCTCTTTCCTTTGGGTAATGCCATCTTTCGTAATGACAACAATAATGACTCATAGTGATGGTGCTGGATATTAGACACTTTATGTACCCACTGTGCCAGATTGTTCTATTGCCGGTTTGGTTGAGACAGGACTTGCATTTCCATGATTGTCCTTCCTCGTACAAGTCCAGGTTTGTGTTGTTCAAAAGAAAAGAAGAAAGGAAGTAGCAGCCATCGCTCTTCTGGTGTTTTCGATCAAACACAGAGATTAGTGAGGATTTCCAGTTCTCTTTTCTTGCCTTGCTTTTCATTTAACTCATCTGCCTGGTAACCAATAGTCAGGTCCACTGCCAAACTCTTGATTGTGAGCCCACAGAAGCACTAAGTGCACAGTGGCAAGGGCTTCCCATGGGTATGAGAGCTTCCTGTCACAGGCCCACTTAGGCAGCTGGACTTGGTTCTTCTGGTTTCTCTGCAAGCAATGATTTTTCTCTAAATATCCATATACCCATTCTGATTATTCATTTTCCTAGTTCCTTTGATGGCTGTATATGTTAGATTCCAATAATGAACGCCTTATCCCATATCACTTGTGGTATTGTTACATTGTTTGATACCTGGTGTGTTTTTTCTCTCTCTCTCTTTCACACACACACACACACACACACACACACACACATCACTCCCATCTTCACAGTCAAGTGCAAAATTTTCAAGAAAACATACATTTTCCTGGTTTGGGGGGAAAAGGGATAGGGTTTTGCCTTCCTGAAAAGAAGAACACACAAAGAATCAATGATGTGAATGAATTTAAGAAAGAACTCAGGTAATGGTAAAGGAGTACACTGAGTGTTGCTCACAAGCCTATTTCCTTCATTACTCTGTGACTCGGACTGAATTTCTAACTTGCATGCAATAGGGTTCCAAAATTTTTCCAGAATCAGTTACTTTTAAAGTGCCCCTGGAACCCCCGCAACCCCAGGGGCAGCATCTCATCCTTTCTCTTCTGTTTCACTATCCATATTCATTCACTTACTCATTCAAGAAATATTTACTGAACACATATTTTGTTCTAGGCATTATTTAAAAATATCCTTAAGGACTTCACAACAGGGAGGCAGTCATGTAATGGAAAAATGACATTATAAAGAATCACATGTGAGGTACAATGGATTCACTAACGAGAGTGGCTGAGTTTACAAAGAATGAGTTTTTCAAAGCAAGCTTCATAGAGGATTAAATGGATTGTCTTCACTGGATGTTTCTTCTGCTTTTTGTTCTTCCATCTATTACGCTGTTCTTTGCCCAAGTTGGGCAGATCAGTGACTTTGTTGTTACTAAATTCAACTTTATGAAAAATATTTAAAGTAAATTTGTGTGAGGTTTACTTTCTGTATCACATATGTTAATTTTCCTTGTCATATAAGTAAAAGCTATTCTTAGTAGAAAACTTGGGAACTACAGCAATTCACATAAAATAAGGTTCTGCCCACCCTTTAAATGTACAAAAAGCTGTTTTATAGTTACTTGGTGATGTTAATTTGTTTAATGTTCTGGTCACTTGCTCATTTTTATTTTAAGATATTCATCTTTAATTTTCATAATCCTTTCTAGGGACTCTATAATATGGCACCTATAAAGCTGGCATAAACTCTTCTTCTGTAAGCAGGTCATATTTTCTTTCCAAGTTTGTCACTTGCTATTTTGGTTGTGATGTTTCAGTCCGGTTCACTGCAGAAAACAGATGGTGCACCCAAAGGGTTTAATTTAAAGAGTTTACAAAGATATGGACATGTTTGGGGGACCAAACAAGGGATAATGAAACACCCAAGGATTAGCAACCACAGGGAGCTGTTGGCCCCCCACATCAATGGGAGGGAATGATGTTACCAGAGTCCAACCAGCACTGGAATCACAGAAGAGGATCCTTCTGGTCTCCTGCTGGTACCACCCATAGGCCAATATAATCCAGAAGCCAGAAGGTAGTGGGAGCCCAACACTGTAACCAATAGAGGTCAGTCTCTGGTACCACAAAGCAAGGTAGAAAAGAGTAAAGATATGATCCATAAAAGTTCTTTGATTTATAGAAGTTTCTATTTTTCATTAGTCAAAATTAATATTCATTTTTCAATTAATTTCCAACTTCATCTTTAAAATAACCCCCTTAACCATAGATAATTTTTTGGTTATAGTTCAAGGTTTTTAAAAATATATTTTCCATTTGGACTTCTTCTAGTTCTCAGATGATTCAATACTTTTTCTTTCCTGAGACCTTCACTCTTGTTTTTCCTTCTCTCTGGACAGGTATCTTGTATGGCTGGACAGTTATCTCCCAACTATAAGCTTAACCAAATCAAAGCCATCCTTTAGATCTCTAACAGGTCAGAGATCTTATGTTCAGAAGTAAGCACAGGGCCAGGCAAGCGGTGAGAGCTGTTTTGGGTCAGATAATGGTCAGATAATGGCTCTACGTTGATAGTGTTAAATTATGCCTGAATACTCCTGGAGCAACCCCAGATAATAAATCTCCCCACTTTTTTTTGTGGTCCAGGAAATGATTTAATGCAAACAACTACTCTCCTCCATGTGATTTAGATAAGAGACTCAGATACCCCCCTTTCTTTTTATTTATTTATTTATTTATTTGACAGAGATCACAAGTAGGCAGAGAGGCAGGCAAAGAGAGAGGAGGAAGCAGGCTCCCCGCTGAGCAGAGAGCCCGATGCGGGGCTCGATCCCAGGACCCTGGGATCATGACCTGAGCCGAAGGCAGAGGCTTTAACCCATTGAGCCACCCAGGCACCCCCAGATGCCCCCCTTTCTTAAAAATGACTTGTCTAAACAAAGATACTCTGAATTTCCTCTTTGCCTTATAAATGATTAGCTGAATTGTTTGTATGCACTGAACAATCTAAATAAAATACCTACTAATCTGACTTGACCAAACTTTAGTTAAGTTTCTCTCCTCTCCCCAGGCCCTGGTTTGACCAATCCTTGAATAAGCATCAGGAACTCAGAACAGCCCTACTTAGAGAGCCCTCACCCCCAAATCTGCTGACCTCAAGGAATAGTTACAATGGTTAGATCAGACCATTGCTCATCCCACTCTTTCACTTCTGAATCTTTGCTTTGTTTAATCTTTCCTAGAAAAAAAAGAGCTTTTTTCCTCCTTGATATTTGAATCACTTACAGATCTTACGGTCCTTATGATCGGAGCATATAAGCACTCTCTTTCGCCTTTCTCCCTTTTGCAAAGATACCTACCTTATGGTTAGAGTCTCCCCCTGCCCCCATCACAATAATGTTTTTGAATAAGGTCTCTCTTTTCTCAAGTTTAGATTTTTTTTAAAAATTGGACAACATTTTTACCCCTGCTCATCTTTAGGGTTGCTAAAGTCTGGGAAAAGAGTGCTCATTCATTCAACAAACACTTACGGAACAGCAGTTCTGTGTTGGGTACTCTTCTAGATGCTGGGGATATAATGAAGAGAAAGCATAACCCATTCTCTTAGGGAATTGACAGTATGATTAAACGCAGGGCAATAGTGCTATCAAAAAAAAAAAAAAAACAAAAAAACAAAAAAGAGTTACTATGTACTTTGAGACCATAGAGGACACGCACTTACCCCGGAGGGAGGTAAATAGGAAGATGTTTTCAGAAATCAGTAGAATTTAAGATGATCAACTATACTATAAAACATAATTCAGAAGTGTGTATTGTAGGCAAAAATTTCCAACTGTTTAAATGTCAGAGATGGGTATGGCTGAGATTATCAGCAAAGACTTCATTCACAGACAAACAGGGTGAGCCTTGAAGAACAGTGAGGACTTAAATGACAGAAAAGAGAAGTAGATGTTTCAGCAAAGCTTTATGACCACAGGGAGATGGAGCAGAGAGGTGTGTGATGAGGAGAAAAGAAGATGCAAAGGGCAAATAGTATTTCCTCCTTCTCTATAGGAAAACCCCACTCTTCTCCTTTACTACTCATATGAAACACTTCACTTCTGGTCCCCAACATGTGGAGGGTTTCCCCACACCAGGCAGTTCTTTGTGGCACCAGCTGAGGGTCTTATAATTTAACTCCATTCTGACACTGACTATCTGGAGGTAGCCTCAGATCCCACGGGGTAAGGTCTCAGCCCCACAGGACTGTCTCTCCATCCGCACCCCCCCCCCAAACACACACACTTCAAATTCCTGTCACAAGCCTGGGTCATCAACTCTGCTTCTGACTGACTGGCTATGACTGGAGGTACCAAAGGCCCCCTTCTTCAGTTCAACTGATTTATTAGAGTGGCTCACAGAACTCAAGGAAAGGCTTACTTCTGTTTACCACTTTATTAAAGAATATGATAAAGGATACCTAAGAGCAGCCAGATGAAAAGTCACAAAGGGCAAGGTCTGAGAAGGTCCCTAGCATAGGAGCTTCTATCCTTGTGGAGCTGAGGTGCATCACCCACCCGGCAGGGAGATGTTTGCTAGACTGGAAGCTGTCTGAACCCCTTAGTGTTGGGGTTATATGGAGGCCTGTTCATGTAGATATGATCAATTATAAAGTCCATTTCTAGTCCCTTTTCCCTCTCTGGCAGATGACAGGGAGGACTGAAAATTTCTGGTGACCAGCCCCCACCCAGGAGGCATTCAGGAGCCTACCTGGAGTCTCCTCACTGGAACCAAAGATGATCCTACTGCTCTTATCACTTAGGAATTTACACAGGTTTAGGATCCCTGTGTCAGAAACAGGTCAGAGATGAGATATTGGAAAGAGATGCTCCTAGGGTACCTGGCACTTAGGATTTAGAAGGGTTTTTGTAGCAATGTGTTGGGAACTGGGGGCAGAGACTGAGATACATAGATATAGATACAGATGATACAGATCTTATTATTTCACAGAAGGTTAAGAGCCTTAATCAATCTTTCCAATTCTGTACTCTTGGCATTCTTTCAGCACCTATTGGAACCCACACCTGTGTTTAGTTGCTACTGTATCATAAAATCATGTCTTATTTATTTGCTCTACTCACATTTTATTTTCATTTAGACATCAGGTTGTAGATCTAAGTGCACTAGGGAGAACACATTTTTTTCCTCAGAACAGGATACAGATGACTGATCACTCTATTTTCAGGGTGACGTCAAGTACTTTCATTACAATGAGCAGCAGCTCTTGCTCCAACTTGACAAACAATTTTAAACATCACTATAGAAAGGACTTAACAATTTTATTAAGTCCATATGCTGAAGTAAACATATTTGGGCTGCAGTAGATTGACGGTTATCCTGAAGATGGAGCACATTTGTCAGAGTTTATTTTCTGCTTATGACAGATCTGCAGTGATGGTCCAGCTGACTCAGACCTTATGGTTAATTTCTCGCATTATAATGCGATTTCTACCTTGGTAATCCAACAGATGGTTTCTCTCTTCCTGTCTTGGATATTATGAGAAAGTGGATCAAATTCAGAGTCTGGTAAAGCCACTGTGAAATTCTGACACAGACCACGAGCACCTGCACATATGCGTGCAAAAAAATAGGCTGTTTCTCGGCCTCCCTGCCGACTTATCAGAATCCATTGCCAGGGACCCCCATCTCCGGCTTGGCAACTTGCCGAAGAGTAGAAAAATATTCCAGGGGGCACAGACTAACATTCCATTTACATTCCTTCCAATGTTGTTTACTACACTTTGCTAGGCCTCGTGGCAGGAAGTTTTCTATTTTTTTTCTAAAAAAGAGGGTACATTTCTTTTTTTCCTTCTCTCCACATGCCCAGCCACTGTGTTGGCCAACCTCCCACATATGAGGTGTTCAACATGAAGAATTACAGTTTTGAAAATAGATGTACTTTTAGCATGAGAGTAATTTTGATTGAGTGAAAAAATTTCACATTTTAGCTAGACAGATTATATAAATGTTATTTGGTTTTGTGAAAGCTCTACTAGGAAATTGCATTTTAACCACCAGTAAATGAATTCCAATATACATAAGGTGACATAAGCTGCAGAGGCCTGCTCTACTTTTCATTATTCCTCATATTTCATAGTCATCCTATGCAGTAGGACCCTTTTAGTTATCTTGTAAAGCATGCATTGTTTCAACATTTACTGGAAATGCTTAAATATCTAAGCATTAATAAAGCAGAAGAAAAGAAAACATTCTTTTTGGTATTTTATATTCTGAGTTCACTGAACATCTTATGAGAAATAAAAACTTTGACCCTCTATTATAAGTTGCATTCTAAATATTTCAGAAGAAACATATCTCTAATTCACAATATAAACCCAATGTGGAAATGGGTTTGGTATTAATAGATATAACATGCAAGCATTTTATCAGAACATTTTGATTCTGGAATTTGTATTGAGGGATGGAGAATAAATTATAAATCCATATACATGTACATGTAATAGGAAAGTTCACAGCACTTATGAGGACAAGAATACAGCTTTCTAAAATAAAATTTATAGTTTTGTATTTTTTTAAACTTTTTATTTATTTATTTGACAGAGAGAGAGAGAGAAAGAGAGAGATCACAAGTAGGCAGAGCAGCAGGCAGAGAGAGAGGGGGAAGAAGACTCCCTGCTGAGCAGAGAGCCCTCTGCAGGACTTGATCTCAGGACCCTCAGAGCCAAAGAGAGACTTAACCCACTAAGCCACCAGGCACCCCTATAGTTTTGTATTGTTAGAAGTGAATAACCTTGGATAGAAGTTTCAGTATTATCTAGAGGCCTGTGTGGTGACCTGAATAGTTTTCATTTTCAAAATGCAAAATATAAAGGCATTTTTCAAATATATTTTCAAAATATAAAGGCAAAGTGGGGTGTCATCCCTAGCACCTGCAGAAATTCCACCTAAAAATGTTTTCTCCTACAATGTGTTTTTACTAACATTTGGAGACCAGATTGCTAAACAAATGCGTAACTGAATTTAAATCTAGAACTAACCTCAATGTATGACATGTATTCACAGTGCCTGGCACTTCAACTTGATCTCCTGGTCTCCTTAGAAATAAAAGAAAACATGTTTAAATTCAAGTTTCCTTTTTACTGCCTTTATATGTTAATACCACAAAAATCTATTCGGTAAAAGTAGTTAGTTCAATTATCTGGCATTATGGCTCTATCTACCCGTTCCAGTCTCATGTTATTACCTGCAGAAAAATCCAGTAAATTATCCAGTCCCTTCAAAGATTTGACTGTCTCCCATGACTCAAGTCTAATATTTCAACACATTACTTCACATGGTATGTGCTCTAGTTCACTTGCAGTTCTGACATTTCACTTTCCTGTCTGTTCTATTTGTCCTGCTCCTTCTTGGTAAAATAAGATCTGAAACCTGCTACCGAAATATCCTATTCATCTCTGACATCTCAGTTGCACCATGACCTAGCCTGATCTCCTCCACGGTCAGCTCCACGGAAGCCCCCCTTCCCCTGACGGCCCAGATGATTGTTCTATACTTGAGTCATAGCCCTTACCTTACTCTGTCCTTCATTTTAGTATTTTTATGCTCGTTTCTTCATAGTAACATTCTTAATGATAGGTAGGAACTGCTTTGCCTGTACTCTTCACGATGCCTGCTCCACTTGAGCTTGTGATACAGCACTAATGATCATTCAATAGAACAAGGGACCAAATGCACCTGAGTAAAAATATTGATGAAAAGACATACAAATTTCATAACTACAAGTTTAAAGACATATGCATACATTTGTTACAGTTTTCTATTTGTTTAGATGTTACCAAGGGCTAAAATACACTGGTTCATTTTATCTTTACTTTTCTATTGTGGTAAGATGTACTTCATATAAAATTTACCATATTAACCATTTTTTAAAATTTCTTTTCAGCGTAACAGTATCATTGTTTTTGCACCACACCCAGTGCTCCATGCAATCTGTGCCCTCTCTAATACCCACCACCTGGTTCCCCCAACCTCCCATCCCCCGCCCCTTCAAAACCCTCAGATTGTTTTTCAGAGTCCATAGTCTCTCATGGTTCACCTCCCCTTCCAATTTCCCCCAACTCCCTTCTCCTGTCCATCTCCCCTTATCCTCCATGCTATTTGTTATGCTCCACAAATAAGTGAAACCATATGATAATTGACTCTCTCTGCTTAACTTGTTTCACTCAGCACAATCTCTTCCAGTCCTGTCCGTGTTGCTACAAAAGTTGGGTATTCATCCTTTCTGATGGAGGCATAATACTCCACAGTGTATATGGACCACATTTTCCTTATCCATTTGTCCATTGAAGGGCATCTTGGTTCTTTCCACAGTTTGGCGACCGTGGCCATTGCTGCTATAAACATTGGGGTACAGATGGCCCTTCTTTTCACTACATCTGTATCTTTAGGGTAAATACCCAATAGTGCAATTGCAGGGTCATAGGGAATCTCTATTTGTAATTTCTTGAGGAATCTCCACACTGTTCTCCAAAGTGGCTGCACCAACTTGCATTCCCACCAACAGTGTAAGAGGGTTCCCCTTTCTCCACATCCTCTCCAACACATGATGTTTCCTGTCTTGCTAATTTTCGCCATTCTAACTGGTGTAGGGTGGTATCTCAATGTGGTTTTAATTTGAATCTCCTTGATGGCTAGTGATGATGAACATTTTTTCATGTGTCTGATAACCATTTGTATGTCTTCATTGGAGAAGTGTCTGTTCGTATCTTCTGCCCATTTTTTTTATATGATTGTCTGTTTTGTGTGTGTTGAGTTTGAGGAGTTCTTTATAGATCCTGGATATCAACCTTTTGTCTGTACTGTCATTTGCAAATATCTTCTCCCATTCCGTGGGTTGCCTCTTTGTTTTGTTGACTGTTTCATTTGTTGTGCAGAAGCTTTTGATCTTGATGAAGTCCCAAAAGTTAATCTTCGCTTTGTTTCCTTTGCTTTTGGAGACATATCTTGAAAGAAGTTGCTGTGGCTGATATCAAAGAGGTTACTGCCTATGTTCTCCTCTAGGATTCTGATGGATTCCTGTCTCACGTTGAGGTCTTTTATCCATTTTGTGTTTATCTTTGTGTATGGTGTAAGAGAATGGTCGAGTTTCATTCTTCTACATATAGCTGTCCAGTTTTCCCAGCACCATTTACTGAAGAGTCTGTCTTTTTTCCACCGTATATTTTTTCCTGTTTTGTCGAAGAGTCCATATCTGGGCTCTCTACTCTGTTCCACTGGTCTATGTGTCTGTTTTTATGCCAGTACTTGGTGATCACAGCTTTGTAGTAAAGCTTGAAATCAGCCTTCCCGTTGAGATCAGGAACACGACAAGGATGTCCACTCTCACCACTCTTGTTCCACATAGTATTAGGAGCCCTAGCAACAGCAATCAGACAACAAAGAGAAATAAACGGTATCCAAATTGGCAATGAAGAAGTCAAACTCTCTCTCTTCGCAGATGACATGATTCTTTATATGGAAAACCCAAAAGACTCCACCCCCAAACTACTAGAACTTATACAGCAATTCAGTAATGTGGCAGGACACAAAGTCAATGTACAGAAATCAGTGGCTTTCTTATACACTAACAATGAAAATACAGAAAGGGAAATTAGAGAATCGATTCCATTTACTATAGCACCAAGAACCATAAGATACCTGGGAATAAACCTAACCAAAGAGGTAAAGGAACTGTACTCGAGGAACTACAGAACACTCATGAAAGAAATTGAAGAAGACACGAAAAGATGGAAGACCATTCCATGCTCTTGGATTGGAAGAATAAACATTGTTAAAATGTCTATACTGCCTAGAGCCATCTATGCTTTTAATGCCATTCCAATCAAAATTCCACCGGTATTTTTCAAAGAGCTGGAGCAAATAATCCAAAAATTTGTATGGAATCAGAAGAGACCCTGAATCGCTAAGGAAATGTTGAAAAACAAAAATAAAACTGGGGGCATCACGTTACCTGATTTCAAGCTTTACTACAAAGCTGTGACCACCAAGACAGCATATTAACCATTTTTAAGTGAGCAATTCAGTACTGTTCAATGCATTCGCACTGCCGTGCTCTAGTGCCACCATCAGGCTCCAGAACTTTTTGGCTGCTCCAAGCACAGACTACGGACCCACTGACAACACACACCACTTCATTATATAACAGCTATTAAAGCAGACACTCTACATAAGGATTCTTTTGTTCATATGTATTTCAATTTCTAGTATGATGGGATAGGCATATCAGATGTGCTCAGATATTTAAAACTGTCTCTGTGGACATGTGAGTCATGTAAAAGTTATAAGATTAAGGAAGTGACTGAGACTGTGCTGACGTCTGAAAGAAGCAAGTTAGAATAAATTATCATGAAATATGTATGCTTTTATGTGAAGCAAGATGATAGTAACCAAGCCATATATATCTAAAATGTTTCAATACATGCACCCCATGATTACTGCTTTTACTACGAACATATTCTATGAATAGATCTACGTGTTCTGATACAAGTTTATGAATTGATTTTCTAATGTAGGATTTAAATTCCTTGGAAGAGCAACAATATATTTAGAACTCAAACATATTTGTTAGGCAAAGACATAGGCATATATTTCTAAACACAGCGCTATAGGAATTACTCCTGAAAAGGGTTCAATCACAAACAATATTCTGAAATGGAAGCAATAGAAAACCTACACTTGGTTTTGAGATTTTATTTTTTAATTTTTTTAAAGATTTATTGATTTGAGAGAGACACCATGTGTGTGCAAGGAGGGGAGGAGGGGTAGAGGGAGATAAAGAATCTCTGTGAGCGTGAAGCCCCAGGCAGGACTCTGTCTTAAGACACTGCATCAAAAACTTATGATGTGTTTTATGGTTTTTATGTATTTTATGGTTTACTAGCATAACACAATTAAAAAAGCAAACGCTGAGATCATGACCTGAGCCAAAATCAAGAGTCAGAGGCTTAACCAAATGAGCCACACAGGCACCCCTTGTTTTGGGATTTTAAAATATGAGTAACCAATGTATGTGTGATAATATTTTATTATCTTAAAACCAGTTGGCAAAAACTGAAAGCTCTGTAAATAATATTTCCAAATCCTTCTTTGTCAGTGGAGAGAAATTGAAATACGACCCCAAAATCATGCATTACAAATTCTCACCATACCTTTTTAGACTCCTTACAGATTTATTTTGAGTGTCAGAAGCAAAGAAAACATTACGATAAAATGTTTCAGTATGTTTTCTAAATTATATCTTTCTTAAAATTGTGATTACAAATACTTGGGAATTCATCACAACTTTCATATAAAGAGTTCTGTCTTAGGGATACAGAAAACTTTAAGTCCGCTTGGAGTTGTCAGAGAAGTTCCACAAAGCAAGGTGACAAATGAGCCAAGTATTAAAAAAAAAAAAAAAAAAAAAAAAAAAAGGATAAGGTTTGCTCAGACAGGCTGGGGAGTGGATATCACAAATAATGAGGAATGGATGTAGGGTCAGGAAATAGAAATGCTCAGCCAAAGATGTGCCCCCCCACCCCCCACCCCGAAAAAAAATTCCAGAGCATTATGCTCATTCTTGAATCATGGAAAGTTATCATTTTACATGCCTTTCTCTCCCACAAAACTGAGAATACATTGAAGGACTAGATTGTGTTATTAGTATAGTATCTTCCAGGTCTACCACCATGTTCAAAATATTGCATGTAATCAATAAATTTTTTATAAGAATTAAGGCAAAAGACCTTAAAACATAGAAAAGAGAAGTATCTGGAGAACACCACCTCCCTCTACCCTATGTCAGAACAACACCATCAATCTGAATGGGTGGAGCAGTCAAATCCATGAAAGCATCATAAGGGTGTTTCAACAATATAGAGAAATAAAGTGCAAAGAAGCTTTACAATTATGGTCATACGCCTTTTATTTTCAATAGGGTAATCTATCTGTGAAATAAAATTTACTTTGTGAAATTTTCTTCCACCTGCCTAAATTATATTGTAATAATAATGTTAATAAGAACATCTAATATTTACTTGAGTGTGAACCATATGTCTTATATTATACTAAGACTTTCTTTTTTTTTTTTTTTTAGATTTTTTATTTATTTACCCGACAGACAGAAATTACAAGTAGGCAGAGAGGCAGGCAGAGAGAGAGGAGGAAGCAGGCTCCCCGCTGAGCAGAGGGCTCCATGCGGGGCTCGATCCCAGGACGCTGGGATCATGATCTGAGCCGAAGGCAGAGACTTAACCCACTGAGCCACCCACGCACCCCTATTATACTAAGACTTTACCCATACTAACTCATTTAAATCCCACATTTGTGATATTATTATCACAAATATTATTATCCCCATATTACAAATGTGCGGATTACAGTGCAGACAAGTTAATTAACCTGTCCAAAGTCTTGCAGACATTAATTTTTGGAGTCAACTTTCAAATGCGAGCATTCTGCTCCAGAGTCAATACTTTTTATCATTATCATGTACTGCTCATTTTGGAGTTAAAAATGAAATTATCTCATTGCTTGCATTACTGTTCTTACCTCAACTGACTTATTTGATGAAAATAGGAAGTTGAGACTGTGAATTGCCCACAGTATTCTAACCAAAGACTAACCTGACATCTCCTACTCACTAAATCCTGCCAACCCTGGCACATGGCAATCATGGGGAATGTCAAAATTAATTCAGTGAGTGTTATGTTAAAATACATATATACATATACACATAAATATTTTACTTCTTCTCAGTATTAACATTGGAAACACTGTCACACACTGTTAAGTGTTTCGGTAGGTAGATGAATTCACATTAATAAGCAAGTGGAATTTTCCTGCCAAATAAGTTAAGGTGATCAATTCAGTTTATGATAGGAAATGTGAGTTGATGTAAAGATAGAGATAACATACGTGTGCACCAATGTACACATGCATATCCATCGTTTATATGTCATATACAGCTGTGAAAAAAACACTATTAGTTTCTTTGTTTTACAGATTAGAAAGTTACATTTACATATAGTGTTTTATCCAAATGCTTACTGCATGTTGGAGATTGTGTGCCAGAGAAGCTGAAATCATCAGTTACCTCCAGCCACCCAGTCTTTGCAGCCCAGCCTGCAGATAATATGCAGCAAAGGAAAGCCATTCCTTTTTGTGTTTTGCTGAATTCCTGACCCCCCAAAATCCATAAGTATAATAAATCACAGTCTTAAAGATGTTAAATTCAGGATAATTTGTTACACAGCAATTGAAACTAGAATAACCTACAAAGAAAATCAAAGTTGCTGCCTGCTCATTTTAATAACTATATGGAATTACAGACTCTTGACATGCTCGGAAACAGAATTTGATATTCTCACATAGTTTCACAGCATGATATTCTTCTCTCCAGAATTTGCATTATTGTTAGAGACACAATTACTAGAGCTTTTTCTCTTCATATTTTTCTTCATAATTTTGGACATCTCTTTGTTCACTGAAATTTAAATCAATTTCTGTAATGACTAGAATGCTTAAGTCTTTGGATTTTAAAATAGATTCTCCCCGAACAATTCTTCGCATTACATTTTCATTTTTTAAAGTATAATTCTAGCTCTTAAAATGCAAATTGCAATAGTTTCCTTTGTGAAATAAAGAAAAGTAGGAATATGGCACTGTATAAAAACTATTAACATTTTACACATCCTGATTTAATTGAGTATTTAAATACCTGCAGATGTTTACAACTGTTTAAATATGGTAATCATTGTGTACTTTCCCACATATTTTCTAGGTACTTAATTATATATTCTTTTTAACCAAATTGTTATGAAACATTAGAATTAATTTTAACATGGTAAAATTTAATTATGTTCATTTTTATATTGAATGTATTGTCAATTTCTTGTTTTTCTATATGCATAGGATATAGTATGGTAAATAAGCATAGTATTATTGACGTCCATAAAAACTAGTTTATCCATTAAGAATTTCCTGACATTGTGTAGCTTTTAAAATTTTAATCCACAGCTGCATCACTCACCACACTAAAAACAAATCTCCTTTCTTTTCAGTCCTTTGATTCCAATAGATGGGGTAGGTATGAGAGCTTGTTTGGTTTTGTTTTTTCTTCTTTTTGTATAAAAGCATCCTGGGGAAGAGGCCAGAGAAAGTATCATGAGAGTTGAAAGATTCATACAAAGTTCATTTACCCTTTTCATGTTTCTCTGAGCCTGAAATGTGCCCTTTGTTCTTCTACCTGATGGTTCCCAAGCTGTTGAGCAAACAATAATTGGTGTTTACGTAAAGGTGAAACTGCACTCTGGCACGCACATGAATGAGTGTGAATGTCAAACTCTGATTAAAAAATTGTCTATGTTTCTACAGAAGAGTTTTCAGAACTTTTTCATACCTCCTTGCCAAATGCAAAGTTTACACAGTTGGTGAGGAAATAAAACCGTGGAATGTGTAATACTATTCACTCTAGAATTTTCATGACTATATTTCATGACTATATAGGAAGATGGTTACTCCAATAATTATTCCTTTATTCTTATCTTCATTGTGGTGTTTGCTTCCCCCCCACCAAATTGTGGATATTTAAAGAAAAAAATTTACTTTAATTATTTAGTTAGTTGCCATTTATAGAGTCTCTACTATATGCCAGGTACTACTCTAAGCACTTTACACACACTAACCCATTTTGCTTTTAAAAAAATTTTTTAAATTTCTTTTCAGTGGTCCAGAATTGTTTGTTTATGCACCATACCCAGTGCTCCATGCAATAAATGCCCTCCATAATACCCACCACCTATTTTCAATAGGGTAATCACCCTGCCCCCCACCTCCCTCCCTTCCAAAACCCTCAGTTTGTTTCTCAGAGTCCACAATCTCTCATGGTTTGTCTCCCCCTCCAATTTGCTCCAACTCCCTTCTCCTCTTCATTTCCCACGTCCTCTATGTTATTCCTTATGCTCCACAAGTAAGCAAAACTATATGATAATTGGCTCTCTCTGCTTGACTTATTTCACTTAGCATAATCTCTTCCAGTCCTGTCCATGTTGGTACAAAAGTTGGGTATTCATCCTTTCTGATGGAGGCATAATACTCCATTGTATATAGGGACCATACCTTCTTTATCCATTCATCCATTGAAGGGCATCTTGGTTCTTTCCACAGTTTGGCGACTATGGCCATTGCTGCTATGAACATTGGGATACAGGTGGCCTTTCTTTTCACTACATCTGTATCTTTGGGGTAAATACCCAATAGTGCAATTGCAGGGTCATAGGGAAGCTCTATTTTTAATTTCTTAAGGAATATCGATACTGTCTTCCGAAGTGGCTGCACCAAATTGCATTCCCACCGACAGTGTAAGGGGGTTTCCCCTTTCTCCACATCCTCTCCAACACTTGTTTAATGTCTTGTTAATTTTTGCCATTCTAAGTGGTCTAAGGTGGTATCTGAGTGTGGTTTTGATTTAAATCTCCCTGATAGCTAATGATGATGAACACTTTTTCATGTGTCTATTAGCCATTTGTATGCTTCTTTGGAGAAGTGTCTGTTCATGTCTTCTGCCCATTTTTTGACGTGATTATTTGTTTTGTGTGTGTTGAGTTTGAGGAGTTCTTTATAGATCTTGGACATCAGCTCTTTGTCTGCAGTGTCATTTGCAAATATCTTCTCCCATTTCATGGGTTGCCTCTTTGTTTTGTTGCCGGTTTCCTTTGCTGTGCAGAAGATTTTGATCTTGATGAAGTCCCAAAGTTCATTTTCACTTTTGTTTCCTTTGCCTTTGGAGACATATCTTGAAAGAAGTTGCTGGGCCAATGTTGAAGAGGTTACTGCCTATGTTCTCCTCTAGGATTTTGATAGATTTCTGCCTCGCATTGAGGTCTTTTATCCATTTTGAGTTTATCATTGTGTATGGTGTAAGAGAATGGTTGAGTTTCATTCTTCTACACATACATGTCCAATTTTCCCAGCACCATTTATTGAAGAGACTGTCTTTTTTCCACTATATATTTTTTCCTGCTTTGTCAAAGATTAATTGACCGTAAAGTTGAGGGTCCATATCTGGGCTCTCTACTCTGTTCCACTGGTCTATGTGTCTGTTTTTGTGCCAGTACCATGCTGTCTTGGTGATCACAGCTTTGTAGTAAAGCTTGAAATCAGGTAACGTGATGCCCCCAGTTTTTTCTTTTTCAACATTTCCTTAGCAATTCGGGGTCTCTTCTGGTTCCATACAAATTTTAGGATTGCTTGTTCCAGCTCTTTGAAAAATGCCGGTGGAATTTTAATCGGGATGGCATTGAAAATATAGATGGCTCTAGGCCACATAGACATTTTAACAATGCTTATTTTTCTGATTCATGAACATGGAATGGTCTTCCATCTTTTTGTGTCTTCTTTAGTTTCTTTCATGAGTGTTCTGTAGTTCCTCGAGTACAGATCCTTTACCTCTTTGATTAGGTTTATTCCCAGGTATCTTATGGTTCTTGGTGCTATAGTAAATGGAATCGATTCTCTAATTTCCCTTTCTGTATTTTCATTTTTAGTGTATGAGAAAGCAACTGATTTCTGTACATTGATTTTGTATCCTGACACATTACTGGATTGCTCTATGAGTTCTAGTAGTTTGGGGGTGGAGTCTTTTGGGTTTTCCATATAAAGTATGATGTCATCTGTGAAGAGAGAGACTTTGACTTCTTCTTTGCCAATTTGAATACCTTTTATTTCTTTTTGTTGTCGTTGCTAGGACTTCTAGTACTATGTTGAACATGAGTGGTGAGAGTGAGCATCCTTGTTGTGTTCCTGATCTCAAAGGGAAGGCTGTCAGCTTTTCCCCATTGAGGATGATATTCGCCGTGCATTTTTCATAGATAGCTTTTATGAAGTTGAGGAATGTTCCCTCTATCCCTGTACTTTGAATCGTTTTAATCAGGAACAGATGCTATATCTTGTCAAATGCTTTTTCTGCATCAATTGAGAGGACTGTGTGGTTCTTCTCTCTTCTCTTATTGATTTGTTCTATCACATTGGCTAATTTGTGAATGTTGAACCACCCTTGCATCCCACGGATAAATCCCACCTGGTCATGGTGGATAATCTTTTTAATGTACTGTTGGATCCTGTTAGCTAAGATCTTGTTGAGAATCTTAGCAACCATACTCATCAGGATATTGGTCTAAAATTCTCCTTTTTGGTGGGGTCTTTGCCTGGTTTGGAGCTCAGGGTAATGTTGGCTTCATTAAAAGAGTTTGGAAGTTTTCCTGCTGCTTCTATTTTTTGGAAACATCTTCAGGAGAATAGGTATTATTTTTTCTTTGAATGTTTGGTAGAATTCCCCAGGGAATCCATCAGGTCCTGTGCTCTTGTTTTTTGGGAAGTTTTTGATCTCTGCTTCAATCTCATTACTAGGTATTGGTCTATTCAGGTTGTCAATTTCTTCCTGATTCAGTTTTGGAAGTTCATAGGTTTCCAGGAATGCATCCATTTCATCTAAGTTGCTTAACTTATTGGCATATAACTGTTGGCATATAACTGTTGATAATAATTTCTGATGATTGTTTCTATTTCCTTGGTGTTAGTTGTGATCTCTCCCTTTTCAGTCATAATTTTATTAATTTGGATCTTCTCTCTTTTCTTTTGAATTAGTTTGGCCAGTGGTTTATCAATCTTATTGATTCTTTCAAAAAACCAGCTTCTAGTTTTGTTGATGTGTTTTACTGTACCTCTAGTTTCTATCTTATTGATCTCTGCTCTAATTTTGATTATTTCCCTTCTGTGCATGGGGTTGGCTTAATTTGTTGTTGATTCTCCAGTTCTTTAAGGTGTAAAGAGAGCTGATGTATTCTGGATTTTTCAATTTTTTTGAGGGAGGCTTGGATGGTTATGTATTTCCCCCCTTAGGACTGCCTTTGCTATATCCCATAGGTTTTGGACCAATGTGTCTTCATTCTCATTGGTTTCCATGAATTGTTTAAGTTCTTCTTTGATTCTTGGTTGATCCATTCTTAAGCAAGGAGGTCTTTAGCTTCCAGGTGTTTGAATTCCTTCCAAACTTTTTCTTGTGGTTGAGTTCCAGTTTCAAAGCATTGTGGTCTGAGAATATGCAGGGAATAATCTCAGTCTTTTGTTATCTGTTGAGTCCTGATTTGTGACCCAGTATGTGGTCTATTCTGGAGAAAGTTCCATGTGCACTTGTGAAGAATGACTATTCTGTTGTTGTATAGTTAAATGTTCTGTATATATCTATGAGGCCCATCTAGTCCAATGTGTCATTCAATGCTCTTGTTTTTTTGTTGATTTTCTGCTTGGATGATCTGTTTATTATTGAGAGTGGCATGTTAAGATCCCCTAATATTAATGTATTCATATCAATATGACTCCTTATCTTGATTAACAGTTGTGTTATGTAGTCGACTGCTCCCATATTGGGGGCATAAATATTTACAATTGTTAGATCTTCTTGGTGGATAGACTAACCCATTTCACTTTTATTCTTACTTTCTGAGATGGTATCTAATTCCTTCTTCATTTTTTTAAAAGATTTTATTTATTTATTTGACAGACAGAGATCACAAGTAGGCAGGGAGGCAGGCAGAGAGAGAGAGAGGAGGAAGCAGGCTCTCTGCTCAGCAGTGAGAGTGAGAGTGTCAGAGTAGGGGGGATCTGGGATCACCCCCCCAGCTCAGGGTCCTGGGATCACCCCCCCAGGGGGTGGGTGATATGGGGCTTGATCCCAGGACCCTGAGCTCATGACCTGAGCTGAAGGCAGAGGCTTTAACCCACTGAGCCACCCAGGTGCCCCACCTTCTTCATTTTATAACCAAGGAAACCAGAACAGAGATTAAACTGACCAAAGTCACACATCCTTTAAGTAGCGATGCCAGTCACTTATATGCAGATAATCTAAATGATACATTTACCTAAAGTGAACTTGAAACATCCTCCATACTTGAGAAAGTATTTATTTAAAATGCAGATGTGACCATATTGCCCCAAACTTTAAAATGTCAATAACTGCACTTTACTATTGTGGTGAATTTTAAAACTTCAGCACAGAATTCAGGATTTGAATTCATCAGGGCTTGCCAGTCTCTCATCACATCTTCCAACACCCCCTACTCTGACACTCTAGTTATTCCCAAAGTTTGCTGATTTTCCAAATGCTTCATTTAATTTCATACTCTCATGACACTTTTTATATCATTATATCCTGAAATGTTCTCCCTCCTATCTCCAGTCACCCTGCAAACATCTGTTCATTCTTTAAAATTTATCTCAGGTGTCATCTTTTCTAAGAAATTATCCTTAAATTCTATCAGTTCCAGATGATCTATCAATCGTTCTGCTATTTCTGTATCTTGGGCATTATTCAAGTATTCTATGTACCATTGCATTAAATAATTTGTCTATACATTTTGCTTCAACCAGACAAGTGTTTCTTCTCAAAGAGATCCTCCTATGTTACTCATTTTTGTGTTCCTTGTATCTAGAAAAGTATCAGATATATAATAGCACTTATTGAATAAATGAATGTTAAGATTAGGGCTTAACTTTTAAGTGAACTCTAGAACACCTGTTGAACTCCACCAATTAAATGTAAGTTTAAGGTAAGACAGCAGCACTCCAAGTCTTTACTCATTTTGTCCAGAAAGTGAATTCTGCCTTACCAAATAGGATAGATTTTTCTTTTCTTTTTCTTTCTTTCTTTCTTTTTTTTTTTTTTTTTTTTGGAGAGTAATTGCCAGGTTGCAATTGTTTATTTCTTAAACAAACAAATTATATCCAGTTCCCTAGTTAGTGTCATATTTACTGAGGAAATTTAATTTCATGTTTCCCTTTGTCTTATTCCGAGGATAAGTGGAGCAAATAAATATTTCCTCCTTATAATAAAAAAGAGATGAATGTTAATACTAATGATACTTATTGTTTACTATAGCAGGCACTATACTCAAAACCAACTTATGTGATGATACATTCACTATCTCCATTTCACAGATGAGTTATGGAAGGTGTAGAGAAGTGGAATAAGTTAGAAGTATCACTGCTGAATGGAAAGCAGTCCAGGTCTGACACGACTGACAGAAATGTCTGAAAGAAGAGAAGGAAGTCTATAATATGCTGACCTGTGAATCTCTGTGAAGACCGGGAGGCAGGGAGTTCAATGGTTTTAACTCTTCCCTACCATTAAGTGTTATACTGTGTCCTCCAAAATGCAAGCCTTCTTTCAGAATTGTTCTCTTTGTGCTAACAGGCTCTCTGCTTCATTCTCTGCATCTGGGAACTTCCAGTCCCTGAGTGGACCCTGGCCTTTTGCAATTGCACTGCCTGGTAATATATTATTTCCTAAACTTGAACTAGATAGAGCAGACTTCATCATAGGCACACTTGGTATATTATCTTCTCTCCTTTTTTCATAAAAGCAATATATCCTCATTGCAGCAAACTCACACAGAAGACAAATATCATTCATAATTCCACAATCCAAATATACACTCCTAAAATTTTGGTGAATACAAAAAAGAGGAAGAGAGAGAGAGAGAGGGAAACAGAGGAAGAAGTCATATTTTAAAAATATAAATGAGGAGCAATTCTCTTGGAATTAGATGATTCATTTATTATGACCATGAACATTTGCTCAAAATACCAAATAAATTTTGAATTTTTGCAACATATTCATAATTAGCTAATATTTCTTAAGAAAGTTTTAGCTGGTTGGCATTGTACTAGGTGTATTTTAATAGCACTTTTCACACATCAATCTACAAGGTAAGTCTCCTATTGTTACTGAAATTTAGAGAATGAAAGTAAGTTGTACAAGGCTGTATAGTAAACATTCAATATTTGTACTATGGTTTGTCTGATCCCAAAGCATAGTGTTCCATATGGTACCTGCTTGATGTTCAATTTATTTAAACAATCTCTCATTGGGGACTTTTAGGCTGTTTTACAATTTCTTTACAAATAACTTGGTAATAAGCATCCTTGTATTAGAAATTCTTTTACTTGAAAGACATTTTTTAGAGCAATTTTAGTTTCATAGCAAAGTTGAGAGGAAGCTACAGAGATTTTTCCTATCCTTCCTTGTCCCACACATGCATAGTCTCCCCCATTATCAACATCCCCCACGTGAGCAGTCTATTTGTTATAACTAATAAACCTGCATTGGCACATCATAATCATCCAGAGTCCCTATTCCTGGTGTTGGATAAAATAGTCTTTAGATGTCAATTATATCCAGTTAATTGATGGTGTTGTTGAGATCAACTATGTTCTTACTGATTTTCTGCCTCCTGGATCTGTCCATTTCTGAATCAGTGGTGTGAAACTCTTCAACTATGATGGCATAGACATTGTTGCAAATCCAAAGGTTTCTTCTATTTTTATGGTTGAATAATATTCCATTGCTTATATATCAAATTTTCTTTATCTTTTCATCTAGGATAGACATTAAAAATTGCTTCCATGTCTTGGGTACAATGATTTTATTCCTTTGGATATATAACATAGAAGTAGAATTTCTGGATCATATTGTAGTTCTACTTTTAATTTTTAAGTAATCTCTGTATTGTTTTCCATAATGGCTGTACCAATTTACATTACCACCAACAGTGTACAAGGATTCTTTTTATTCCATTTCCTCTCTAGCTTTTGTTATCTCTTTTTGATAAAAACCATTTTGACCGGTATAGGTGATAATATCATTGTAGTTTTGATTTGCATTTTCATGATGATTAGTGACATCGAGTAACTTTTCATGTACCTGAAAAATACATTGGAAAAATGTATTTTCAGTTTTTTGCCTGATTGTTATTCATTTCATTATTATAGTTGTTGTTGTTATTATTTTGCTATTGAATTATATGAGTTACTTATATACTTTGGATATAAACTCCTTGTCAATATGTAGTTTTCAAGTAGGCTCTCCCATCACATAGATTTTGTCATTTTATTGACTATTTCTTTTGTTGTATAGAAGCTTTTTAGTTTAATAGCATCTGATTGCTGCTTGCTGATTTTTGTTTTTGTTGCTTTTGATTTGGTATCGTACCCATAAAATCATCACCAAGATCCATGCCAAGGTGCTTTTTCCCTCTGTTTTTTCCTAGGAGTTTTACCTAAGATTTACATGTAAGTCTTCAATCATTTCAAATCAACTTTTGTGAGTGGTGTAAAATGGGAGGTACAGTCTTATTCTTTTACATGCAAATATCCAGTTTTCACAACACCATGTATTGAATAGAAACTCTTTTCTCTTTGGAATATCCTTGGCTCTCATGTTAAATATTAGTTGAGTACATATGCATGAGTTTATTTCTGGGTGCTAGATTCCTTTCCACTATTTTATGTGTCTGTAGGTCAGTACTACATATATATATTATATATAGCTACAGTGCTGTATATGCACACATACATATATATGTATACACACACATACACACACATGGCTTTTAATATAGTTTGAAATTGGAAAGTGTGATACTTCAGCTTTTTTTTTTTCTCAAGATGCTTTAGCTATACAGTCTTTTTTTAGGTTCTATATAAATTTTATGATTTTTTTTCTATTTATGTAAAAAAAAACCCCACCATTGGAATTTGACAGGGATTGCATAAAATATATAGATGGCTTTGAATAGTATAGATATTTTAACAATACGAATTCTTCCAAACCATGAACATCAGATATCTTTCCATTTGTTTGTGTCTTACAGTTTTCAGTGTGCAGATTTTATACTTCCTTGATTTACTTTATTCTTAAGTATTTTATTTTTTCAATGGTATTGTAAATGGAATTATCTTCTATTACTTTTTTAGATAATTCATTGTCAGTGTATAGAAAAACAACTGGTTTTTGCATATTGATTTTGTATCTTATAATTTTACTGAATTTATTAGTTCTGACAGTATTTGAGGAAGTCTTCAGGATTTTCTATATGTAAAATCATGTCATTTGCAAGCAGAGAGAGTTTTGCTTTTTCCTTTCCAATTTGGATGCCTTTATTTCTTTTTCTTGCCTGATTGCTCTGTCTAGGACTCCAGTACTATTGAACAGCAGTGATGCTGCAGACAAGATGTTCACATTAGCTTAAAGGACCCATGGACTGAGAGTGAAAGAATGGAAGAAGACCTTTCAAGTGAATGGCAATCAAAAGGATGGAAGATTAGTTACATTTATATGAGACAAAATAGACTTTAAGCTAAAAATGGTTAAATATGACAAAGAAGGGGCTCTTGGGTAGCTCAGTCATTAAGCATCTGCCTTCAATTCAGGTCATGATCCCAGGGTCCTGGAATCGAGCCCCACATCCAGCTCTCTGCTCAGCGGGAAGCCTGCTTCTTCCTCTCCCACAACCTGCTGCTTGTGTTCCTTCTCTCACTGTCTCTCTCTCTGTCAAATAAATAAAAATAAAATCTTATGTAAAAAAAAAAAAAAAAACCTTTAAAAAATACTAATAACTGTTGGTTATGGCAACTGATGTTACCCTGATATATAAAATGAGCAAAAATAATTAAAACATCACCAATTATAATAAGGAATAAACAGAACTAGGAGAAAATGTCTACTACATATATGCAAGTGGACACTTAGCTGAATCACAAGAACCTGCGATGATGATGTAATCCCATGAGTTAACAAATTTGCATGACTGAGGGCAAAGACATTATCTGAGTCTAATCCTAGCTCTACATAAAACTGAAGGTAAAGCTTCTGTTAAATGTGCTGCTGACCTTTTAGAGTGCTCAGCATGTATAGCTATCTCTGTGGGCTGGAAGGCATCCAACATATGAAAGAACAAGTCTCACCACACGTGTTTCACCTACTATGTTCTAGGTAATGTGCTGGAGATACAATATGAAGAGATGGCAATTCAGCTTAAAATCTAACAACCCTGATAGGCCATTCATAAAAAATACAGCCTAATCAGAATGCCATTGTGCAGCATCCCATCTGATCCACTTAGATTTTGGATGTTTCTTTCCAGAGTTGGCAGTCTGCAAATGAAGGCAAAGGTTAAGAGCAATTTCCAGATCCAACATGACTTGATAGTTCCAACTATCAGTTGTCCCTTATTGATTTAGCTGGCAGAACCAGCACGTGCTCTTTAAGCACATTTGTCCCCTTGAAATCTCTGTGCACTTATTCTCTGCCCTGGAGGTATGTGATGATACCCATCTGATGAGACCCATCTGTCAACTCCCAGCAAAGAAAGAACTGTAATACCATTTCAGGGACTGAAGCTTGCCATCTGCTAAGGCTTCAACTGTGCCTTTTTAGATACTTCACTAAACTAATAAGGAATGTGAAGACATTATCTCAAATTTGGTGAGTTGCTATGAAGTCATAAATTAAATTAAGCGTAAGGCTGATGTTCTCACTGTGAGACAGTAAGTTTCTTGTCTGGGTATTTGTTGGCTGAGCAATTCTTCTGGGAAAAGAATAAAATATATTTTATTGATAGGACTTTTTTCATCGCTTGTTGTACAAGACTAAGAACTTGGCATGGTTTTAGGTGGAAATTTTGGTATTTAATATCAGATGTGTGGTTTATTTTCCACATTTTATAATTGTACAGTTCTTCCAGCTGCTCAATCCATTCTAGCCCAATGAGTTTTAAAAATGCAAATTCTAGTGTGAGAGGAACTTAAGGCTGTTAGAAAAAAATAAAGTCACAGAAAAGTGAAAATTGAACAAAAATCACCCTTAATCTTACTTTTAACCATTTTATGTTTTTCCAGCTGGGCTTTTCCTATACATATTGGTATATGCGCACAACTATATGCCCTATTCTCTTCACTACATTTTAAAAACTAGTTTCTCATTTTTTTCATTATTACAAACTTTTTCTGTTTACGATCTTCAAATGTGCCAGGCATATAAGCAATTCACTTGCAATTCTGCCTGAAATGTTCTTCCTCCCACTGTGATTATGTTTTGTCCCTTCAATTAGTTTAGACTTTCATTCAAATTTCACTTTCTCAGTGCCCCATCTCCTCCTTTATTATTATCCCTGGCATTTATCAGTATCCAGTGTGTCATTTACTTTACGCATTTATTTTCTTTATATTAGTCTCCTCCCCTAGAATGTTGGAATGTTTCTCACTAGTTTTAAATATAGTTTAAATATAGCTATACCCCCTTATCCACAAGGAATAGGTTTCAAGACCCCAGGAGATGCCCGAAACCACAGATAGTACCAAACTTTATATAAAACTATGTTTTTTCCCTATACATACAAAAGTATAGGAAATGTTTATCATAACCTATGATGAAGTTTAACTTATAAATTTAGCACAGCCAGAGATCAACAATAATAACTAATAATAAAATAGAATCATAACAATATACTATAATAAAAGTTATATGAATGCAATTCTTTTGTGTGCACAAAATAGCTTATTGTATTGTACTCAGCCTTCTTCTTGTGATGCTGTAAGATGATAAAATGCCTGTTTGATGAGATGAAGTGAGGTGAGTGACGTAGGCATTGCAACCTAGCATGTGGACCAGTCCAGTGAAAGTCAACCAGATATTTCTGTGCAATACTATGGAGAATAAGTTACCTTCCACTTCCGGGGTTTCTCTACTGGTCAGAGGTGGGCCTGAAGCTGCCAATAGTCATATTTGTGCTCATATGTGGTTGGGCGACCCAAATGAGAATAAAGGCTTCACAAAGAAAAGGAGAACCAATAAAATAGAAAGGGACAGTGTCTTGATGGCTTAACTTTAACTCCTGGATTCAGACATACTTATAGTGCGCCCTGTACCTTCTATTATATAAACCAGTAATTCTTATTTTTCTTTATATGAGTTTGAATTTAGTTTTTGATGCTTACAAACTGTAAAAATTCTAGTGCACCAAGTAATTTTCTAACAGGTTTTATTGACTATTCTGTCCCTTGTCCAACAACCTCTACTGTTGTATAATTCTAATCATAAAATTTAATTTTTATATAAAATGTGTCTCTTCCTAAGACACAATTTAGTTCTATTTTTCTATCCAGATTTAAGTGTATTTTATAGAATTATTAAAACTTTAGCAATTTGGAGTCAATCCCAGCTCTTATCTATTTTATTATATTAACTTGCTTATTCTTCCAAATAAATTAAAGAATTATAGTATAAATAACTCATCAAAAATTAACTTTGGGGTTCCTGGGTGTCCCAGTTTGTTAACTGTCTGCCTGCAGCTCAGGTCATGATCCCAGTGTCCTGGGATGGAGCCCCACGTTGGCATCTCTCCTCCTCAGGGAGCCTGCTTCTTGCTCTCCTTCTGCCGCCCCTTCCCCTGCTTGTGAATCTCTCTCTCTCTGTCAAATAAATAAATCTTTAAAAAAGCAAATTGACTTCAACTATGTTAAATCTACAATTTGATGTGACAGTAATATGCATTTTGACCAGTCTTCTCAATAATCACTATTCATCATTTACAGCTTACTGTGAAATGTTACAGGTTTCTTTAATTAAAGAAGATATAAATTTAATTAAAAGATATTCCTAAGTATTTTATCAGTTTTCACTTCCTATTTTTACCATTAACTGATTGTTTTTATTTATTTTTTAAAAGATTTTATTTATTTATTTGACAGAGAGAGAGATCACAAGTAGGCAGAGAGGCAGGCAGAGAGAGAGGGAGAAGCAGGCTCCCTGCTGAGCAGAGAGCCTGATGTGGGGCTCGATCCCAGGACCCTGGGATCATGACCTGAGCCGAAGGCAGAGGCTTTAACCCACTGAGCCACCCAGGCGCCCCTCACTGATTGTTTTTAGACCATTAACTGGTTGCTGTTATTTTATGGGAAAACAATGTTAATGTAAATATGTCATGTTTATACACCTTATTAAGATCTTAAATTAGTTCAGGTGCGACACTTATTTTATAATGGTAGCCTTATGGCACCAGGAGGAGGCAAATGTCCACACTAGCATCTGTGATTATCATCTCATGCCACCTTTGCACTGGTCACCAGTCTTGTGCTGCCCCCAGTGGAGAACTACGACCCAATCTACTGCTGAAATGTGGTCATTCTTCCATAGGAGCATATTTAATAACTATTTAATAAACATTATTAAAATAGATATTTTAAAACATGTTAAAAACACCTGCATATTCTAGATTCTCAATAACACTGTTTTGACTCTGAATACAATCCAATCACTTTGTACAACAGATGTGGAAACTCTCCAAAAATGTTCAGTTGTTTCTCAAGGTCAAATCACAGCTTATGACTCACTTTTAGAATAGCAATTATAATGCAATGTAATTTAAAAGGTGTGATATTCATTATTTAATGATTTCATACTGGTGATAAATTATCACCAGAGCCTCTGCTCTGGATGCCCTAAGGGCTTCTTGGCAATAGTGTGATCTATATTTCTCAGCATATTTCTGTGCACCATGTTGCCTTGTGGCTTTGATTATAACGTTTCCATATAGTTTTGGGGACTTGAGGCTGTAGTCTTCTCTCTGACAGAGATAAGGCTTCCTTGTTTTTCTTATTTCTGAAGGATGTACCGTTCGCCAGGTTTCAGTATCTTTTCCAAAATCTACTTCTATAAAAACATTAAAATACCATCTAAGAGATGTATTTTAAAGCAACAGCTACCTTTAATTACTTATTATATTAACGCTTCTGAAATCACAATGTTTTCTAGAAGCTCGGATCTTGAAAGGGCCATCTGACATCCAGCTGCTACAACAGGAGAAGAGATTTTAACTAAGAGAAAGGACAGTGGGTTACTTGGGCAAACTCCATCAGACACCCCATTAGCCACCTGAAATAGACCACAAGGTTAGTGTGTTTGCCACTCAAACCAACTACAAAGCAATTCACCTACCCAAACTTTCCCATCCAGCTGCTCACATCAAGCTCTGATTTCATGCCAATTCTGGAGCTGACTCTGGGTTTGCAAATGTTCCAAATGGTGCTGTTACCAACTAGAACTTCTTGAAATGCCTATATTATCAGTCTAGCTCAGTGTATGTATGTGTGTGTGTGTTTGTGTGTGTGTGTGTGTGTGTGTGTGTGTGTGTGTGTAATGGGACATTTCTAGGTACAAAAAAAAGCTGCTGTGAAGTCTTGAGAGGCAAGGCAACAGATGACTTTCCTAGGAATTGAGAAATTGGGAAAAGAGCTTAGTAAATTACAAAAGTTAGATTTTGCAGGTTGAAAAAATTATTTTATTGGTGTCGTTTTTGTTGGATTTTATTTTAGTTTTTTTTTCTTTTTTGGCTAGCAAGGAGCTTGATATGATAAGAAAATGAATTTAGGGAATTCATAAATCCAGTGGTTGTCCTTCTTAGGCTAACAACTCTCTTTCAGAATTACTATTTGGATGGAACTCTCAGCAGGACCAAATAACTATTGCTGATCTGCTTAGGTGTTTTCTTTTGTTTTTGTTTTTTTAAGATTTTGTTTATTTGACAGAGAGAGATCACAAATAGGCAGAGAGGCAGGCAGAGAGAGAAGGGGAAGCAGGCTCCCTGCCTGCTATGCAGAGAGCCCAATGCAGGGCTTGATCCCAGGACCCTGGGATCATGACCTGAGCCGAAGGCAGAGGCTTTAACACACTGAGCTACCCAGGTGCCCCGTTAGGTGTTTTTTTTCCAGGAGAGGGAAAAAAAAAACCACCTAAGCAAATCAGCAATAGTTACCTTACTGTCATTATTACAACAAAGGAATGTCTCATTGTCTAGAAAATAATTTTTCTTCATTGCTCGTTAAACCTGTTTTTGCTGTTTTTCTAGAAATATTCACTGCCCAAATGCCGTTTCATTCCTTCAAGAAGAAAAGTTCTCTCCCACACTTTCTGGTAAGTCCATAATATACTTACACCAGGTCGCATAACCTTCCCAGAACAACATTCCATCTGATTGGTTGCCATGATAATAGGTAAGATCAGTTGCAGCAAAATAAACTGTATACTTTAATGATAATATACAAACAAATCTCTGAGGGTTCTTGGTTTACCAGTGTCCTAGGCACACCAGTTGAGGGCCACAGCAATAATGCAGTGGTATAGTACTAGCCAGTACATTACTCAAATTCTTTGTTTATGCAACACATAACGGCTATGCTCATTGTACAAAAGGCTTGCACAGCTTCACATGCCTTATCACTGTGCATGCCATGCTCTTCTGTGCTTGGTTTTAGATAATATAATTAGAACATACCATGTATAATATTTGTATAGAATCTGATACATGCTAAGTGTTCAGTACATGGTAGATTGGATGTTTCATCAGGAAAGCAATCCAGTCTAATTAATCCAACCCCTCTTCACTAAGTTCTCCATAACTTCCTATTGAATTGAATTCAATAGATATGGTCAGGGTAAACAGAAGTCATGAGACTGATGTCAATATATGGGTACAAGGTAAAATGAGGATGAAATGAAGTTTTTACATGTACAGTGACCATATTTTGGCATTCCACCATTAGTATGAGTGGTTGATAACTGAATAATATTCCATATAAAACTGTGAAACTCATGTTTTCTTTCATAAATTTCTTATAGAAAACTTCCAAGATTTCAAACTATATTTCTTTTTGAGACACTATTATACAGTATTTTAAAGAAACTAAAAGTATATGTTATATTATTATCTTAAACTCACTTCAACATAATGCTTTATATTATCTCTGATTTATTTTATTTTTATTCATGTGTATATCATCTGGTTTATATATAATTGGGATCTTTAACATCAAAAATTACATTGTGTATTTTATGAAACAAATTTATTTATTTATTTATTTGAGAGAGAGAAAGGGATGGGGCAGAGGGGGAGGGAGAAAGAATCTGAAGTAGACTTCACACTGAGCACAGAGCCCAATAGTGGCTCTATCCCATGACCTAAGCTGAAACCAAGAGTCAGATGCTTAACTGACTGAGTCACCCATGCCCCTATATAATGAAACAAACTTTTGGTTTTTTTTTAAGATTTTATTTACTTTTATTGGACAGAGAGAGAGACCACAAGTAGGCAGAGAGGCAGGCTGAGAGACAGGGGGAAGCAGGCTCCCTGCTGAGCAGAGAGCCCGATGCGGGGCTCGATCCCAGGACCCTGAGATCATGACCTGGGCCAAAGGCAGAGGCTTAACCCACTGAGCCACCCAGGAGCCCCAAAACAAACTTATTTTTAATGAAAACAACTGTTCCTTTAAAAATTCTTATCAGATGAATCTACATAATCTTCCCTATTATTTTAAAGCCTACCTAATATTACACTGTTAATCTTCTGTGCTATTTCTCTGTTGTTGGGCATTGAAAAGGGTAATATTATATCTTCACTACAGATTATACTGTAATAAACCCATCTGTATACATATATTTTCTTCTGAATTGTATAATTACAAAAATCATGTATATTTTTCTTATAAGTTATCTACTTAAATTAGTTGAATTGCAGAAGTATATATTTTTCTTTGTATTTTCTCTCTTCCAATTCTTGTAGACTACCATCCTCAATGCTTTAATGTATTTCCTTTTGCTATGTGCTTAATATTAATTTAGAGAAAATTAATCGTTTCTCATAATATTCAAATAAAATCTTGATTGGGATTTCATAATGAGTTTTTACTGTTGTAGTTGTGATGCAAACACAAACACTGACTTGTGTTGTTTTCTATTATGAGTCACTTTTAAGTATTTTTAAAACATTTTTCCATTGTGAATATTTTTTAATACATGGGTTATTTATGAAGACATTTTCTAGTTTACAAACACAGGAGATATTTTAGTTATCCTTATGTTTTGGAGTTTTATTGCTGTTGCCTTTTGTGTCTTATTTATTTATATTTGTAAAATTTATTTTTCTAAATTTAGACTTTAAATTTTTTGAGCAGTTTTAGGTTCACTGCAAAATTGATAGGAAGGTATAGAGATTTTTCATATATCCTCTTTCCATACATACAGAGCCTCCCCCATTATCAGTATCTCCCACCAAAGTGATACATTTGTTATAGCTGATGAACCTACATTGACATCATAATCATCCAAAGTCCATAGTTTATCTTAGGATTCACTCTTGGTGTTGAATATTCTATGAGTTTGGAAAATGTATAATGACATGTTTCCACCATTATAGTACCATACAGAGTATTTTCATGCTCTATGTCATACAGTTGAAATCATACAGTAAGTAGTCTTTCCAGATTGGTTTCTTTGACTTAGTAATATGCATTTTAGTTTCCTCCATTTCTTTTCATGCCTTGATAACTCATTGCCCTTTATTACTGAACAATATTCCATTGTCCGCATGCACCTCCATTCACCCACTGAAGGACATCTTGATTGCTTCCAAGTTTTGGCAATTTGAATAAAGCTGCCATAAACACCTATGTGCAGGTGTCTGTGTGGACAACTCCTTTGGGTCAATACCAGAGAATGAGACTACTGAGTCATAAGAGTATGTTTAATTTTCTAAGAATTGCCAAACTAAAGTGGTTGTACCATTTTGCTTTCCCACCAGCAATGAATGAGAGTTTCTGTTGCTCCACATTTTCACCAGCATATGTTGCTGTTAATATTCTGGATTCTAGCCATTCCAATAGTTTTCTAGTGGTATCTCATTGTTTAAATTTGCATTTCCATGACAACATATGATATGAAATATCTTACCGTATGCTTATTTACACTCATTTTCTACATACAAACAATTCAAAACATGCTCAATGTTCTGAACTGATTGCTCAGTTTTTTTATTTCTGGGATCTGTATTTCCCTTTGGTTTCTCCAGCTTCTTCTCTACAGTCAAATTCTGTGGAGGAACAAACACAAAATAGTGTTTAGCTGGTGTTTGTTTTTCAGCACAAAGTTAACCAGCAGTTTCCTAAAGTGAGTTTAAAAAAAAAAAACTTTTTAATGACATTTGATATGCCAAACTATTTTCCAAAATTAGCATATAAATGTGCTACTTTACTGTTGATGGAATCAATGTACTCTGGAATCAATGTACTATTCACTAGACTAGCTTTTAGAATCATATTTTGAAAGTATATGTCTTATATAGTATATCTCTTTTTTGTTTTAAGTTGCATTCATTTGAATACGAGCAAATTCCAATAATGTCTAACATGTGTTTATTATTTGCATGTCCTTTTGAATCATCTTACTGTTCATTTTCCTTGCATATCCATTTAATATCATTATGATGTTGTTCTTATGATTGGGAAGAAACATTTCACATTTTTCAAATATTCTATTTCTTTGATAGTCATAGGGAAAAAAGACAAACGTTTTGAAACGTTATGAACTCAAATGGAAGATTAAGGAAACCAGACCTTCTGCCTGTCAGGAAGCAAAGATTGAGGAATGTGATATTTTAATCATTGAAATCACATATGCTTAGCATTCACAAGGTGCAAACATTATATAGAGTTTATGCAGTTCAGAGCCTAGAGTCTGGGTTAATGGTGTTTTTGCTCAGAAAAGAAGCTTAAACACTGGGCATTTCTACTTTCTTGTAGTCTCACTTTACTTGGTGTGAAGTTGGCACTGGAGCATCTGTCAAGTACAACAGATGTTATCAGGAACAGAAAATTCTCTGCAACCAAGTTCAATCTGCTGTTTGCATATTCCACTGAGCACATAGATTGTAGTTTCATTTCAACAGAAGAAAGATAATGTATTTCACCTGCAAGTATACTCCCTCTTAAGTTCCTAGGGAAAGGACAAGAGTTGATTTTCTTATTGCTATTCAAGGAAATACAAAGAGAAAGATTTCCACAAGAAACCCATAGCTCTAAATGTTTCTTTGTAAAATGTGGTGTTAGTATGGATTTTGTAAACATAGACAACATGGAACACATGAGTGGCTTCTTTAGTGCATGATGAAATTAGGTACATAAGGCACTGATTTCATTGAGCAGCTGCTTTAAAATCTAGGAGGCAGAATTGTGTAATGATATGGTTTGTTATTACATGGTTTTATGGTGATTTTAAGTCAAATATTATAAATATACAATACAACATTGTTAACTATATTCACCATTCACAGAGGGAAGATGATATGAAGACACACAAGGGAAAGGCCATGTGAAGACGGAAGGATAGGAGGCATGCATCTACAATGAATATCAAAGATTGCTGACAAACCACCAGAAGTTTAGGAAGAGCAAGGAAGGATTCCCCTATTGGTTTCAGAAGAAGCATGGCCATGCCATCACCTTGATTTTAGACTTCTAGCTTCCAGAACAATAGGACAATAAATTTCTGTTGTTTTAAGTCACCCAGTTTATGTTACACTTTTATTCTTATTAGTGGATTAAAATTAAAATTAAAGATTTTAATTTTATATTGTCTGCTTTCCTGTAAGACACAAAAGTTTTTAATAAAGTCTATGACTTTCTACACCACTTGATTTAGCTTTGTACATACTTTTGCATCTATATTAATATAAGAAATTGATCTGTAAACTCTTTTTTGTTGTTGTTTGTTGTTGTTCATTTTGTTTGTTGTCTTTAATGTTTGATTAGTCCATTTTTCTAGACTGAATTTGCAAAAGACTTTGTTTTACTTTTTATTATTTATTTCAAGAGGCAGCTTTGTGTCCTGTTTCATTAATTGTTTTCTTATCATAAATATTTCCTTCATCTTTTATTTAGTTTATTCAGATTTTCTTTTTCTCTTCTTAAAAATTGCTATGTACCTCAAAAATTTGGCCTTTCAGGGCATGTGGGTGGATCAGTCGGTTGGGCATCTGACCCTTGTTTTTGGCTGGGTCATGATCTCCAGGTCCTGGGATCAAGCCTTGCATAGGGCTTCCCATACGGAAGGGAGTCTGCTTGTCTACCTTTCTCTCTGCCCCTCTCCCCTGTGCTCTCTCTCTCTCTCTCTCTCTAAAATAAGTGAATAAATCTTAACTTTTTAAAATTTGGACTTTCTTTTTTATAGTATTTGCCTTTATTTTTCCCTCAAAATAATACTTCAGCTGTGGAATAAGCAAAAACCCAACCTCATCAAAGATGTCCACATGCTAATGACCTATCAATAAATTATGTTACATAGCAAGGGACAACTTAGGTTGCAGATTGAATTAAGTCTTCTAATCAGCTGATTTTCAATTGGGAAGATTATCCTGGATTAACTAGGTAGACTCACTGTAATGACAATCTTTATAAGTAAAATAGAAGTCAGAAATCAGAATCCTGTAATGTAACGTGAAGAAGACTCAAGACTCTTTGAAGGTGAAGGGGGTCATGAATGAAGGAATGCAGGTGGCTTCCAGAAACCAGAAAAGGCAAGGAGAGAGATTCTTGCTTAGAGCTTCCAGGATGGACTGCAGCCCTGCTGCACCTTGACTTTAGCCAAGATCCATTCAAACTTCTCACCTTCAGAACGGTAAGATAGTAATCCATGTTGTTTCAAGCCCCTAAGCTTTCAGCAATTTGTTGTAGCAGCAACAGGAAGCTAACAGAGGCTGTATTTTATGAATTATTCAATTTTGAATATTTAAAATGTCCATTACACTTCATTCATTGAACCATGATATTTTAGACTTAGGTTTATAATTTCTCAGGTATGAGTTTTGAAGTTTACCTTTTTGTAATTGGCTTACATCATTATTACATTATCATGAGAATATATAGTCTGTATAATACCAATTTTGAAAACATAGAATCTTTTTTCCCAAGATACCGATTTTCTGAATGTTTCATGTATAAAAGAAAAGAATGTGTATGAGTTGTTGGAAGTAGGTGTCTAGATGATAGTTATGGCAGCCAACAGATACAAAAATAATTGCATTCTAATCTTTGATATCTTCACTGATATGTCATTTAGTTTAAAAATTATGGGAAATATATAATAAATTTCTCATAATCATTATGGATTTGTTAATTTCTCCTTGCCATTCTGTCAAATCTTCCTTTAAATGTTTTGTGATTATGTTTAATATGTTAGTATGTACAAACTCAGAATGTATAACTAAGCATATGCTTTATCCACGGTAGGGGTTGTATATATATATTTTTTGTATTGATTATTTTATTAACATATAATGTATTATTTGCCTCAGGAGTACAGGTCTATGAATCATCAGGCTTACACACTTCACAGCACTCACAATATCACATACCCTCCCCAATTTCCATAACCCAACCACCTCTCCATACCGCCCTCTCCCCAGCAATCCTCAGTTTGTTTTGTGAGATTAAGAGTCTCTTATGGTTTGTCTCCTTCCCAATCCCATCTTGTTTCATTTTTTCCTTCCCTACCCCACAAACCCCCCACTCTGCCTCTCAAATTAATCATATCATGGATATCACATAATTGTCTTTCTCTGATTGACTTATCTCGCTTAGCATAATACCCTCTAGTTCCATCCACATTGCTATAAGTAGCAAGATTTCACTTATTTTGATGGCTGCATAGTATTCCAGTGCGTGTGTGTGTGTGTCTTTGTGTCTCTGTTTGTGTGTATATCACCTCTTTTTCATCCATTCATCTGTTGATGGACATCTAGGTTCTTTCCATAGTTTGGCTATTGTGGACATTGCTGCTATAAACATTTGAAACATTTCGTTGCACATGCCCCTTCGGATCACTACATTTGTATCTTTAGAGTAAATACTCAGTAGTGCAATTGCTGGGTTGTAGGGTAGTTCTATTTTCAACTTTTTGAGGAACCTCCTTGCTGTATTCCAGAGTGAATGCACCAGCTTGCATTCCCAGCAACAGTGTAGGAGGGTTCCCCTTTCTCTGCATCCTTCCCAACATCTGTCGTTTCCTGACTTGGTAATTTTAGCCATTCTGACTGGTGTGAGGTGGTATCTCATTGAGGTTTTGATTTGTATTTCCCGAAGCCAAGTGATGTTGAGCATTTTTTCAAATGTCTGTTGGCCATCTGGATGTCTTCTTTGCAGAAATGTCTGTTTATGTCCTCTGTACATTTCTTGATTGGATTAGGTGTTCTTTGGGTGTTGAGATTGTTAAGTTCTTTATAGCTTTTGGATACCAGCTCTTTATCTGATATGTTGTTTGCAAATATCTTCTCCCATTCTGTCAGCTGTCTTTTGGTTTTGTTGACTGTTTCCTTTGTGTGCAAAAGCTTTTGATATTGATGAAATCCCAGCAGTTCTTTTTTCCCCTTGCTTTCCTTGCCTTTGGCAATGTTTCTAGGAAGACGTTGCTGCGACTGAGATCAAAGAGGTTGCTACCTGTGTTCTCCTCAAGGATTTTGATGGATTCCTATCTCACATTGAGTTCTTTCATCAACTTGGAGTCCATTTTTGTGTGTGGTATAAGGAAATGGTCCAGTTTCATATTTCTGCATGTGGCTGTCCAATTTTCCCAACACCATTTGTTGAAGAGACTTTTTTCCATTGGACATTCTTTCCTGTTTTGTTGAATATTAGTTGACCATAGAGTTGAGGGTTCATTTCTGGGCTCTCTATTCTGTTCCATTGATCTATGTGTCTGTTTTTGTGTCAGTACCATACTGTCTTGATGATGACAGCTTTGTAATAGAGCTTGAAGTCTGGAATTGTGATGCCACCAACTTTGGCTTTCTTTTGCAACATTCCTCTAGGTATTTGGGGTCTTTTCTAGTTCCATATAAATTATAGGCTTATTTGTTCCATTTCTTTGAAAAAAAAAAAAAAGAATGGGATTTTGATAGGGGTTACATTAACCGTGTAGATTGCTTTAGATAGCATAAACATTTTCACAATATTTGTTCTTCCAAACCACGAGCATGGAATGTTTTCTCATTTCTTTGTGTCTTCTTCAATTTCTTTCATGAGTATTTTACAGTTTTCTGAGTAGATTCTTTGTCTCTTTGGTTAGGTTTATTCCTAGGTATCTTATGGTTTTGGGTGCAATCATAAATGGGATCCACTCTTTAATTTCTCTTTTTTCTGTCTTGCTGTTGGTATATAGAATGCAACTGATTTCTGTGCATTGATTTTATATCCTGACAATTTGCTGAATTCCTGTACAAATTCTAGCAGTTTTGGAGTAGAGTATTTTGGGTTTTCCACATACAGTATTATATCATCTACAAAGAGTGAGAATTTGACTACTTCTTTGCTGATCAGATGCCTTTTATTTTTGTTTGTTGTCTGATTCCTGAGACTAGGACTTCTAGTACTATGTTGACTATCAGTGGTAATAGTGGACATCTCTGCCATGTTGCTGACCTTAGGGGAAAAGTCCCAGTTTTTGATGTTCATTGTGGGTTTTTCATAGATGGCTTTGATGATATTGAGGTATGTACCCTTTATCCTTACACTTTGAAGAGTTTTGATCAAGAAAGGATGCTGTACTATGTCAAATGTTTTTTCAGCATCTATTGAGAGTATCATATGGTTCTTGTCCTTTCTTTTATTAATGTATTGTGTTATACTGTTATTGATTTGCAGATATTGAACCAACCTTGCAGCCCAGGGATAAATCCCACTTGGTCGTGGTGAATAATCCTTTTAACGAACTGTTGGATCCTATTGGCTAGTATTTTCGTGAGAATTTTTGCATCCGTGTTCATAAAGGATATTGGTCTTCATTTCTCCTTTTTGGTAGGGTCTTTGACTGGTTTTGGGATCAAGGTAACACTGGCCTCATAAAATGAGTTTGGAAGTTTTCCTTCCATTTCTATTTTTTGGAACAGTTTTAGGAAAATAGGTATTAATTCTTCTTTAAATGTTTGGTAGAATTCTCCTGGGAAGCCATCTGACCCTGGGCTCTTGTTTCTTGAGAGATTGTTAATGACTGCTTTAATCTCCTTACTGGTTATGGGTCTGTTCAGGTTTTCTATGTCTTCCTGCTTCAGATTTGGTAGTTCATATATCTCTAGGAATGCATCCATTTCTTCCAGATTGTCAAATTTGCTGGCATAGAGTTGCTCATGGTATATTCTTATAATTGTTCGTATTTTATTGGTGTTGGTTGTGATCTCTCCACTTTCATTCATGATTTTATTTGGATCATTTCTCTTTTCTTTTTGATAAGTCTGGCCAGGGGTTTATCAATCTTATTAATTCTTTCAAAGAACCAGCTCCTAGATTCATTGATTTGTTCTGCTGCTCTTTTGGTTTCAATTTCATTGATTTTTGCTCTGATCTTTATGATTTCTCTTCTCCTGCTGGGTTTAGCCTTTCTTTGCTGTTCTTTCTCCAGCTCCTTTAGGTATAGGGTTAAGTTGTTTATTTGAGACCTTTGTTGTTTCTCGAGAAAGGCTTGTATGGCTATATACTTTCCTCTCAGGACTGCCTTTGCTTTGTCCCACAGATTTTGAACCGTTGTGTTTTCATTATCATTTGTTTCCATGAATTTTTTCAATTCTTCTTTAATTTCCCGGTTGACCCATTCATTCTCTAGTAGGATGTTCTTTTTTCTCCATGTATTTGAGTTCTTTCCAGTTTTCCTCTTGTGATTGAGTTCTAGCTTCAGAGCATTGTGCTCTGAAAATATGCAGGGAATGATCTCAGTCTTTTGGTAGTGGCTGAGACCTGCTTTGTGACCCAGGTTGTGATCTATTCTGGAGAATGTCCCATATGCACTTGAGAAGAATGTGTATTCTGTTGCTTTGGGATGGAATGTTCTGAATATATTTGTGATGTCCATCTGATCCAGTGTGTCATTTAAAGCCTTTATTTCCTTGTTGATCTTTTGCTTGGATGATCTGTCCATTTCAGTGAGGGGGATGTTAAAGTCCCCTACTATTATTGTATTATTGTCGATGTGTTTCTTTGATTTTGTTATTAATTGCTTTATATAGCTGGCTGCTCCTATGTTAGGGGCATAGATATTTAAAATTGTTAGATCTTCTTGTTGTACAGACCCTTTGAGTATGATATGGTGTCCTTCCTCATCTCTTATCATAGTCTTTGGCTTAAAATCTAATGGTGCAAAAACAATGAATACTCTTACGCTGAAAATAAATTAAAAAACAAATTCTTATTTTAAAAAAATCTAATGTATCTGATATAAGGATTGTGCCCCCCTCCCCAGCTTTCTTTTGATGTCCATTACCATGGTAAATTGTTTTCTACCTCCTCACTTTAAATCTGTAGGTGTCTTTGAGTCTAAAATGAGTTTCTTGCAGACAGCATATGGATGGGTTTTGGTTTTTTATCCATTCTGATACCCTGTGTCTTTTGATTGGGGGCATTTAGCCCATTTATATTCAGGCTAACTATTGAAAGATATTAATTTAGTGCAATTTTATTGCCTGTAAGATGACTGTTAGTGTATATTGTGTCTGTTCCTTTCTGGTCCTTTGGGCTCTCCTTGCTTAGAGGACCCCTTTCAATATTTCCTGTAGGGCTGATTTGGTGTTTGCCAATTCTTTTTAACTTTTGTTTGTCCTGGAGACTTTTTATCTCTCCTTCTATTTTCAGTGACAGTCTAGCTGGATATAGTATTCTCGGCTGCACATTTTTTTCATTTAGTGCTCTGAATATATCATGCCAGTTCTTTCTGGCCTGCCAGGTCTCTATGGATAAGTCTGCTGACAATCTAATATTTCTACCTTTGTATGTTACAGACTTCTTGTTCTGAGCTGCTTTCAGGATTTTCTCTTTGTCACTTAGACTAGTAAGTTTTACTATTAGATGACAGGGTGTGGACCTATTTTTATTGATTTTTAGGGGGCTCTCTGTGCCTCCTGGATTTTGATGATTGTTCCCTTTGCCATATTAAGGAAATTCTCTATTATAATTCACTCCAATATACCTTCTTCCCCTCTCTCTGTTTCTTCTTCTTCTGGAATCCCAAATACTCTAATATTGTTTCATCTTATGGTATCACTTATCTCTTGAGTTCTTCCCTCATGGTCCAGTAGTTGTTTGTCTCTCTTTTGCTCAGTTTCTTTATTCCCGGTCATTTGGTCTTCTATCTCACTAATTCTCTCTTCTGCCTCATTTATCCTAGCAGTATGAGCCTCCATTCTTGATTGCACCTCATTATTTCCTTTTTTGATTTTAGCTTGGATAGATTTTAGTTCTTTTATTTCTCCAGAAAGGGATTTTTTCTCCAGACAAGGTTTCTCTAAAGCCTCCATGCTTTTTCTGAGCCCAGCTAGCACCTTGAGAATCATCATTCTGAACTCTAGTTCTGACATATTACCAATGTCTGCATTGATTAGGTCGCTAGCCATTGGTACTGCCTCTTGTTCCTTTCTTTTTGTGTGTGTGTGTGTGTGTGGAGACTTTTTCTGCCTTGTCATTTTATCCAGATAAGAATATATGCACAAGAGAATAAAATACTAAAAGCGTGGCAACAACCCCAGAAAAATGTATGCTAACCAAGTCAGAAGAGACCCCAAACTGGGGGGAGAAGAAAGGGAGTAAAAAGAAATTTCAAAGTAAGTAAATTTCAAAATAAGTAAATATATATATATATATATATATATATATATATATATATATATTTCAAATTTCAAAGTAAATATATATTAAAATATATATATTATATAAATATATATTTATATATATTTATATATTATATAAAATATAAATATATATTAAAAATAAAGGGTTTTAAAAGAAATTTCAAAGTAAATTTCAATATAATATATATACATTTCAAATTTCAAAATAATATATATATTTACTTATTTTGAAATTTTGAATTTCAAATTTCAAAATTCAAATTTCAAATTTTCAAATTTTGAAATATATATATATATATACTTGTTCAATTCACCATTCATATATATATGAATGGTGAATTCATATATATATGAATTCATATATATATCAATGATGAATTGAACAAAGCCACCCACTTGATTTTGGATGTATTTTGGTCTCTTAGAAGAAACTACCTCCTGGGGTGCCTGGGTGACTCAGTGGGTTAAAGCCTCTGCCTTCAGCTTGGGTCATGATCTCAGGGTCCTGCCATCAAGCCCCACATCTCCTCAGCAGGGAGCCTGCTTCCCTCTCGCTCTCTCTGCCTTCCTCTCTGCCTATTTGTGATCTGTCAAATGAATAAATAAAATCTTAAAAAAAAATTAACTACCTCCCCAAATTTTAAAGAAAGTAAAACTTATATATGTTCAAAAATAAGGGTAAACACAATGAAGGGATGGAATATGACTGTAAAGATGAAAATTTCAAAAAATTCTAAAAAGGAATTGATAAAGTTTGTTGGAAAAAGAAAGAAGAAAAAAAAGTGGGGAGAGAATGTGCTCAGGCTGGAGACTAGAACAAAGAAAGCCCTGTGGTAGATTTAGGGTATAGTTTGATCTATTGGAAGAAATTGTATCCCAAAATTTTTTAGAAAAAAAAACAAACAAACCCATGTGTATACAAAAAATAAGGTTAAATACATAGAAGAATAAAATATGACTATAATAATGAAGGTTTAAAAATATTTTTTTAGAAAGGTATTGTTAAGATAAACTAGTTTAAAAAAATTAAGAGGAAGGAGAAAAAGTTTAAAAAAATTAGAATAAGAAAAAAAATTTAAAATATTTAATTTAACTTTGCAAGACTAAAAGGATCATGGGGAGAAAGCCATGAATTCCATACATTGCTTTCCCCTATCTCTGGAGTTCTGCTATTTTCCTTGATAAGTGAGCTTGGTCTTGGCTGCATGTTCTTGCTGATCTTCTGGGGAAGGGGCCTGTTGTAGTGATTCTCAAATGTCTTTGCCTGAGGCAGAATTGTGTTGCCCTTGCCCGGGCCCAGGGTAAGTAATCTGCTTGGGTTTGCTCTCGGGAGTTTTTTTTTCCCCTGAATGCTTTCTGTAGAGCTCTGGAGGTTGGGAATGAAAATGGTGGCCTCCCAGTCTCCAGCCTAGAGGAGCAGAGAGTTGGGGCCTCATTCCTCAGTGTGCCCTCAGAGAAAAGGGGTAAATCACTCCCATCTCCCTGGTCTCTGGTTGCACTCTGTGCTCACCCAGCCTGTGACCAAGTGTTTCTATGATGCAGAGCTCCATTTGGAGTCTCTAAACCCAGCAGATTTCTGCCTCCAGAGAAGGAAGGTGAGTCTCCCTTGATCTGCCACTTGTGGGGTCACTGCTCAAAGAGCAGTGGTCTGACTGTGCCTTAGACCATAGCTTAAGGTAACCGTGAGCTGAGAGCTCATTCCTGGGCTCTGTTTCTGTAGTCGGCTTCCTTGCTCCGATACCTGGGAGCTCTGTCACACTCAGACACCCCTAATCTTTCAGTGACCCCGTGGGTCCTGAGATCACACTGTCCCTGTGAGGGCTTCACACCTGCTTAGCCTCTGGAGTGATGTCCCTCAGTGGAGTAGACTTCTAAAAGTTCTGATTTTTGTGTTCCACTGCTCCGCTGCTTGCCAGGAGCCAGCCCCTCCCCCAGCGGTCTATCTTCCTGTGGCCTTGGATTCACTTCTCCACATGTCCTACGTTTCAGAAAGTGGTTGATTTTCTGTTCCTATAATTGCTGCTCTTCTCTTTGATCTCCTGTTGAGTTTGTAGGTGTTCAGAATGGTTTGATAACTATCTAGCTGAACTCCCACAACCTGATGTCATTTCAGTCCACTACTCCTCCACCATCTTACCTCAGAAATCAGGGGTTATATATTAAGGTCTCTTTTGTCTGATATTAACAAAACTTCCTATCTGTATATGGGTTAAGTATTGGCCTGATATCTTTTTTTTTTCACTTTCATATTTTCTATGTTCTTGCATTTCAGGAAAATAACGTGCAGGTGTTTTTTGTTTAGTTTTGTCCAGTCTGGTTCTCTCTGGACTTTAACTGCTGAGTTTGCTTTATTTACATTTATTACGCTTCCTAATACATGTGCATTTACATCTACCATCTCGTGTTATGGTTTCAATTAACCTGCTTTTCTTTTACTTCCTCCATCTACTGCCAGTATTCTATTAGTTTGCTCTAATTTAATTTATTCCCCTTTTAAATTTTCCTGTATCTAATTTCTAACAATTTTTATTATAGTTAAAATTTTAAAATGCATAAAAATTTAAGTGTCAAACATTCGTGCTCCTTCCTCTTAAAAATATTATTCATTTTTAATCACTTTTCTACATTCCATTGTATTGTCTGGGATAGTAATCTCATCTTATTTTATAACCACTTACCTCCCTGCACATGAACATGAATACAAATATTGGTCACTCTTATCTTGGGGGCCGATTTTTTAATCTGCCTCTTTTCTTCCATATGGACAAACTGACACTATAAGGTATCTCTTGCCTTACCCCCTCACTCATCCATTTGGTAGGTTATGTTATTTGTTCAGGTCAGACTTAGGTGTATGAAATTTCAGCAAATGAAATATAAGTAGGTGTGACAGGGGCAGCCTTCCAACAGAAGAGTCAGCATACGTTTGGAATTTATTTGCCTCTTCAAGGATAAAGAAAGCATCTCCCAAAGAAGGACTTCTCCTTCAGCCACTAATGAGACTAGGGAAGAAGTCCTTTTATACTGTCAAGAAATAAAGGTTTCTTTTTGTATTCCAAGAAAATTTCTGCATTATTTGTTACAGCCACATAACTTATATTAACCTGATTGAAATACCTTCCAAGAGAAGAAGTGGGAAGTACTCTTAGTGATTTGGGGAATCGAATATGGTCTGATAAACTCTTTGTTCTTTGACATCAGACTTCCTGCAATGTATACACATACTCTTGGCCAATTGTACATCTCAGAGCAGCTGACATTTTGAGGATTAAGTTTATTTCAGAGTCAATTTTCCAACTAATCTATTTCTATACCTAAGGCATATATTCCAATATACAGATATTCTGGTGAATGAAAACTAGTAAATGCTCTCATCGAGTGTGAAGCCCTTTGAAGTTCTGACTTTATGTAAGGGGTGCCGAGTTTCAAATCTCCCCCTCATGTATGCTCAGGATCTATTCCTGAAGAAAGTTAAGATTCTTGCTCCCAGTTTCCAAATTCAAAGTCCAAGGCTGCTACAGCATCACCTCATGTGCTTTCCACTTTCATTTTCATTTATGCTTCCTTTTTTTCATCTTTGTATTTTCCTTTCTTTTCTGCAAGCTTGGCTATACATTAATTTTCATATGGAATCCAGAATTTCATAAGTTGTGAGTGGGTTTTCAGGTTATAGTAATTCTGCCATGTCAATGAAACTATAGTTTCCACTATTTTCCCATTTGCCCTTTGGTTATGAATCTGAATTCTTACCCCATTATTATTTCTTCCATGTCAGATTTCTGACACTTTCCCCCTTTTTTCTCCCCTAGTTTGTCTTACATTCTCTGGGCTATGTCCACTGATTATCTCCTTGGATATGTGAGGGCAAGGGATAATTGAACCAGCATAAGCTTTGGCTTTAGGCAGACATAGGTCCCTAAACAGTGTTGCTACTTACAGACATTTGTGCATTACTTACATAGATGCAAAACAATTCAGCTCTAAACCATTACATCCTCCACCTGCTGCTTCTTAGTGACCATGTTCTGACCTTTTCCTTTCCATATCATAGGGGTTGAGTTTTCCAGCCATCCTCTTTTTTTTCCCTGGGGCTAAACAAAGAAATTCCGGTTTTTAGTCTTAAAATACAAGACTTTCTAGTCACTGGTTTAAAAAAAAAAAAGGTTATAAAAGGTGAGATAAAAATGTTACCCCTGCAAGAAAATCAGATATTTTGCATCAATGCATTATTCTTAAGAAGTTTAAATTCAATAATGAGAACTTGTAAAACCACCAGACTTCTGATATTGTTGTTGTGTCTTATTAAACTAACCTTTAAACTCTAAGAGGTGTGCAATTCCAGTTGATTGCTTTACTTAATAACATGGTGTCCTGAAATGATATTTAAGTTGATATCTGTTTTCTCAAAGTTATAAATAATTGGATATTTTCTTTGAAAATCCAGAAGCTGATCATTGGTACTTCTTTTTTTCTCACATAAATGGACTAAGAGATAAAATGACACATTATATTTCTTATTTAAACATATTTTGAAGTCTTAACTAACCAAAACGGTATCACCGATAAACTGAAAAAAAAATTCCCTGCCACACAGGGCAGTTGATTTTTTGACAGGATACATCTAAAATCTAAAACTCCTGGGACATGGCCAACTTGTAGTAGAATGCTGTTTCATCCCCACCTCCAAAGCTCATTTATTGATGTTCCTCCTCTGACTTGTAGATCATTACTCTTATACAGTTCTCTTTTTTACTTTCTGACAATTTATCTTTTATCTATCATTGTCATTTTGTAGAAAACTTTCTCTTTTTCCTTTTCTTAAATTACATGTGTCTTTCAAAGGATGATACTGTCTTTAGAGTGCTTCTTTTTCCATGTCTCTCCCTCAGAAAGCTAATACAGTGGACATTGAACAACATGGGGATTAGGGGCGCCAACCCCCGTCAGTTGAAAATCCATGTATAACTTTTGACCCCCCAAAATCTTTACTAATAGCCCACTATTGATGTGTGGACTTACTGATAACATAAACATTTAACACATATTTTGTTTATGTAATATATACTGTATTCTTACCATAAAGTAAGCTAGAAAAAAAAATATTAAGAATACCATAAGGAAGGGTAAATACATTTACAGTACTGTGCTGTATTTATTGGAAAAAGTCCACATATAAGTGGACCCAAGCAGTACAAACTCATGTTGTTCAAGGGCCAGCCATATATTCAAATTATCTTACAAGGTTATTAGGAGGAATAAGTGACATCTACCTCGCAATGTATGTTGACTATGTATCATCACACCTGTTATTATTTTGACATCTGACACCCTTAAGGATTTACTGATAGGATGCCTCTCATAGAAACATGGTTTAAATATATAACCATTCAGTGATACAAATTAACTGACAAGGTAGACTTCCAGTAAAGTAGACCTGTTGGCCTTTGATACACAGAGCATCAAACAGAAGCAAAAGGGAGGAGTGGTATTTTTTGTTTTGTTTTTGTTTTTCAACTAAAATGTAACTAGGTACAAACTCCCATTACCTTTATGATGAAAACAGCTCCTGGGTTGAATTTAAGTAAGTGGCTGTTCTTTTGAAACTTTATGAACTTAGGCAGTTAGGAAAAGGATGATGGGTTTTGGCCCTGTGGTGATTCTAAATGATTAATATGAAGCTGAAATGTATTATTTTCTGTTCCTTAATTTCTTCTTGGTAGGGAAAGCGAACTAAATTTTTTGAGGTTTAAATGTATTCACCTTGTGGAGAGGTTACTGGTTTTTCTTTTTTTCCCTATAAATTATGTATCAGTGTTTTATTACTGGCTCTAAAATTATAATACACAAAATTAAAAAAATAAGGTCATCAATCACTACTAAAAATGACAAATAGAAGGTGAATAAATCAATACTTGTATTATCAGATGAGATATTAATTTCTGAAGGACTCCTTAATTGATTCTAAACTCTACCAGTTCTTAGGATGAAATAGTCTCTGAAAAATGTTCTGTGAATTATTTGCTATGTAAAAAGACAGGGAGCTAGAATGCAGTAAAAAGAACAAATGTATACATAGGGTATGTTGAATTTCTTCAGGCTCTTTTTCAAGCATGGCCCTTTACATAATCATGGCGTTGAAACCAGCAAAAATCCTTTGTGAACACACAAAAATCAATGTAAGCACAGGTAATGTAATTTCGCTTTATTGGACATTAATAGCATTAATCAATGACTCATAACTGGGATTTCATATTGGAAACACCTGGGGAATTATATATATAATTATAGTTATATAATTATATATTATATAATATATAATTATAGTTATATAATTATATATTGTATAATATAATAATATACAATGTATAATTATATATTATATAATTATATAACAATATATAGTATAATGATATATAATATATAATATATAATTATATATAATAATATATAATATATAATTATATAATTATAATATATATTTCAACATATTTATAATGAGATTCCATTTTACAAAAACATTAAGTTTTACTTAATGCGCCTCCCATTTTGCATTTTGTAAGTTTCCCATATGTTCAATTTTGTACCAAAGTTTTAAAATGTGGATATAATACTATTCCTTCAGAAAACATATCACAACTCTTTATTTTTGGATAACATGGTTTGTTTTGAAAGAGAGCAGTGACTGTTGGATTTGGATAACCTTGGGTATATTGTGCTGTTCTTCAAGGGTAACAGTAATATCCCTCTTTATTCGTTGCACCATCAAAATAGGTAACTTATGGGATGTTTCTACACTTATGGCTTAATAAGTCAGTGGTATCATCCCTTGAAACGTCTCCTGTGGCTATAGTTTAAAATCCTAGCACATTACAAAATTCAATATTAGCTTTATATCTTAAAATAGATCAGCAAGTAACTATTTTTGTTTAATTGACTCACTGGACTTTGTGTCTGTAATACTAAGAAATGGTGCATTTAGGAAGAGAAAATAAAAACAAACTTTTGGAAATATCTATGATTGTATACATTAAAAATATAACATTTCTGACATTCAGGATATATAAATAATAATATAAATTATACATGTATATAAATATATACATTCATATTACCCAGATTAAGAAACAAAAATTTTAAAATCACACGAAAACTGTACAATTCACTTCCTCAATTGGATTTACCTTCCTTCTTCAAAAAGGAAAACATTGTCATAATTAGGAGTTTCTCATTCTTTTACATTTACTATGTATTCATGAATCCATAGTCAATACATAGTAATGTTTTGCATGTTCTTAAATTCATGTAATAGGACATTTAAAGCATTTTTTCTTGATATTGTTCCAAATTATGGATATTGTTCCAAATTATTTTTATGAGATTTATCCTTATTGATCAAAAGAGTTCTAGGTAATTCATTATCATGGTTATCTTTTTATTTGATGGCTGGATTATAGTGTATATATCTTTCTATTACTGGATAGTTGGCCTTTTTTATGTTTACAGTAAACAAGATTATAGTAAACATTCTTGTACATGTTTTTAAGCTACATATGTAGAATTGGATGTAGCTGGTCATAAGGTATGGATGGGTTCAGCTTTATTAAACATTAGCGCTTTGCTCTCTCCCAAGAATGATGTATAATTTACACTCTCACCAGTAGTGCATAGGAGTTCATATTGCTTCACATCTCCCACAACACTTGAGTTGACTGACTTTAAGTGTTACCAGTTGGACGAGTAGGAAATAATATCTCCTTTTGCTTTGAATGTCAAGTTACCTGACTACTAGTGAGATGAAGTATGTTTTATATTAGTAATGATCCTCTTTTATTAATTAATTGCCTGTTCCCTTTTGTTTTCACATTTTCCCATTGTTTTTCTTATTTATTTATACGAGTTCCTAATGCATTTGTATCTTAATATAGTACAAGATTGATTATTTTCTGAGGGCTGAATCATTTCAAGATTACTTTCATTTCTTTAGAAAATTCATTATAAGTAAAAGCTTGATCTTTGCAGGTTCAGATTCTGAACTGAGTGTGGATCCAATTGTCAGGGATGAACCCATATTTGCCAAGCTCATATTCATAAAGTGATGCATCAACACAGAATGTCAATTTATTCATTACTTCATAAAGCAGAACTTTGGAGTTGGCAAAAATAGGTTCAAACCCTGATTTTACTGCATACCAGCTGTGGGCTAGGCTGAAAGCTCCCTCAATGAGGACATGCATCTTTGTCTCTTCTGTTAACTGTTCTATCCCTAGAACTCTAAACATGCCCAACACATAATAACTGCTCAGTAAATATTAAGTCTCTGTATGAAATCTGCTAGTGTCAATGTGCAAGTTATTGTTTCACTCATGGTGCTTCTCATGCATGGATACACAGAAATTTTACATTTTAATGTGAAAAATTAACTTTCTTTTCCATGTGGTTTAAATATCCAGTACCTTAAAAACAAAACAAAACAAAACAAAAAACATCTTTCTCAGACCAAGTTCATGAAGCTATTCTCCTTTTTCACAACCAGATCTTTTATCATTCTGTAATTTAATTAATTATGGCCATCCATGTTTCTAATCAATATTCTCCATATGATAACCATTTGCCCAGTACCATGTTCTTAATAGTTCATTCTTTTCCACTCAATCACTTATCAAATTCTCCATCTCTCATTTATCCAGTTTTCATAAAGGCATGCATCTCTTTGTACACTTAAAAATTTGATTTTGCTAGTCTATTTTTCCATAATTATACTTGTACCACACATTCTTATTTTAAATTTAAGTGAGACTAGATATTTATCTGAAAAAACAAACCCCTCCATCTTCCAAAACACACATCGCTCTTGAAATTTTTCCTATTCATGCTCCTTTGTCCTTCCACAAAAATTTAGAATAAATTTGAAAGCCCCATTAAATCTTTCAGAATAAGAACTTTAATTTAACCCTGAATTCTGTTATTTCTGAACTGTATGTATCTATTTACATGGATCTGCTTTAAATTCACTAAATAAATGTTTTATAATTTTCTCCATTAAGACTATAAATAAATCTTTTTATAATAATTCCTAGAAATCTTACACTTTTAGTTGCTATTAAAATGATGTGTTTTTGTGAAATTACATTTTCTAATAATTTGTTGGTAATATATAATATTCAATTGATATATTTTATTGATATCAGAGTCAGCAACTCAATTTTTCTTTTTTTTTAAATAAGGAATTACATAGTCTATAAATAATGATAATGTTAATTCTTATTCCTAAACTTTATTTTTTCTAGTTGTTTACTTATTTTTACTTATTTTTTACTTATTTTTCTAGTTCTACTGGGTTAGATAGAACTTTCAGTAAAATACTAATGTTAGGGCGCCTGGGTGGCTCAGTGGGTTAAGCCGCTGCCTTCCGCTCAGGTCATGATCTCAGGGTCCTGGGATCGAGTCCCCCATCGGGCTCTCTGCTCAGCAGGGAGCCTGCTTCCCTTCCTCTCTCTCTGCCTGCCTCTGCCTACTTGTGATCTCTCTCTGTCAAATAAATAAATAAAATCTTTAAAAAACAAAAATACTAATGTTAAAGATCATCCTTAGCTGTTTTCTGAATTTAGTAAGTAAATTCAAAGTAGTTAATATGGTGTCTTTCCTTATTGAATGGGGGCCACCAAATGTGGGATGACCCGACTGGGTGGAAACCAGCTGAGGAATTCACCCAAGACAGAACAAAGGAAATAGAAGTTTACTGAATATACCACAAGGGAGCAGCAGTCAGGACAGCAAAGCAGAGACTGTCTCCCAAGAGGCAATGGTGGGTGGCTGTAGTTAAAGGGGAAAGGTGAGGAGGTACGGGGATGTATGGAATTTTCCTTTTTTGGTCTAGGTATAAGTATCCCATTGGTCAGCTAGGGCTTATGGCTGTTTTGAGATGGGTAATCTAATGGACCTGTTTGTATTCAGACAGGGGATTGGGGGTTACTGTGAGCCCTTCTACTCAGGTTTCCTTTGTTCAAGTTGGTTGCCCAAAAGCAGCCTCTATATTAACACTACTAGATAAATCACAGTATAATGTTTCACTCTTAAATATGAGGCATCTTACAGGTTTTTAGGGACTACCTGTTACCAGATTCAAGAATTTGCCCTCTATTAAAATTTACTAAGAGGAATTTAAAAATTGTTTTGTTTATTATCATAAAAGGGAACAGTATGTTATCAAAGCTGTTTTTTGCATCTACTAATATGATTATATATGTTTTGCCTTCATTAATAAAAGTTACATTATGCTGAATATGCTTTACTGACATATACATACAGGTTAAGTGTACAATGTGAAGAATTTACATGTATGCATACATTCACGTAACCATAACTCAGATAAAGTTACAGAATAGTTTAAATATCTAAGAAGTCTCCCTTGTACATCTAGTAATAATTCTATTCATCCAAAAGTAACCACTATTCCAGCTTTAATTATCAGAGAATAAGTTTGGCTGCTCTTAAACCTCATATCAATGGAATAATACCATAGATAAAACTATCCATTTATTTCCAGCTTTTTTCACTTATCATTATGACTGTGAGAATCATTCTTCTGATGATGATATTCTTCAACATAAAATCCATATGTTGAAATCCTAACCTGCAATGTGATACTATTAGGAGATGCAGCCTTTGAGATGTGATTAGGTCATAAGAATGGAACGGGGGACGCCTGGGTGGCTCTGTTGGTTAAGCAGCTGGGGTCATGATCCCAATGTCCTGGGATCGAGTCCCACATTGGGCTCCTAGCTTGGTAGGAAGCCTGCTTCTCCAGAACTCTGCCTCTGCCTGCCGCTCTGTCTGCCTGTGCTCGCTTGTGCTGTCTCTCTCTCTCTCTGACAAATAAATAAATAAAATCTTAAAAAAAAAAAGAATGGAACGGTCATGAATGAGATAGGTGTCTCTACAAAAGACTCCAGAGACCTCTCTTGCTTTTTCTACCATGTGAGGACACAGGGAGCAGCCAGCCATCTATGAACCAGGATACCAATTATGCAGACACCTGGATCTTTGACTTGCCAGCCTTCAGAACTGTGAGAAATAAATGTTTTTGTTTAAGCCATCCAGTCTATGGCATTTTTCTTATAGCAGCCCAAATGGACTGATAGTTGCTCTAGCAGGGATTTATTCTTTTACTCTTATTGTTTTGTAGAATTCTATTATATGATTTTACTACATTCATTCTTTGTATACTTGATGCACATTTGAATTGACATATTTTTTGACTACTATGAATAAAGTACTTGATGTCACTTGTTCCACCCCATTCTATCCAAAATTAAAATTGCTGGTAAAGGGTAGGATATACATAGCTTTCATAGATATGGCCAAAAACATTTGCAGAGGGATGTACCAATATATATTCTCAACCCTGGCCCTTCTATTCTAAGATATATTAATAAATGTAGTAATTTATTATGGTATTAATTTGCATTTGCTTGATTACTACTAGTTCTGTTGAGCAACTTTTCATATAATTTGAGGCATAATCATTTTCTGAAGTATACATTTAAATTTACCTATCTTAATTCATTTTCTTTTTCTTTCCAACTTGAAGTTACTTCTTGTTTAATCTGGATATGAGCACTTTGTCAAAGATGTATATTCAAATATAACATCCCAACTGATGACTTGGCTTTTTACTCTCTTCATGGCAAATTTTTTAGTGATGGCTTTTAATGAAGATAATTTCTCCATTTTAAATTAGTTCAAACTATCAATTTTTTCTTTTACACATACAGACAGCTTTTTAATTCTCTCCAAAATATTTGCCAACTTAAATGTCATAAAGACCTATGTTTGCTCCAACATCTTCTGACATGATATTTTTTTTAAAGATTTTATTTATTTATTTGACAGACAGAGATCACAAGTAGGCAGAGAAGTAGGCAGAGAGAGAGAGAGGAGGAAGCAGGCTCCCTGCAGAGCAGAGAGCCCAATGTGGGGCTTGATCCCAGGACCCTGGGATCATGACCTGAGCCGAAGGCAGAGGCCTTAAACCACTGAGCCACCCAGGCGCCCTTGACATGACATATTTTTAATTAATATTTTTTCTTGTATGTTTTGAGATGGGGTGAATTTTATTTTTTCTATACATTTACTGAATTGATTCATCATCATTTATTAAAGACTACTTTCTCCCTAATGCATTGCAGTACTGCATTTGTCACAAGTTGGGCAAATATTGGTTATTATTTCCCTCACTTCTAGTGAATTCAAAAAGAAAGATGATTCTCAGACAGGATTAAAATATTAAATACAGGTAGATGACTTTTAAAAGAGGAAAATTTATAACTTAAGAAAACAGAAAATTTGAGGGGCGCCTGGGTGGCTCAGTTGGTTGAGCGGCTGCCTTTGGCTTAGCTCATGATCCCAGAGTCCTGGGATCGAGTCCCACATCGGGCTCCCAGCTCCATGGGGAATTTGCTTCTCTCTCTGACCCTCCCCCTTCTCATGCTCTCTCTCTCATTCTATCTCACAAATAAATAAATAAAATCTTAAAAAAAAAAAACCAGAAAATTTGAATGAAAATAACCAAGAGCTATTCTATGAAAATACTAATTTAAAAAGCCTATTTATTAACATTAATAACAGTCAACAAACATTACTAAAGGTAAAAATGGTCAGTATAATACAGTAATGCATCAACATAATAAGATTACTTAGCAATATTAATTCTAAATATTTATGTACCTAATAGGTAACCTCAACATGGATAAGGTAGAAATCAACTGAACATCAGACATAAACAGACAAACCGACCATCATAACATGAGATTTTAATGTCCCCTATTGGTAACTGATAAAGTAAACAGACAACATATGATGAAAAATAGAGAAAATTTAATTGCTACAACTAAAAAGATACATGTAGAGCATTGTCTGCTACAATTTCAGAGAACAAATTTCATTAAAGCACAGACAATATTTATAAATATTTACCACATATAGTGCTATAAAGAGGTCTCAATCCATTTTTTTAGCTGTTTCTTTTTTTTTAACTTTTTTTTTTTTAACTGTTCCATTTTTTTTCTCCCCCAGAGAGAGAGAGTGTACACTCACATGAATGGAGTGGGAGAGAAAAAACATCTTAAGCAGGCTCCGTGCCCAGTGTAGAGTCCAATGCAGGGCTTGATCTCACAACTTTGAGATATGACTTGAGCCAAAACCAAAAGTCGGATGCTTAACCAACTGAACCGTTCAGGTAACCCTCATCCATTTAAAAATTTTTTTTTCATTTAAACATGCATGTTATTTTTTAAATTTAATTAAGCTAGATATTAATATAAAAGTGTAACTATGTAACTAGAAAATCTACAGATGTTCATATTGTGAAACTTATTTCTGTTAGGGTACAGAGTTGACCACCCCTCAATTAGACAGAGAACACTCTCGATAATGCAAGTCACACAGCGAGGTTTATTTCCAGCTAGCTGGGGTCCAAGTATCTCTGCCCAGCGCAGTGGGTTTCAACAAGGACCCGGAGCACTCAAAGCCAAGGGTTTATATAGTATTTTCAAGGCACTTTTTCATAGCTACATACATATCTTGCACCCCACTTTGACAGTTTTAACTTTGTTTAACTTTTTGCCACCCCGGTGTCACCCTGGCGTCACCCTGGCGGTTAAGTGAAATTTAGGTTTAGAAGAACTTTCACCTTAACTATATTTCCTTCTGCCTCAGCCTCCCACAGTTTTGTGGTGGGGAGGGCGACCTTTGGCCTCAAGGCACTGAGCCATTTGTCTCAGGAAATTGGGCCATTGAAGAGATAGCCTTTTTGTTGTAAATCACCAGGACATTTGCAAATCAAGGGAGACACCCGTCTTGCAGGATTGTGATCTCTGCAAGTTAACTATTTGATTTTCTTTAACATCTAGTCCCTGTGGCGCCATTGCCTAACTGTCCTGGTGGTATATGATTAAGTTGTTTCTTAGGTTTTAGCTGGTTTCTCTTATCTCAAGTCACAGTACGCCATGCCGCCATGTGGGCTGGTTAGGGACGCTCAGTAAAATGGCTTCCCGGTCTTCAGCATGGCCATTCTTATGCTAACCCACTCTTACAGTGCAAGGTGCCAGCTTTTGCCTTGCCAAATGGCTGTACTTATGTCAGGGCTAGACTTGAGGGCCTTGACAGGCCTTGTTTTTCTTGGCTTCCACACCTGGAGCTGGTTTCCGGGACTTGTTTTTAAGTCCCCTGGGGGAAGGGGAGCAGGGACAGTTTAAGGGTTAAACAACAAAGTTATTGTTTAACCTCAATGGAAGGCTCTGGCTAAAATAAAAATATAAAATAGGTCCTTACAATTTCTAAATAACACATGCGTCAAAAGAGAAGTTGTAATGGGAGAGAGAGAGAGAGAGAGAGAGAGAATGCCTGTGCAAGATTGGGGGGCAAAGGGCAGAGGGAGAAGCAGATTCCCCACTGAGCAGGGAGCCCAATGCAGGATGCCATCCCAGGATCCTGGGATCATGACCTGAGCCAGTCAGATGCTTAGCCAACTGAGCCACCCAGGTGCCTGAGAAACAGTAATGGAAATTAGAAAATATTTATATGAATATTAAGAAAATCCTTCATATGAAAATATGAAGGATGAAAGAAAAGCAGTTCTGGGAGAAAAAAAGTAGTAGACTTAAACACATATATGAGAAAACTTAGAGCCTTAAAATTTATTAACTAGGCAACCATTTCAAAATAATATTTGAACAGCAAAATGAATCAAAAAGAGGTAATAGGTAGAAACAATAAGAAAGGACAAAAGGTTTTGAAATGGGAAACAAACAGCATAAATATCAATAGACTGTTGTTTTAAAAGTTGTACGTATTGGATATCTTCTGGCAAGTTTGATCAATGAAAGTATAAAGCAGTAACAACCAGTATTAGAGATGAAAATTAGACATAATTACAGATCATGCACACAGTAAAAAGAATGTAAGAAAACTTTATAAAGAGCTTTATAATAAGTTTGAAATTTCAGATAACATAAAATCCAAGAAACAGAATGCTAGAAATCTCCAGTAGCCATTGTATAAATTGACCCAGTGACCAAAATCTTCCCACAAAAGAAAGCTCAATCCTGGTGGTTTTATGGGGTACTTAAACCAATTCAAGCAAGAAATGGTTCTAATTTTATGTAAACTCTTCCAGGGAATAAGAAAAAGGAATTCTAAAGCATTAAGATAAATTCAAATCCAACAAAAAAGGATAATCACTGCCTCATCTCCATGAAAATAGATGCAAAAACCTCAAACAAAATATTTTCAAATATTTTCAAACCAAACCCAGGCTAAAGGATACAAAATAATACACTGTAACTGAGTTGGGCATGTCCTGGAAGGCTAGGTTGCCTTAATAACAGAAAAATGAAATAATGCAACTTATCAATCACATTAGGAAACTGAGAAGAGAAATATCATACAATCATCATAATAGATGCAGAAAAGAGTAAAGTTCTGTATCCAATTATGATAAAATCCCTTAGCAAACAGAGGATAGGAAAAGAATCCTTAAGCTGATAAAACTTCTCTTAAAAAAAATAGAATAAATTTTAGACTTAATAGTTCAGCGCTGAAAATCTTTTCTTCGAGATTGGGAACCAGACGAGGACAGATGCAGTATATTACCATTTCTATTAACTATATTGCTGGAATTCCTGATGTTATAATAAGACAAAAAGAATATATCAAAACTGCAAAGAATAGAAGGAAAACAAAACATAAACAATCATAATATTGTTTGCAGATGACAACAGACGAGTTTTAAAGAATCTACACTTATGAGAAATAATATAGCATTTATCAAGGTTAATGGCTAAAAATATCAATGTACTAAAATCATTGTATTTTTATAGACTGACAAATATTTAAAGTAAATGAATTTAAGGAATATCATTTAATAGACATCTCACAGGAAGAAAAATGGCCCTTCATCAGACGAAAAGATGTTCAATTTTGCTCATAAATGAAAATGTAAAAAACAACTGTGAAATATCAGACTGAGAAATATTTCAGTGCCATAGTACATTGGCAACATGTAAAAAACAAGCATTCTCCTATTTTCCCATGCCAATGAGAGTATGAATCATTCCACTGGTAATTAAGAACAATTTGGTAATAGCCATAAAAATTAGAAAGTTAGGATCTTGGAGCCAGCACTTTTATTTTGAGGAACTAATTCCATAGGTATGGCCATGCCTACAAAATGAAATATATCTGTGGTTAGTCATCATATCCATAAAAGCAACCTGGTTCAGTGAATTTTAGTAGACAATGGTGGCTCCTGCCTAGGTCTTCATCACCAGGCATTTCCTCCTAAACCAACACAAATTGGCAAGAAAAAAAACAAAACTATGCACAATTTATGTCCTCAGCATAACTTGATGATAGAGAAGGTACAAATTCCAAATAGCTCTAAGGAAAATATAAGTAAAAGGAGGAAAGTGAAAATACTTCTGACACATAATCTTAGGGTCCTGCCCCTCCCTCAACCCATGGCATCACTTTGCAGGGAGAAAAATTAGACCAAGAAAAATTGTAGGTGAAAGAGAAGAAGGGAGCTAGGAATAGGGCCAAAGATTGATTTCAAATTACTATTAGCAACAATAAATCCATCCTAAGTCTGAAAACATTAAAAAGATATCCTGGTGAACCAGAGCAAAGATTACAAGAAGGAGATAAACCATACATGTGATTTTAAGTGGTGGTATTTAAACCGCAAAGCTTCTGGGAGAGGAAAAAAAAAAAAAAGAAATGGAGAGTGGTGAAGGGAGATTTAGGGTCCTGAAAACCAAAGAATACCAAATAATTTGAAGGACATGTTACCTCTTCATCAACAAAAACCAAAAGATAAATTTTCTAGTATATTAGGTCTTTGCTGTACTGACAGAAGATAAAAATTAAACTAGAAATCATGTAATATGTCCCAATTCTACAACAATGAATATGAAAACAAACTAGCAGATCCATAAGGAGCTATCAGAAAAAAACAGAAAAGAGGGGCACCTGGGTGGCTCAGTGGGTTAAAGCCTCTGCCTTCACCTCAGGTCATGATCTCAGAGTCCTGGGATTGAGCCCCGCATGGGGCTCTCTGCTCAGCGGGGAGCCTGCTTCCTCCTCTCTCTTCTTGTCTCTCTGCCTACTTGTGATCTCTGTCAAATAAATAAAATCTTAAAAAAAAAAAAATCTTTAAAAAAGAGAAAACCAGAAAAGAAAAATTCATATCAAGTGAGGAAAACTCCCCCTCAAAAGTAAGCATGAATCAGGAGGCAGAGGGAGAAGAGAAGGTAAGACAATACTTCACACTGGATTTTAAATATAACTAAACATGAATTTGAGTATACTAAAGCCACTTTGAATCAGAAATTCCAAAACTAAGAAGAGAAATGGAGTTTATTTTATTTTTTAATTTTTTAAAAGACTTATTTATTTATTTTAGAGAGAGAGAGAGAGCAGAGAGAGGGGCAGATGGAGAAGGAGAGAATCCTCAAGCAAGGTTCCCCACTGACTGGGGAGCCCCACACAGAATTCAATCTCAGGACCCTGAGATCAAGAGTCAGTTACTTAACTGACTGAGTCACCCAGGCACCCTGAGAAATGGATTTTAAAGCACAGGGGAAAAAAAGAAAAGTGTGATGAAACCCAAGAAAATAGAAGAAAATGAATTTATCTCAGAAATAAGCAAAAAGTTAAAAGTTGGTCAAGAGTAAAATATACTGAAAGGAAAATTTCATAGTGCCAATCAAAAAGCAGGAACATGAGCAGAGCTATTTGGTATCATTTCTATACACCAAAATATATAAATAATACTTTTGTTTTAGTCAATAAACCTTAAGCCAATTAAGAAAATTTCAAAGAAACTCATTGATAATTAATATTAAGATAAAGGAAGACTGTTGCCACATATATATATATATATATATATATTTTTTTTTTTTTTTTATTTAGTAGTGTAGATCTGTGGGGCATTCTTTTCTAAGTTGGAGCTCTTAATTGTAGCATAATTTACACTTTGTAGTTTAATGCAACGTAAGGCAGTTAAGTCAGAGCATAAAATACTCTCACACTTTACTTCAAATGACTCACATAAAACCGTTAAGAATGAGTAATTCTTATGTGTCACTTTACCTTTTTTATATTTAAGTTTATATTGACTATAATTTTGAGGATTTTAGGACTTAATGAGGAATCACTGCAGTTACTAATAAAAAATACAATGTAACAAACACCCAAAGAACAAATAATCCAATCAAGAAATGGGCAGAAGACATGAACAGACATTTCTGCAAAGAAGACATCCAGATGGCCAACAGACACATGAAAAAGTGCTCCACATCACTCGGCATCAGGGAAATACAAATCAAAACCACAATATCACCTCACACCAGTTAGAATGGCTAAAATTAACAAGTCAGGAAATGACAGATGCTGGCGAGGAGGTGGAGAAAGGGGAACCCTCCTACACTGTTGGTGGGAATGCAAGCTGGTGCAACCACTCTGGAAAACAGCTTGCAGGTTCCTCAAAATGTTGAAAATAGAACTACCCTACGACCCAGTAATTGCACTACTGGGTATTTACCCTAAAGATACAAACTAGTGATCCGAAGGGGCATGTGCACCTGAATGTTTATAGCAGCAATGTCTACAATAGCCAAACTATGGAAAGAACCTAGATGTCCATCAACAGACGAATGGATAAAGAAAATGTGGTATATATACACAGTGGAATACTATGCAGCCATCAAAAGAAATGAAATCTTGCCATTTGCGACGACATGGATGGAACTAGAGGGTATCATGCTTAGCGAAATAAGTCAATCCGAGAAAGACAACTATCTTATTGATATGATCAGGGAGATCATATCAATGATCTCCCTGATATGAGGAAGTGGAGATGCAACATGGGGGGTTAGGGTAGGAGAAAAATGAATGAAACAAGATGGGACTGGGAGGGAGACAAACCATAAGTGACTCTTAATCTCACAAAACAAACTAAGGGTTGCTGGGGGGAGGCAGTTTGGGAGAGGGTGGTGGGGTTATGGACATTGGGGAGGGTATGTGCTATGGTGAGTGCTGTGAAGTGTGTAAACCTGGTGATTCACAGACCTGTACCCCTGGGGATAAAAATACATTATGTGTTTATAAAAAATTTTAAAAAAATTAAAAAAAAATATATTGAAAATATAGCTATCCTATGACCCAGCAATCGCACTACTGGGTATTTACCCTAAAGAAACACATGTAGTGATCCAAAGGGGCATATGCACCTGAATGTTTATAGCAGCAATGTTCACAATAGCTAAACTATGGAAAGAACCTAGATGTCCATCAACAGATGAATGGATAAAGAAGATGCAGCCATCAAAAAAAAAAAAAAAAAAAAAAAAAGAAATCTTGCCACTTTCAATGATGTGGGTGGAACTAAAAGGTATTATGCTAAACAAAATAAGTCAATCAGAGAAAGACAATTATCATATGATCTCTCTGATAAGAGGAATTTGAGAGGCAGGGTCGGGGGTTGTGAGGGGTAGGGAAAGGAAAAAATGAAACAAGATGGCATAGGGAGGGAGACAAACCGTCAGAGACCCTTAATCTCACAAAACAAACTGAGGGTTGGTGGGGGTTGGGGGGTTAAGGATAAGTGGTTGGGTTAGGGACATTGGGGAGGGTATGTGCTAGAGTGAGTGCTGTGAAATGTGTAAGGCTGATAATTCACAGACCTGTACCCCTGGGGCTAATAATACATTATATGTTAATAAAAATAATTTTTAATAAAAGCATCAATACATTTAAAAAATACAATGTAACAATCAGGCATTTTTCAGTGGGTCAAAGGTGTTTAAAGTTTTTAAGGGATACTTAAACAAAGTGATTCATGTCTATAATAGCAATATTAAGTAGGTAATATTGTCTCTGAGTACCTTCATTTTGAGAATTAAATGAAAGAGACAAAAAATATTTACATTCAGGGTGTTTTTATGTGATTCACTGACTCATGGGAATGCCTTTACACAAAACCTAGGAGAACAGTTTTTACTGAATACAGCTATGTCTGGGTTTGAAACAAAATAGCATATGAATCAGAGCAAGTTTGATAGTGAACCCACTATCTAACCCAATAACAAGTTGAGCCCAAATCTGAGAGGATATTTTCAGAAATATTCAATACCAGCCAGCAAAAAGCCCTATTGTAATCTCCAGATAAAAAACCACATATAGGGATGCTGATAATAGATTTTATCATAATGGGGCTTCCCACAAGTGCTATAATACCTAATGTTTTTCTTTTTTTAAGAAAATAATTTTTTTATTTGATATAGAATAAGAGTGAGAGAGAGTGAGTGCACAAGCTCTGGGAACAGCATGCAGAGGGAGAAGCAGACTCCCTGCCGAGCAGGGAGTTTCATGTAGGGCTCAATCCCACATCTCAATATGGAATAATGAGCTGAAGGCAGAGGCTTAACCAATTGAGTGACTTAGGTGCCCAGAACTAACGTTTTTTCATGGGCAAAATCAGGTTAAAATGGACATTATGGTTGGCTTCAGAAAGAGGCATAGTGTGGGAGAATGGGGAAGGACATTCCTTCCAAGTTGTGCCTTTGGAAGCATTGAGAGTGTGAGGGCTGATTTTATGACTTCGAGGCTCAGCTGGGCAGACTCTTAATATCTTGAGTCACTAGTCTGATTCCTGGGCCCTACAGTAGAGTAAATCACTTCATGTACATAACTTTGGTCGATTGTTTTCTGAGATTCACCATCCCCTAAAGATAGCATTATTTCTGATACTCTTAGGCACAGATATCTATACCATTTAGGATTGCACCATGAGTGTTTTATTTATTTCTGGCTTCAGCTACTAGCAAATAAATTAGCTATTCCCTAGTTCTTACATGAACCACATTCCATAGGCTGTTCTTAACTGGATTAGAAAAGAAAGCTTATTTTCACAACCTGGAACAAGGTAATTTGACTGAATTAAATTGTGCATGACAAAAATCAATAAAACTCATCAATTCAAATCTCTCAGTTCTAATAAATAGACTGAATCTGGTTAAGGGAAAAAAATGTGAAAGCAATTAAAATCATAGCAATTTTTTAACCTCTCCTCTGCTGATTCAAAGTCTCAAATCCATAAGTTATCCTATGGAGAAAACACAAGATGGTTTGAGTGGTTCTTTCATAGTAATGCTGTCTAGCTGTTTCTAGAACTGTTAAAAGAAAGTTACTATCTTTCACTAGCAGCTATGACACCTGTGTGCAGGGACTAAATTAAATAGAGAAATCCAAAATTGTAACTATACAGGACGTTTTTTTAATTGGAATCTCATAATTGGTCCTCAGAGTAATTAATGGCAACCCCTCTTTTTACATCAGCTTGACCATCTAAATGGCCCTTTATTAATCCATTGTTAAAAAAAAACTCACATGGACAGAGACATTTTGGGTGTATACATTAAACCATTACCTAAGCTCCACAAGTTACATATATTTCTGGCACAGTAATAACAAAAAGCCTTCAAATGTACTTGTTGTTGGAAATAACTATCATTATTCTATACTATTGGGTTTTTGGAATGACAAAGGTTTTAGTCAGAAGGTTTAATAGGGAATGAGGTCGCTGTGGCAGGTCCTTGAGATGCAGTGAGTAAACTGAGGCAAGTGAGGTTGTTACTAATGTTGAAATCAATATCCATTATAGGCCATCTTACTAAATTTGACTACCTGCCTAAATCTATAAGGAAGAAATACTTTTTTTCTTTTCTAAAACTGTTATTTTATCTAAACTGACATTTGCCAACTTTCAACTATTCCTTGTCATTCCCAAGGCCCTTTACTGGAACAAGAGATCCCATGCCCACAAATTTTGGAAGGCATATGACAGAGATGGTAAGACTTCACTGAGAGCCTGGCCCAACCCAAGACAACAGGTAGTTGGAAGGAATTTTACAAAGAGTCATCACAGCCTAACCTGCATGTGGCAGATGGAGCCCTAGGAACCTATCCCAGTCCACCACCCCCTCCACATCCTAGCTCCTGCCTAATTCTCACTTGTCCTTTCCCACTGCCCATTTCTCCTGGGACATGGGCCATTTATCTACTGAGAGTGTTTGGTTCCCCAGAAAGCCACGTCTTTTTGATTGTGGCTAAAAGAAAGCTTGATCCAGTTGCTTTTCCAAATAGCAGTGGGGACATTAAACTCTGAGTCTGAGAGAGGTTTTAGCCTCAGGAGAAGCTCTCCTCCAGAGCAGTTAGTGAGGGTATTTTCTTACCATTTCCTCAGTTCCCAACTGTATGATATTTAAGCCTCTCAAGTTACTATGAGGTTGAAGAAAACAAGCATGAACGAATGCCATGTCTTTCAAAGAGAAGTCAGAAAACTAAAATGAAATTTCTTAGCAAGGAAGAAAAAAACAACCTGGAAAGGAAAGTCAGAAATAAAAGCCAGAAGCAAAATGTAAAAGTCCAAGTAATTCATTGACCTACTGTCAGTAAGACTCCAGATAAAGGGAAGAGAATCCATACATATGGGAGACCTGTTATGGGGCCCACTGGCACTCTCTCTGACTTCATTGAATGTTCCCTACAAGCTATTGATTAATATCCCTCCTATGAGTACAAAATTGCAGGCTTGCACAAAATCATGTAACTGCAGTATATTGGTTCCACTAAAACATATCTTTCTTCTATGTTACACAATAATAATAGGTCTCATTTATCAAATGTTAACTTGGTGCAGTATATCAGCCATTTAATGCATGTAGGACTCATTAATATCTGAGATGATAAACTGTCAATACTTCTCCACTCTTACTTCTCAGCTCCAAAAAGAAACTATTACAGGGACTATACTATAGATTAAAGGACATAATATTCAGTTCTAGCTATGCCCATTATGATCTCTAACAGTGACAACACAGAAAATCAGATAATAAAAATTCCATATAAAATGTGGAAGAACAAGAAATCTCATGCATTTTTTTTTTTTTTTTTTTGTAGGAGCATAAGACCCAATAGTCTATTTGGAGAGTAACTTAATAAGACTTAGAGAATTTAAGTATTCATATACCTAATGTAACTGTATAACTTACTCTTTAAACTGAAATGCTTTCAGAGGGAAAAGTAAATATAATACAGAATAATAGTTGTTATGAATGGAATGTTTGTGTCCCTACCAAATAAAGCCTTAATGCATGGTGGGGTTGTATTTGGAGATGGGGTCTTTAAGAAAGTAACTAAAGTTAAATGAGATTATAAGGATGGGGTCCTGATCTAATAGGATTAGTGTCCTTATGAGAAAAGAAACAGAGAGCTCCCTCACTTTCTGTGCATGCACACTGAGGTCATGTGAGCACAGAAGACAGATATCTGCTACCCAAGGCAGGAGTATTCACCAGACACTAATCCTGACAGCACCTTGATCTTAGACTTCCAGTTTCCAGAATTATGGAAAAATAAATTACTCTTGTCCAAGCCACCCAATCTATGCTATTTTGTTTATGGCAACCTGACCAGACTAAGTCAAGAGTGAAAAATAGGAGTGAATGAAACTGTACCACCCATACCCATGTATACATATAATCATGGCTCTGATATGTATTTCTGGCAAATATCCGCTCTAGTCCATTAAGGAGACATGTGATTGATTATTCTTTGCAGCATTGTTTGAGGGAAGCTACCAGAAAGTCTGAATTAAATTTACATATAGAAACATGAATAGATCTGCAAAACAAAATGAGCAAAAAAAGAAACATAATGATATCATTTTTATAAGTTAAAAAACACACACAGCCAGAAAGTCACTAAGAACATAATTATCTATTTTTCCATTATTCTATTTACACAGGCACACACACAAGATGTTATATTACAGGAAGAGATGGGGACAATGGATGAAAAATAATGAAATTATCTCCAAAAGAGTCTGACATTAGTGTGATGTGAACAATGACTCCCCCAATTCTATGCACATACGAAAAGGAATATTAGTTTTATACAAAGTGTTAAATGATATTTGAGACATTAATTCTAATTAAAAGAATAGCTTTGAGTAAAATTTGTTGATTTATGTTGACATACTTAAACCCCCTCATTAATGTATTCCAGAGTATACAGATCAGTATATTAATAGTTATTTGATTTTCTATTGTAATTTTTAGTTTTCAATGAGATAAATCCCCATTAAAGTTCATTTCTGCAAAAATTTTGTGAAACATTTGAGTAGCAAGCAGAAGTACTTATAAAATGTATTCATTAAGCCACGATAGCAAGGTCTAAAAACATATTTAAAACAGGTTTTGAAATCATCACAATTATGGGTAATAAAGAGTGAATATATAAGCCATAATTACAGGCAATTTATTTGTTAATTTGAAAAGGTACTATCTAAATTGGTAAGCTCCCTTATTCGTTACCCATGCCTCTAAATGACATCTCCATGATCACCAAAATCAAAGCCTCTATTGTCGACTGATTATAAAAATGCCCCAATTCTTCCACCCTCTCTGTATCCATGGCCTTTGAAATATGATTTTGCAGTTTTTGTCTTGCAGAGGTGCAGTCATTTTCCTAACCCTTGAGAAGGGGGGGACTTTATGAAGTCTTTAACAAAAGGAAAGCAGCAGAAGTGGTAATTTCCAGTTTCCCACCTAGATTTTATGAGGCATTACTTTCTCTCTTGTCATTCTGCCACTGTAACCTGAACAAGCTCAGACTAGCTTGCCGAAAAATCTAGGGCTACATGGGAACAAACAAGCCGTCCCAGCTGAAGCCATGCTAGGCCAGTCAAACCCCCATTTCCTTAAGATTTAAAGATTTTGATGGTACCTGGATAGTTCAGTTGGTTAAGCGGCTGTGTTCAGATCAAGTCATGATGCCAGGGTCCTGGGATTGAGCCCCACATCTGGCAACCTTTCCCTCTGTGGGGCCCCCTCCCCCCTGCTCATGCTCTCTCCATCTCTCTCTCTCTCTCTCTTAAATAAATAAATAAATAAATAAATAAATAAATAAATAAAATATTTTTTAAAAAAAGGTTCTTTTGAATCTTTTATGTAAGACAATCTTTTGTGTAGGACACCACACAGTGACACTAGGGTAGCTAGAAGGCAGAATTGTTACTTAATAGCTCCAAACAAGGGAAGGCTGTCAGGCAGCACCAAGAGATTGTACGTGGAGATAGGGTAAGCAACAGTAGGGAGCCATGGGGATAGTTTATGTAAGGCAAGTGGGGTGGGGTTAGCTAGGTGTCACAGGCTCACTGTGGATTGGCTAATTTGAATTATTTCCTGGGCTCCAGTCACTGGAGTGTGATCACCCCTGTAAAGGGAGTGGTGAGATGTGGACTTAATTATCTGATCAAAAAGTGGATGGACAAGCCTCTAGCCAAGGCCTCAAAACTGGAATGAGAGAGCATTGTATTCAAAACCAAAAAACAAACCTATATGACAGCTCCAGCTAATCCAGACTCTGACTATGACAAGACCAAACCAAGGCCAGAATAACTGGCCAACCAACCCAGACCAAATTGCTGACTCACAGAATCATAATTTAAATTAATGGCTATGATTTTAAACCATTAACCTTTGGGATGACCTGTTATGGAAGAAAAGCAAAATGATACATCTACCCTCAGAGGACTGAAGTTTGTTACCACCAGGAATATTCAGAAAAACATGTCACAGGTTACAAAATGTCAGGAAGGAAGTCAAAACCTGACTTTCACATAAATAGAGAAAAGGTACAGTCTCTCAGAAGGACTGCTTGGAAGGGGCACTACAGATTTGAATACATAGATGTGGAAACAGTTGTGTAAAAATTGGAATTAAAGAAAAAAAAAAGAGAGAAGGAAACAAGATGGCAGAGGAGTAGCAGACTGAAACAGCATTAGGTCCCAGGAGTTCAGCTAGATAGTTATCAAACCATTCTGAACACCTACAAACTCAACAGGAGATCAAAGAGAAGAGCAATTCTAGGAACAGAAAATTGACCACTTCCTGGAAGGCAGGACATGTGGAGAAGTGAATCCAAAGTGATGGGAAGAAAGACTGTGTTGGGAGGGGCCAGATCCCAGCAAGGAATGGAGCAGCAGAGCACAAAATCAGAACTTTTAGAAGTTTGCTCCACTGAAGGACATCGCTCCAGAGGCTAAGCAGGGGTGGAGCCCTCGCAGGGACAGTGTGGTGTCAGGACCTGCGGGGTCACAGAAAGACTGGGGATATCTGAGTGTGGCAGAATTGCAAGGTATTGGAATGGGGAAGCTGGCTACAAAGATGAAGCTGGAGCCAAGGAGTGGGCTCTCAGCTCAGGTTTACCTTAAGCCATGAGATAAGGCACAGTCGGGCCACTGCTCTTTGAACAAAGATGCCACAAGTGGCAGATCCAGAAAGGCCCCCCCCCCTTCCTCCTCCAGGAGGAGCAGTGCGGGAGTGTGCAGCAGGAATCTGCTGGTTTGGAGACTCCATATGGGACCATGCACCAGAGATAGAAATGCTCGGTCACAGGCCAGGTGAGCATGGAGTGCAGCTGGAGACCAGGGAGATGGGAGGGATTGACTGCTTTTCTCTAGGGCGCACTGAGGAGTGTGGCCCCAGCTCTCAGCTCCTCCGGGCCGAAAATTCGGAGGCCATCATTTTCATTCCCGTCCTCCAAAGCTCTATGGAAAGCTTCAGGGAACAAAACCTCCTGAGAGCCAACCCGAGCATATTACTTAGCCTGGCCCCTGGCAAGGGTGAGCAATTCCACCTCAGGCAAAGACATTTGAGAATCACTGCAACAGGCCCCTACTCCAGAAGATCAGCAAGAACATCCAGCCAAGACCAAGTTCACCAAGTAACGAGAACTGTGTAACTCCAGAGGTAGGGGAAAGCAACACATAGAATTCATGGCATTTTCCCCATGATCCTTCAGTCTTGCACAGTTAAGTTTTTTTTTTAATTTTATTTTTTTCTTATTCTCTTTTTCCTAACTTTTCCCCTTTCCTTTCTTAATGTTTTTTAACTAGTTTATCTTAACAATCCTTTAAAAAAAAAACTTTTTAGATTTTCATTGTTATAGTCAAATTTTATCCCGTCATTATACTTAACCTTATTTTTAGTATACATACAGGGTTTTTTTCTTTAAAATTTTGGGATAAAATTTCTTCTAATAGATCAAAATATATCCTAATCTAGCACATGGCTTTGTTCTACTCTCCAGCCTGATCACATTCTCTCCTCTTATTTTTTTCTTTTTCCAATCAACTTATCAATTCCTTTTTTAGGATATTTTTAAAAATTTTCATCTTTACAGTCATATCCCATCTCTTCATTGCGTTTAACCTTTTTTTTTTGTGTGTGTGTGTGTGTATATATATATATATATATATATACATATATATATATATATATATTTTCTTTCCTTTAAAATTTTGGGAGGTAGTTTTTTCTAAGAGACCAGAATACACCCAAAATCAAGTGGGTGGTTCTGTTCTATTCACCAATCATATATATGTATATTTTTTCCCCCTTTCTTCTCCCACTGGTTGGTTTTGGGTTTCTCTGATTTGGTTAGCATATATTTTTCTGGGTCTTTGCCACCTTTTTAATATTTTATTCTCTCATTCATATATTCTTATCTGGAAAAAATGACAAGGCAGAAAAACACACCACACCACAAAACAAAACAAAATAAAACAAAAAAAAAAAAAAACCAAGAGGCAATACCGATGGCCAGGGACTTAATCAATATGGACATTGGTAACATGTCAGAACTAAAGTTCAGAACGATGATTCTCAAGGTGCTAGCTGGGCTCAAAAAAGGCATGGAAGATATTAGAGAATCCTTTCTGGAGAAATAAAATATCTTTCTTGAGAAATAAAAGAACTAAATTATAACCAAGTAGAAATTTTAAAAAAAGCTATTAATGAGGTGCCCTCCAAAAAGGAGTATCTTACTGCTAGGATAAATGAAGCAGAAAAGAGAATTAGTGATACAGAAGACCAGATGACTGCGAATAAAGAAGCTAAGCAAAAGAGGGGAAAACTACTGGACCATGAGGGGAGAATTCGAGAGATAAGTGATACCATAAGAAGAAACAATATTATAATAATTGGGATCCCAGAAGAAGAAGAAAGAGAGAGAGGGACAGAAAGTATATTGGACCAAATTATAGTAGAGCATTTCCCTAATATGCCTAAGGGAACAAGCATCAAAATCATGGAGGCACAGAGAATCCCCCTCAAAATCAATAAAAATAGGTGCACACCCTGTCATCTACTAGTAAAACTTACAAGACTAAGTGACAAAGAGAAAATTCTGAAAGCAGATCAGGACAAGAGGTCTGTAATGTGCCATGGTAGAAATATTAGATTGGCTGCAGATCTATCCATAGAGACTTGGCAGGACAGAAAGAAGTGGCATGATATATTCAGACACTAAATGAGAAAAATATCCAGCCAAGAATACTATATCCAGCTACGCTGTCATTGAAAATAAAAGGCAAGATACAAAGCTTCTAGGACAGGGGCGTCTGGGTGGCTCAGTGGGTTAAAGCCTCTGCCTTCAGCTCAGATCATAATCCCAGGGTCCTGGGATCAAGCCCCACATCAGGTTCTCTGCTCAGGCCTGCTTTCCCCTCTCTCTCTCTGCCTGCCTCTCTTCCTACTTATGATCTCTCTCTCTCTGTCAAATAAATAAATAAAATCTTTATTTAAAAAAAAAAAAAAAGCTTCCAGGACAAACAAAAATTAAAAGAGTTTGTGAACACCAAACCAGCCCTCCAGGAAATATTGAAAGAGGTCCTCTAGGCAAAGAGGGAGCCTAAAAGTAGTAGACCACAAAGGAACAGAGACAATACACAGTAACGGTCACCTTACAGGCAATACAGTGGCACTAAATTCATATCTTTCCATAGTTAGCCTGAATGTAAATGCACTAAATACCCCAATCAAAAGACACAGGGTATCAGAATGGATAAAAAAACAAAACCCATCCATATGCTCTCTGCAAGAAACTCATTTTAGACTCCAAAACACCCCCAGATTTAAAGTGAGGGGTTGGAAAACAGTGTACCATGCTAATGGATGTCAAAATAAAGCTGCGTGGCAATCCTTATATCAGATAAATTAGATTTTAAGCCAAAGACTATGATAAGAGATGAGGAAGGACACCATATCATACTCAAAGGGTCTGTACAACAAGAAGATCTAACAATTTTAAATATCTATGCCCCTAACATAGGAGCAGCCAGCTATATAAAGCAATTAATAACAAAATCAAAGAAACACATCGACAATAATACAATAATAGTAGGGGACTTTAACATCCCCCTCACTGAAATGGACAGATCATCCAAGCAAAAGATCAACAAGGAAATAAAGGCTTTAAATGACACACTGGATCAGATGGACATCACAAATATATTCAGAACATTCCATCCCAAAGCAACAGAATACACATTCTTCTCAAGTGCATATGGGACATTCTCCAGAATAGATCACAACCTGGGTCACAAAGCAGGTCTCAGCCACTACCAAAAGACTGAGATCATTCCCTGCATATTTTCAGAGCACAATGCTCTGAAGCTAGAACTCAATCACAAGAGGAAAACTGGAAAGAACTCAAATACATAGAGGCTAAAAAGCATCCTACTAAAGAATGAATGGGTCAACCAGGAAATTAAAGAAGAATTGAAAAAATTCATGGAAACAAATGATAATGAAAACACAACGGTTCAAAATCTTTGGGACACAGCAAAGGCAGTCCTGAGAGGAAAGTATATAGCCATACAAGCCTTTCTCAAGAAACAATAAAGGTCTCAAGTAAACAACCTAACCCTACACCTAAAGGAGCTGGAGAAAGAACAGCAAAGAAAGGCTAAACCCAGTAGAAGAGAAATCATAAAGATCAAAGCAGAAATCAATGAAATTGAAACCAAAAGTGCAGTAGAACAAATCAATGAATCTAGGAGCTGGTTCTTTGAAAGAATTAATAAGATTGATAACCCCTGGCCAGACTTATCAAAAAGAAAAGAGAAATGACCCAAATAAATAAAATGATGAATTAAAGTGGAGAGTTCACAATCAACACCAAAGAAATACAAACAATTATAAGAACATATTATGAGCAACTACAACCCAGCAAATTTGACAATCTGGAAGACAGGAAGACATAGAAAACCTGAACAGACCCATAACCAGTAAGGAGATTGAAGCAGTCATCAAAAATCTCCCAACAAACCAGAGTCTGGGGTCATATGGCTTCCCAGAGGAATTCTACCAAACATTTAAAGAAGAATTAATACCTATTCTCCTGAAACTGTTCCAAAAAATAGAAATGGAAGAAAAACTTCCAAACTCATTTTATGAGGAAAGCACTACCTTGATCCCAAAACCAGACAAAGACCCCACCAAAAAGGAGAATTACAAACCAATATACTTGATGAACATGGATGCAAAAATTCTCACCAAAATACTAGCCATTAGGATCCAATGGTACATCAAAAGGATTATTCACCATGACCAAGTGGGATTTATTCCTGGGCTGCATGTTTGGTTCAACATCCACAAATCAATCAATGTGATACAATACATTAATAAAAGAAAGAACAAGAACCATATGATACTCTCAATAGATACTGCAAAAGCATTTGACAGCATCCTTTCTTGATCAAAACTTTTCAAAGTGTAGGGATAGAGGATACATTCCTCAATATCATCAAAGTCATCTATGAAAAACCCACAGTGAATATCATTCTCAATGGGGAAAAACTGAGAGCTTTTCTACTAAGGTCAGGAACATGGCAGGGATGTCCACTATCACCACTGCTATTCAACACAGTACTAGAAGTCCTAGCCTCAATAATCAGAAAGCAAAAAGAAATTAAAGGCATCCAAACCAGCAAAGAAGAGGTCAAACTCTCACTTGTTGCAGATGATATGATATTTTATGTGGAAAACCCAAAAGACTCCACTCCAAAACTGCTAGAACTCTTACAGGAATTCAATAAAGTGTCAGGATATAAAATCAATGTGCAGAAATCAGTTGCATTTCTATACACCAATAGCAAGACAGAAGAAAAGAGAAATTAAGGAGTCAATCTCATTTATGATTGCACCCAAAACCTTAATATACCTAAGAAGGAACCTAACCAAAGAGGCAAAGAATCTGTACTCAGAAAACTATAAAGTACTCATGAAAGAAATTTAGGAAAACACAAAGAAATGGAAAAACATTCCATGCTCATGGATTGGAAGAACAAATATTGTGAAAATGCCTATGCTACCCAAAGCTATCTACACAGTTAATGCAATCCCTATCAAAATGCCATCCATTTTTTCAAAGAAATGGAACAAATAATCCTAAAGTTTATATGGAACCAGAAAAGACCCCAAATAGCCAGAGGAATGTTGAAAAGGAAAGCCAAAGTTGGTGGCATCACAATTCCAGACTTCAAGCTCTACTACAAAGCTGTCATCATCAAGACAGCATGGTACTGGCACAAAAACAGACACATAGATCAATGGAACAGAATACAGAGCCCAGAAATAGTCCTTCAACTCTATGGTCAACTAATTCGACAGAGCAAGAAAGAATATCCAATGAAAAGAAGACTGTCTCTTTAACAAATGATGTTGGGAAAATTTGACAGCCATGTGCAGAAGAATGAAACTGGACCACTTTCTTACACCACACACAAAAATAGACTCAAAATGGATGAAGGACCTCAATGTGAGAAAGGAATCCAACAAAATCCTTGAGGAGAACACAGGCAGCAACCTCTTGACCTCAACTGCCACAATCTTTTCCTAGAAACATCGCTAAAGGCAAGGGAAGCAAGGGCAAAAGTGAACTACTGGGACTTCATCAAGATCAAAAGCTTTTGCACAGCAAAGGAAACAGTCAACAAAACCAAAAGACAACTGACAGAATGGGAGAAAATATTCGCAAACAACGTATCAGATAAAGGGCTAGTATCCAAAAGCTATAAAGAACTTACCAAACTCAACACTCAAAGAACAAATAAGCCAATCAAGAAATTGGCAGAAGATATGAACAGGCATTTCTGCAAAGAAGACATCCAGATGGCCAAGAGACACATGAAAAAATGCTCAACATCACTTGGCATCAGGGAAATACAAATCAAAACCACAATGAGATACCACCTCACACCTGTCAGAATGGCTTAAATTAACAAGTCAGGAAACAACAGATGTTGGCAAGGATACAGAGACTTTCTCCTACACTGTTGGTGGGAATGCAAGCTGGTGCAGCGACTCTGGAAAACAGCATGGAGTTTCCTCAAAAAGTTGAAAATAGAGCTACCCTATGACCCAGCAATCGCACTACTGTGTATTTACCCTAAAGATACAAATGTAGTGATCTGAAGGGGCATGTGCACCTGAATGTTTATAGCAGCAATGTCCACAATAGCCAAACTCTGGAGAGAACCTAGATGTCCATCAACCGATGAATGGATAAAGAAGAAATGACTATATATATACATATATATGTATATATACACATATATATATTTATATTTATATATATATGAATAGTATGCAGTCATCAAAAGAAATGAAATCTTGCCATTTGCAACAATATGGATGGAACTAGAGGGTATTATGCTGAGCAAAATAAGTCAATCAGAGAGAGACAATTACCATATGATCTCCCTGATATGAGGAATTTGAGAGGCAGAGTGGGGGGGTTGGGGAGTAAGGATGGAAAAAATGAAAGAGGATGTGATTGGGAGGGGGGAGAAACCATAAGAGACTCTTAATCTCACAAAATAAACTGAGGGTTGCTGGGGGGATGGGAGGTGTGGAGAGGATGTTTTGGTTATGGACACTGGCGAGGGTATGTGCTATGGTGAGTGCTGTGAAGTGTGTAAGCCTGACGATTCACAAACTTGTACCCCTGAGGCAAATAATACATTATATGTTAATAAAAATAATAAAATTTAAAAAAGAAACTGAGTTTGTCTAATCTCAAAGCTCATGCTTTTGACCATTATGTTATCCCTGTAGATCTTCGTCAACCTGATTAGAATACTGACATATGTTGAGTTTGCTGTCAATTATATTTGTCTATTTCATAAGTGTTCAGGGACTACTTCTAGCCTGGAGCTTTTCTTTATGTAATTATTTTGTTTTGTTAAAATTTAACTTGCATGATACTGAAAAAATGGATTGAACCTGTTTACTGCCACTTCAACTGCTTGGAGAATTTGATTTACAGAATATGGCTTACTTTGTCTCTTCATCCAAAAACCGGGAATAATAGAATCGATAGTCATCTCTAGGCCTGTTCAAGGCCAAGGTGTTTAAATATTTTGTTTACTGATGTATCTTAAGCACAAAGGATAGAGATTGGTCCATAGCAAGTAATTGTTGAGTGGATTGCTATAATTAAAAAAGATGTGTTATGCGCATCCTTAGCATAATACCTTGGGTTAGCACAATACATTTTACTTTCAATAAATGGTAGATATTATTAACTTGAACTTTGAAGATGTAAAAGACAACACATACTGTCATTTTTAGATTATTCCTATAATTCAGTTTATTGAGATATTGTGATTTTTAAATTCTTCCCTACAATATATTTATCATTACTTTTATTTCTGTGTTACCTGAACATGCCTCTTAACCAGACAGGTCTTAGAAATTTCTGTAATTCTGTAACTTATATAAATTTGTAATAGATACTCTGCTCCAGGCTAGAAGTAGTCCCTGAATATAGGCTTCTATGTTGATGGCTGTTTATTGTTTTAGACTCCTGGAGATTTATAACTGACAAGGACCTGATAAATCACCAATATTTTAAACCATAAAGCCAGACAACTTTTAGAAAGTGATTACCCTTTCCCTATTCTCCCTCCTGACTATTCTCACCAGGCCCCTGAGTGTCAAAGAGCATCTGGTGGAAGACTGAAGATGTGTCTCCTGAGGTGTCTCTTGACCTCATTTGCCATTTGCAGTGAAGATTTATCAGATCCAAATTGGAGGAAATAAGAATTGATTGTGAAGGCAAACGTCAGGCTTTCATTCTGAAAAAGAAGCCAAACTGCCCTAACTCCAAGAGAAGATTTTGTCAAAATGTTATAAAACACAAAGAAAAAGCCCCAGATTGTTTTCTTACTATGTTGCTCATTCTAAATAACTGATAAAATTAAAAATTCTTTTTCTTTTCCTCCTTAATTGATATTAATGCTGCCTGTGCTAGTCACAAACTTTTAATTTATCTTACTTTTCTATTATCCCATTATAAAAATCTTTCAAAACGTTAGAAATGGCGTTAGAATCTCATTTTAAAAAGCCAATACAGAAACAACATTAAATAAGATAGACTGGTTCCATGAATTTATCCTCTCAACCTTACTAAAATGTCAAAGTATGAAAGAAATGACCTAGGACAAAAGCAATTGGAGATGACACAGGTGTATTGGAAGACTTTAAATAATTTTCAGAAGACAGGGGTGCCTGGGTGGCTCAATGGGTTAAAGCCTCTGCCTTCAGCTCAGGTCATGATCCCAGGGTCCTGGGATCGAGCCCCGCATCGGGCTCTCTGCTCAGCGGGGAGCCTGCTTCTTTCTCTCTCTCTCACTGCCTCCCTCTCTGCCTACTTGTGATCTCTGTCAAATAAATAAAAAAGTAAAAAAAAAATTTTTTAAAATTTCAGAAGACAAATAATAGGTGGAGTAGTCGTAAGAAGTCAGAGAGCAGAAAAAGTTAAAGGCTAAGAATCTGTCAAGAATTTCCAGTGGAAATCAAGTAATCAGAATCCCTGAGAAAAGAGGTGAATAAAAGTGCTGGAATAAGCGGAATTGGTTGAAAGCTCATATACAAAATGGTGAGACATTCAGATCCCCACCTGCATTCTTAGGAGCCAGGCAATTAGGACCATCCTACCCCTAGAACAGAATAAAATTAAATTCTTTGTACAAATTGAGCCAGCATGTCTCTTGATACTAGAAAATGAGGTTCAGTGGAGTCCTGGTGTGAAAGGCTGGATTGTGAGCCAGAGAATTTAGGAGTGAAGTTACCTCAGATCAGGTTGTGTGGCAACTTCATGGCTTGCTGTAAAATGTCCAGTTTTCACTAAGTCCCAGAAGAAGCCAAAACTTCTTTTCAAAAGGAGTGTTCTTAGCCATAGGGAGTGGCAGGGATTGGCTCCAAAGGCCTGGGTCCTCCATGGGATCCTCCTAGAGGGCCCGCCAAAGTCTCTAAACATCATCTCTCTGTGCCACTGGCACTTTAAGCACTGTCAAATCTGCTAGACCACCTGGTGAAGTGGTAGAGCCTCCCCTTGCTCTGGGTCCCACTTAAAGCTAGCAGCTTTTTGGGTCACTTGGTAACGGGCCAGAGTAGGACACTCAGTGAAGAATAAGTTGCCTCCAAAATCATTCTTTGCTTTCATCACTTTCTCCAATGCAGTGAAGAGCAACCAGTCAATCACATTATACTTTTTAGGCGGAAAAAAACTGTTCTAAGGTAGCAAACCCATGGCCAACAAAAACCTTGCCTTTTATAAATACTTGATTATGAGTAGAGAGAGCAAGATACAGAGGGAAATTGATTGCAAAGAGGTGACATACAAGTGGGCCTGGCAAGTCTAACATTTGTAGGGTGAGCTGGCAGTCTGGAAACTCCTGCAAAGCAGAAAAAGCTCTAGTCCACAGGTAGAATTTCTTATTCCTCAGGGAAATACCAGTTTTGCTCTTGAGTTCTTTTAATTATTTAGTTAAATATCACCCAGATTTTGGAGGATAACCCCCTTTACTTAAGGTAACGAATTCAAGATGTTAATTACTCTACACAACACCTTCATGGCAATACTTAGTATTTGTTAAACCAGTAGACAATAGAGCCTAGGCTTAATGACACATAAAACTAATCATCACAAGAAGTAAAATGCATGACAATATTACAGAAAAGATGAAAGAGTGGCAAATGGAGCTTATTCAGATGTGGTAAGGCAAAAATCAATATTTAGAATGGAATGAGTTAAGGATTCTTAAATTCTTGTAATCTAAAGTAACCATTAATGAAATAGTAAAAGAAGGTATAAGTAGTATGCTAATAGAGAGGGGATACAGAACAATAATAATAAAATAATTGATTCACCTAAATTAAAGAAAGAAAACCCAGAAAAAAAAAAAACACAAAATAGATAACTCAGTGGGCAAATAGTAAGATGGCAAAAATAATTCTAAATATATCAGTAAATGTAAAAAATTAAATTCTCAAATTAAAATAAAACAGTACCAACCTAGATAAAAATAAAACTGCAACCATATCATTCTTGCAAGAGACATCTTAAAAATAAAAACATTGAAAAGTAATAGATAGGAAAGGGTACATTGAAGGAATTCAAACCAAAAGAAAGTTGGTATAGTTGTATCAATCAGCCCAATCAGACTTTGAGGCAAGAGACATTAATAAAAATTAAGAATACACAACGGAAGTCTCTTCAATAAATGTGTTGGGAAAATTGGACAGCTACATGCAAAAGAGTGAAACTGGACCAGTTTCTTATATCATGCATAAAAATAAACTCAAAACTAAAGACCTAAATGTGAGACCTGAAACCATAAAGTTCCTAGAAGAAAACACAGGCAGCAATTTCTTTGAAATCAGCTATAAAAACATTTTTTTATATATGTCTCCTCTGGCAAGGGACAGAAAAGCAAAATTAAACTACGGGGACTCCAGGGGTGCCTGGGTGGCTCAGTGGGTTAAAGCCTCTGCCTTCGGCTCAGGTCATGATTCCAGGGTCCTGGGATGGAGCCCCACATCGAGCTATCTGCTCAGCAGGGAGCCTGCTTCCTCCTCTCTCTCTGCCTGCTTCTCTGACTACTTGTGATCTCTGTCTGTAAAATAAATAAAATCTTAAAAAAAAAAAAAACAAACTACTGGGACTACATCAAAACAAAAAGCTTCTGCACATGAAGGAAACCATCAACAAAACAAAAAGGCAACCTACCAAATGGGAGAAGATTTTTGTAAATGATATATGCAATCAGGTGTTATAATCCCAAATATATAAAGAACTGATAAAACTCTACACCAACACCCCCCCCCATATAATTCAATTAAAATGGGCAGAGGACCTGAATGAACATTCTTCAAAATAACATACAAATGGCCAACACACATGTGAAAAGATGCTCAACATCACTCATCATCAGGGAAAGGCAAATCAAAATCACAATGAGTATCACTTTACATCTTGCTTTACATCTTACATCACTTTACATCTCTCAGGATGGCTAGTATTAAACACACAAGAAAAAACAAGTGTTGTTGACGATGTGGAGAAAAAAGAACCTTTGTGCCTTATTGGTGGAATGCAAACTGGTGTAGTCACTGTAAAAACTAGGAAAACAAATGGAAAATATACTATTTCTAGAAATGTGTATGTTCCCAATAGTATAACTTCAAAATACATACAATAAAACATGACCAAACCAAAGAGAAATAAACCCACATGAGAGTGGCATATGATAACATACCTTACTCAAAATAGCTGGTTAAAACGAGGATCAGAGGGGTGCCTGGGTGGCTTAGTTGGTTAAGCAACTGACTCTTGATTTTGGCGCAGGTCATGACCTCAAGGTTGTGAGATTGAGCCCTGTGTCAGGCTCCATGCTGGGTGTGGGGCCTGCTTAATATTCTCTCTCAGTCTCTTCCTCTGCCCTCCACCTCTCTCTCCTTTTCTAAGAAAAGAAAAGAGAAAAAGAAGATAAGAAATGAATAAGCATATAGAAAATCTAGAAAGCACAATTCTTGGCCTATTTGATCTTAGTAGAATATTGCCCCCAATAAGTAGAGAATAATACACTTACCAAAATTAATCAAATGCTTGGTCACAAAGCAAGCCTCAATAAATTCCAAAGAATATAAATGGAATATAATGAAATTAAGGTAAAGAAGAACAATAATAAAAAGTCCTGGAGGAATTTTACTTTTAACTTGACATCAAAGTCATCATTCCAATAAGAAAAAGCTGAAAATCCATGGTTTTTCCATCAGAGACAGAGGTCACAAGGCAAAGTGCAACCCTGAAATCTAGAGAGACAGGGGAATGCAGAGTCCTAGCTGATATCTGCTTACCTGGAACAGAAGCCACTAGAGCTGTGTACACAGGTAACAATAATAATTTTGACAAACTGCTGAAGCCCGAGTGTTAGTGAGTATGAGAGGAAGGGACACATAGGAGACACAATTTTGTTGGTTTTACCTCCAGGAGCACCACCAGGTTGTCACAGTGAGGATCTGAGAAAAATTCCCCTTTGGTTCTGGGAGAAAGAGGAAAAGAATAGAGATCACTGTAAAACAGACCCAGAGTGTTATGCATGACAGAGTCCTACTATTCCAGATTAAAGTCCTTACTAGACCCATATACCACCTGGGGAAAAAGGATTTCCTCCTGCTTCCAGTGCCCTTAAGCCTTCCTGTATTTATAATGAATAGGGAAGCTATATTTCTGGAGAAACACTTTATGAATTCACAGCCTAGAGATGGAGACTCACTGAAGAAGCTGAGATTTAATCACAAGATAATAGAAAGTCCTTCTGGCCCATACTTTTCCATTACACCAGCAAGGATCTGATCTAACAATAGAGAGCTACAACAGAAAGAGCCATAAGACACACAGTGTCTCTGATGAGCATACTTAGACAATAATCAGAGTTACGACAGGAGGAGAAAAACAATGATACTAGAGGAAGTGAAACCTCTAGCCCCTACAATTAGAATAGACATTAAACACAACCCAGTTCCTAGTCAGCTTAATGTAAGTCCTTGCAATAAAGGCCTATTTACCTTAACCTTTATTACCTAATACATCATATCTAGCTTTCAACAAAAATTTTAAGATATGCCAAAAGGTAAGAAGAAAAAAACAGATTGAAGAGACAAATCAAGCATCAGAAACAGACTCAGATATGACACAGATTTTGGACAGGGAACTTAAAATAACTATGATTAATATGCTATGGGCTCTAGTGGAAAAGTAGTTTAACATGCAATAACAGATGGTTAATGTAAGCAGGATACAGAAACTATGAAAGGACCAAAAGAAAACGATTCAAATAAAAGGACCAAAAGAAAATGATTCAAATAAAAAACATAGCAATAGAAATAAATAATGCCTTAAAAGAGCTCATCAGTACACTGGACATGGCTAAGGAAAGAATCACTGAGCTTTAAGGGGGATCAGTAGAAACTACCCAAACTAAAATGCAGCAAGAAAAAAAAAAAATGAAAACAAAAACAAACAGAAAAGACTGTTGAAGATATGTAAGACAACTTCAAAAAGTTTAACATAAACAGAATCAGAGTACCAGAAGGAGAGCAAGGAAAGTATAGAACAGAGGACATTTTTGAAATATAATGGCTTAGAACTTTCCAAAATTTATGCAGACACCAAATCACAGATCCAGGGAAGTCAAAGAACATCAAGCAGGAAAAAGAAGGAAGGAAGGAAGGAAGGAAGGAAGGAAGGAAGGAAGGAAGGAAGGAAGGAAGGAAGGAGAAGGAAGGAAGGAAGGAAGAACCAAGGAAGGAAGGAAGAAGGAAGCAAAGAAGGAAGGAAGGGGAAGGATACATCTAGGCATATCATATTCAAACTGCAGAAAGTCAAAGGCAAAAAGAAGCAAAACAAGCAAAACCCTTAATTTAGAGAAGCAAAGAGAACACAACAGACTTCTCACCAGGAGCCATGCAAGGAACAACCTGTTCCTCCTAATTGGAACACCTACCCCTTAACCACATCCCCTGTGCTTACTCCCTATTCTGTGAGGTTTTGCTCTTATATCACAGTATTAGTAATCTTTCCAATGACAACTCTATTTAAAAGCACAACACTTTATTCCTCATGGCACCAAGTTGAAGCACTTTGTTCCCATTCCAAACTTTATTTTTTCATTTGAATTTGTCCCCATTATCATGTTGCATATATTTATATAATGTGTTGTTTATTGTCTTCCCATGGAATAGAAACCCTATAAGGACACAGATTTTTGTGTTTTGCTCACCGCTATATCCTACAGTGCTGCCTGATCTATAGTAGGTACTTAAATAACTTATTAAATCAATGATTTAATCACCCAGAACAATCAGAAACAAAAGGGTAGCCACACTGATAATGATAATTGTAATAGAAGTTATTTAATGCTTATTTAGTGCCAGGTCCATGGATTAAGAACTTTTTCATGTATCTTATCATTTATTTTTGAAAATAACTCAGTGAGGTATGGGTCATGCCCAGTGGGTTTTATTAGTGCCATGGATCAGATAAATTTCATGCCACATGATATGGGTTGGGGAATAGCTGTTATGAGAGGAAAGTTAGCTCAAATAACCAAGGGTCAGCAGACAGATATCATACGGTTCCCCAATCTTCCCACTATCTCATGCCACAACCAAGAGCTTTGTTGTAGGTTCTGATTCGGAGAATCCCCTCTCCCACATTGAATGTTCTCCTCCCAAAAAATATGAGGAAGTGATCTTATCAGTGGGGAAATACAAAGAGTATTCAGTATTTGAAAGTCTGGATTCGGGATATCAATTCCTTAAGGAGTTTTCTGGGAAAGACAGCTACCCTCCTGCTGGAGACTTTAAGACCACTAGAGACCTTGTTGGTTATAAACAGTCTCAGAACTCCCTGGCATTGGAGAAAGCCTGGAGAAGCTGAGCTCCAGTGCCATTCTTCAAGCTGGGAAAAAATATCCGTAAGTCACTCCTCTGTGCAGATTTATTGAGACACCATCTTGGGAACAGAGGAAGAAATCAAATTGTGACACAGTTGCAACAGAGCCCTCAGAACATCAATGGCAAGCTCTGAAGCTGGGACATCCCTTCAGAGGTATCTGAGCTTTTGTACTCTCAAAGTTGCCATTCATTGGATGCAGCTTACCTAAAGAATAGGCATAGACTTGGATAAGGAAGCTCTCTTGGTAGAGAGCAATTCCCTGAGAGGGGCTGTTTTGAGATTTGTCAACAGCTTAATTTGCAGCTGGAGAAATAATTATCTCAATGACAAAGTCAGAGGATTTGGCCAATGTACCACAGCATACACGATGGTCTCTGTTGCTCTTCTTAATCAAAATGTGTCAGTAGGATTTATGATCCTAACAATTCATGGTTGATTCTCTAATCCCTTGGTGCAATGAGTATTTAAAATACTGAGCAACTAGAAAGGCAATTACACAGAAAAAGAAATCAACACTGTAAAAGGTCTTTGTTGAATAATAAACAATAAAGTCATTTGGGAACATTTTTATAATACAATGTTCCCAATAAGTCAAAACACACAAAATTTTAGTGAAAATTATAAATATTTGGAACCGAAAAGCAATACTGAAAACTGAAAAGCAATATGCGAATAGAAATTTATTCATTGCTTAAGGTAGAGGGTGAATTGTTATAATCTATTGTATTAAAGTGATTTGTCATTAGAAAGAAATTAGTAAGGAAACTACTATTAAACAATCTCTTCAGTTACACAAACTAAATTATTGCGGTGTGATGAATTTGTGCAGGCAAGAGTTTTAAGCAGAACTCTGTGGGAATTGAACCATTAGGTTATATATCAAAATGACTGAATTGTTATAGTAAAAAAGTATGTGAAGTTGGTTTATTATTACTATCATGCTACTAATTCATGGATCACCAGATTATACTTGGAAAGCTATTTGATTTAGTGACATTAAGCAAGTGACTTCATTCTCTCCTCTTCACTTCCATTTTTTCATTTATACTACTGAGATGATAATACCATTGTCTCTTTTCCTATTGGACAAATAAAATGAGAACCTAAATGTAAAGACTTTGAGAACTGAGTAGTAATAAAGAAATGTAAAAATGATAATAGGAATAATACTTTAGATACTTCATAATGTTGACAGCTGGGAAACTCTGTTAAGCGTGATGCAATGTTGAAAGTATTTTTTTAAAGGCTTTATTTTTTAGAGCAGGTTTATGTTCATAACAATATTAAGAAGAAGGTAAGACAGCATCCATGTACTCCCTTGGCTCACACATGTACAGTTTCCTTCATTATCAGCATCCCCCACCAAAGCAGTACATTTGTTACAATTGATGAACCTACACTGATACATAACAATCACATAAAGAAACTAACTTTTCATTCCAAAGAAGCACTTGACTCATATGTGAAGCTGCATGAATTATTTAATCTTTCTGAACTATAATTTTTCCATATGCAAAATGGGATGAATATCTTTCTCAGAATTATGATGAAGAGATAATACCAGTAAGAAGCACATCTTTTCTAAAACTATTTCACAGTTGTAGCAAGATCATTACCATCACTTTTTTTTAATCACACCATCCTACAATCATCATTGGCACCCTTCTTGTCACCAATAAGATGATGTCATATCATCATCACTGTGCTCCATTAAATGTGTAAGGAATAGAGACAGTGCCAAATTTTACTTTATGCAACCAAATTATAAATCTCCCTTTCTCTAATTAGAGGCAAGGATGTCATGGCAGATGGCTATAAGTTAATAAACAAATAACCATCAAATAAATGTTTTTGAGTGATCAGAAATTAGGCATAGAGCAAAAATTTGTAAACAAGGCAAGATGAGTCTGACCTGAATTTTTATTTTTAATTTTTTTGTTTTTAAAAATATTTTATTTATTTGTTTGACAAGAGAGAGAGTGAGAGTGTATAAGCAAGAGGAGCAGTGGGCAAAGGGCAAAGGAGAACCAGGCTCCCCACTGAGCAGGAGCCCAATGCAGGGCTCGGGGCTCGATCCCAGGACCCTGGGATCATGACCCAAGCCAAAGAAAGACACTCAACTGGCTGAGCCACCCAGGCACCCGTGAATTTTTAAAATGTAGGAAAAAAATTGATAAACAGTAATTATATTCTGATTTTAAGATAATTACTAATATCATATTTAGAGTAATTAAAAATTTCAGGATAAGAACACAAATCTTGCTAAATTAATATTTGTCAGGTTAAATCTTACTATTAAGATGGCAAGTTAGGGGGTGCCTGGGTGGCTCAGTTGTTAAGTGTCTGCTTTCAGCTCAGGTCATGATCCCAGTGTCCTGGGATGGAGCCCTGAGCCGGGATCCCTTCTCTGCAGGAAACCTGCTTCTCCCTCTCCCACTCCCTCTGCTGTGTTCCCTCTCTCACTGTGTCTCTCCTGTCAAATAAATAAATAAATCTTAAAAAAAAAAAAAAAGATGACAAGTCAGTAGAACTATTGTAACCACTAAGTCATCCAAGAGAAACATCTAGTTTTGTTGTCTATAAAAAATACTTTTTTCTTAAAGACATCTTGATAAGATTTTACAGGATTCTCAGAAATATTTCTCAACATTTGATATGTAGAGCAACTTTTTACAAACAGGCTTTTTACTAACATCAGGAGACCTCATCTCAATGAAAGTCACAAACAGGTTGGTCCCAGTATTTCTGAGGGTTGCAATGCCCAAAAGGTGATTAATTCCCCTTGCCTGTATCTAGTAGCTAATCTCTAAGATGGCCCCCATTGATTCATGCCCTTGTAAATGCCATATTAAATCAGTGTTGCTTTGTCTCTGTGTAATCAACAAATATGGCATAAATGAAGTTGTATGATTTCTGAAAGTAAGCTATAAAATGCACTGGTTTCTTGGGGCTCTCATGCATGGGGCAGTCTGTTGTTAAACTATGAGGAAATGGAAGCAGTAATGGAGGGACCCAGATAGAGAAAAGCCAATCTCTAGCCAATAAGTAGTACCAACTTGCTAGCCATCTGGGTGGGGCATCTCAAAAAGTGAGTCGTTTAAGTCTTATTCAAGCCTTCAAATGATATAGCCTTGGCTAACATCTAAGTGCAATTGCTTGGGAAACCTCCAAGTAATAAATTTTCACTGTGCCATGATCACATAAGTTGGTATAATACCACTTATCTAGGGAGGGTAATTTCCTGTACAGCACTAAATACCTAGGAGACCAGACTATGACTCTTTCAATTCCAAAGGAAGATGTTCCATCACTGTATTGCTTTACTTGAGAGGTTAACTATTTTGTGTGTGTATGTGTATGTTGGTGTATGTGTTTGAGAAATAAACACTACACTGTTTATGAAAAGTGTTGTGAAGAATCTAAGGTGTCTCTCTTCTCAAAAGTAATGAAAACAGAAAATAAAACCTATGAGAGATTAGCACATTTTTGATGAGGCAAAAAAGATTACCTATCCACCAAAACCTGTTTTCCTCTTTCACAGAACATGATTTCAGTTAGGAAGTGGCTTTGAATTCAGACGCCATCTATCTAAAAACAACCCCCTTGCACTTTGATGGTTAATTGTGATCACTGCCACTCCTATGAATTACCCCAGATGGGAGAGATGCCCACTAACCAGGGATAACCACTTCAGAAATGAAGAGCAGTAAACTCCACATGTTCATTTTCCCGTGATTAAAAAGATAGTTTCTTTTCCTTAAAAAGGACTTATATATCAAACATTACACATTTTGTGTACAATCTTTAATGTGCCAGTGCAAAATTCGCATCTCTGATTTATAAAGTGTTAATAGATCCAACGAAGTTCAACTAATGAGAACCCACCCCAAAGACACACACACAATGAAAACTGAAGAAAAATGGAAAACAATACCAAAGATGGAATTAAATATACTCACACACGTAGGGTTTTAAAATACCACTTTGAATCAAAAATTCAAAAACTAAAAATGAGAAGAAATATAAGGAGAATAAGACTGAACACAGGCAGAAAATGGTAGGAAAAAAAAACAAAATTATGTCAATAATGAAGACTAAATGAAGACTAAATAATGAAGACTAACTAAATAATGAGTGGCCCTAGAAAGAATTTACTCGAATATGAATTTAATATGAGATATTTAAAAAGGTCGGGAAATAGCGGTGCCTGAGTGGCTCAGTCGTTAAGCATCTGCCTTTGGCTCAGTCAGGGATCCAACCCCCCATCAGGCTCCCTGCTCAGTGGGAAGCCTGCTTCTCCCACTCCCACTCCCCCTTCTTGTGTTCCTTCACTTACTGTGTCTCCTCTCTCTACCAACTAAATAAGTAAGATCTTTTTAAAAAGTTAAAAACAAATGAAAAGGTAGCGAAATAACCAAGAGAAGTAAAATGAAATAAAAGTAGAAGTCAAAGTCAGGGAAAATGGAGTAAAAGTGAAGATAGGGAAAAAAAAAAAAAGGAATAATATTCATAATGGCTATCCCAGAAAAAGAAAAAAACAAAACAAAGGAAAAGAACTAGTATCCAAAATGATAAGTGAAAACACATTTACAAATATAAAAGAAGACCTGTAGCTACATGTTGAAAGGGCTTGCCTGGTATTTGGAAAAATGAACTGAGAAAGATCAACACCAGG